>NC_065958.1:0-600000 GCF_021464435.1 Cataglyphis hispanica | reverse complement strand
ATTATATCAAATCCGTATACAAGACCAATATGTAGATTCTCGTTTTAAACGCTATAAATAATTTTAATCGCACCACGTGTTAGACAGTATAAAACTGATAATGAGTGACATTTGGCGAGATTGTAATAGCACGTCGTAATAGCACGGAATTATTTTTAACTCTCGTATGATTTCAAAATTTCCACGTTATTGTTCTCGATATAAATATTACTTAATTTTATATTGCATAGTGTGTGATCAATAAAATTTCCACTCTCTAGATATGGAAATTTTCATCGACGAATCTACATGAAGTTAGTAAGACCGCAAAACCACATTATTTCATCGATATAAATTTTCACTGACGTTTTATATAATGAAAAGCTCTGAAGAAAAAGGCAAATGCTCCATCATGTAATGCCGAGGACGAGATGATGTCGCCGATGTTCTCTCTTCATACGGTAAAGAAAGGTCATCGTGACCAACGTAGCTAGCGATTTTAAGTTTTCGATTACAAAGCTTTCGATTACAATGCTCGCTTCTAAACCAGCTCTCAGTTAGTCTGACTTCTTCGTGCCATTTCCGCATTGTTTATTATTTTTCATTTTTTTTTTTTTTCTTTTATGTCGTAACCATTAAAGATTGAAAATTTCGAAATTTTTATTGAGCTGTAGAGCGAACAGTTTATACGCAGATTTCGATTAAAAAAAAACTAATGTACCTACGCCTTATGTGCAATAAAAAAAAAAATCTTTTATTAATATGTATCATATTCTTTGTATCGTATCTTTTATTAATATGTATCATTATATTAATATGTATCAAAATACAAGTATTACAGTTTTTATTAAAGAGACTATAATATTAATGTATTTAATAATTTAGTAAAATAAATTGGGAGAGAGAAATAATGTGATATTTCGCTTCTCTTTTATTCTTATATTTCGTTGTGTTTTAATTTTTATCGTTTCGCTAAAAAAAAGCGGACAACGGAGTGCATAAAGGCCAAAAATATTACCGTTGCAACGCGGATAACAATTACATCCGACTGTCGCGAGTGCATCGAGTGCGCTCGTTCGCTAAGCAGCTGCTCCCTTCGGAAGAAGGAAGGGGAGGAAGGGGATCGTAACGCGAGGAGACACGGGGCGAACCGGGACAAACGGCGGCAGATGTAAACGAGAGGAGGCTTTTACCTTTAATGGATTCGCCCAGGGGCCAACGGGGATCTTCGGGGCATTTGAAAATACCTACGGTGAGGTAACGAAGTTTCGTAACGAGCGGCAACCGTACGTATAATTCGCACGTGAGCGAGAGTCACTTTTCCTCTGCATCCCAATTTAAATTCCAATTGCAGGCGCGATCGGACTAAAAATTAAATGCCGGAACAATCTGGCGGAATTTTCGCAAATTTTGCGGCCGATCTTGCTTACGTAAAAATGTTGCCGTTTTATCCACTCGAACTCTCTATAAAACTTTCGATTTTTGAAAATGCGGTGCTAACTTCACACCGGTCTCGAATTGTGTGCGCGTGCGTGTATCAAGAAAGAAAACGGAATTATAATCAAGAAAATAAATATAAAATTGATATTAAAAGAGAGTAAGATATAATTCTTTTAGAAACGTCATTTATCGCTCATTAAAATTGAATAAAACGTGTTAATAAATTTTCGTTATTAGACAAATAATTGGATGTAGGTATATACTGTGTTTACTTCCTATATTTGCCTCTAATATGACAAAACTTTTTCAAAACTTGCTTCTCCTTTACATTCTGCAAGTTAATCTTTGAAGAAGATTTGCGAGAAAGTTAAGCTCAATCTAAAAGATCAAACAAGTTTTGAGATTATAATTATAATTATTATTATATATATAAGTTAAGTTCAAGGATAAAATGCGATTATAAAATATGGCAGCTTTTATTTTTCCACTTTTAAGCGAAAATCTTTATTCACTCATTCAAGATACAACGCAATTAGAACGAACGGCGTTAAATCTCTTTGACGGAATATCGTTTCAATCGTGACATACAGGAGCACTATATATATTTCGGCTTTCAACGACCCACTTTGTGGAATACTGATATTAATATTCAACGTTTCGATATTTGAAAGACCGGATTCCTCACACATATGAGTTTAATTCAGAGCACTTGTAAAGATTACTTCTGCTTTTAGTAATAATACATTTAACCTAAAGTGATCTAAAGATTTTATAATAGAGAAGGAAAGGATAAGAAGATCTTTTTTCATATAAATTGCAAAAAATAGAGAAAGTTAATTGAAATTTGACACCTTGTTTCCTTTATTGTCATTGATAATATTCGCGCTATTTGATCGCAACATGTTTGCATCCGCTTTTGCGAATATTCGAAGCACCCAAAGCGTCAAATATTTTCCACCGGACTATACAAAATATCGTATCAAAAGTATTTTAATGACAAATTCTTTGATGTATATGTCAAGTGAATTCTTCGTTGAGAATTCAACGCAACTTTGTCATGTTCAGCGTTAAATATTTCGACAGTCAAGTACTAAATTGAATTTTATTGAAGTTTATTTTTCAAAACAATTAATTGTGAAATACAATTTTAATTGCTTATTTAATTAACTCGATTAAAAGTCTCATTTTTAGTTTGTCAAGTATAAATATTTATTAAATTAATTCACTTTCGCTTCATCGTCCTTGCTCTCGCTCGACATTCTTTTTCTTCTTTACAAACCTGTTGACTTAAATATTCTTTTCTCTTCGACGATTAAGATTTTTACTCCAATAATTAATTCCAAATTCGTCGGCCTATTTTTTAAGCGTTTCCCATCCTGTCACCCCGTATATGTGATCGCGATGCGTTGTCCACTGCAGACAGTCAATATGTCGGAAAACGCAAACACTCATAGCGAGAATTACACATAACATAACATATCTATATCTCTTTCCACGCCGGTCTGCACCGCGTCACTCTGTGTGCGCTCTCCAATTTAAAATAACGAAGGAATTCTACACTGCATTCGCCGCATTCCAGTTACACGCTTATAATCGAAAACTATATGCGTGCACGCCACGCAGAACAACCTTTGTGTGTGTGTATAGATTAAAAATTTTGATTGTAGTTAAACTAATTCCTTGTTTGTTTTTGGATAGACTACTGGTTTTATAATATAAAATAATAAAGCATTCGCGACATTAATGGAAGCTCTTTCATCTAAATTAAACCTTAATTCGTTTAATAAGGTTTCTTATAAATCAGAAAAATGTTAACAATTTTTCAATTCGGCAATGTGAATAGAAAATGTTTGAAAAACGATTTTTATTCGAGTTTATTCTCCAATAACATTACATCAAAATGTTTTTTTCAATAATTTATATAACGAATCCCAAAATATATATACATACACACTGGAAAAAATAAATAAAATTCCATTTAGTTAGATTAGTTAAGGGACAAGGAAACGAGACTCCGGTGTCACCTGTATTTCGATCAAATGTAGCGTAATGGAATGTTTTCGCGAGCGTGCTAAACGGAACAGAGAACAAACGAGTAATAAGAGCACGCGGATATCTTCTCAATCCTCCTTTCTCTCCCTCTGCATGCTCGTATCTGCGCTCGTGGTACAATACACGCAGGCTCACGTTATATATGACGTACCGCGTTGTAACGTTAAAAGAGACGCAGAGAGACGAGAAATCGTCTGTGACTGGATTCCGAGTCGGTCGGCCCGGCAGGTCACAAAATTTGGCCGAGGTTCAAAAGAATCCGCGCCCCCTCCCCACTGTTTCCCGTTTCGGCGTTTGCATGTGTATGCCCTTCTTTCCTCTTTCTTCTCCTTTCGCCGCTTCTTCCTCCTTCCTTGTCCCGTGACTCCCGACCGCAGCACTGCTGGCGTGCTGCCGTGGCTTTGCATTCTATGCATCACCGAATTACGGTTTATGAGACCTACTCAGGCGACGAACAAAAAAAGAATGAAAAAGAGAAAAAAGAAAAATGCACATATATATATATATATATATATATATATATATATATATATGCGCATTTTTCTCTTTTCTCTTTTTCATTCTTTGAAAGAGATATATATATATCTTCTTAAGAAGTTATCGCTCAAAAACCTCGTGATTATTCTACACATTTTTCCAAATATTCATGGAAAATGTGCGTCTTTGAACAAAAAGTACCGAAACAAAAGTTATATCGGTACTTTAAGAGAAGATTAAATTATCTTTTAAATAAGATTAAAATTATTGTAGTGCGTTCCATAGGTTTTGAGATAACCAGTTTCAAATGTCAACCAGTACAAAAAAATATTTTTTTTTTTTGCTGTCGACACAGCTTTTTAAAGATAATCTCCATTTAAAAAATACCCTACAGTGCTATTTTAATTTAAAAAGAAGAATTTCTTTATTTTTATGAAAAAAAAAGATTTTTGTTTTTTATTGATTTTTCTCCAAGAAATTTATTAAGTTTCATCTTTTTTATTTTATAGGAAATTTTTGGTCAGAATTAAATTTCCTATAAGATCTCAAAGTCTGGAACGTTCTAGGCCACCCTTTATATATATATATATATATATATATATATATATATATATATATATATGTATATGTATATGTATATGTATATAACATGTTTAGATTTTTATCAATTGCATCTCAATAATTTTAAGATTAAATATGATTTTACTTTCTACTTAATATTTTGTACTTAAATGATCATAATAGAAACTTTTTCTCGTATCTAAAATTTTTCAATGTAGAAAATTGTACTAATTCATGTCGACTTAATTAAAACATGAAATCCATTAGCGCTTCGTGTAGAAGCCATTAATTGTAAAGACAAAATTCATCGGGGAACGTAAGATATACTTGTATTTGATGACCGGGTCTTGTGCGAAAGTCACCGCAACATCATGGACGTATTTAATTTATAGGAGTGCGCATATTCGACACGTGACGTGTCGTAACCGTCATCAGGTACACGTCAACGTCATTGGAATATTATAAAACCCACGTATTTTCGAGGCTCGCGGATCCAGGATCTCGCTTTGCAATGTCGTAGGCTGCAATATGGAGAATTAATACTTTCGTAGTGTACACATAGTAGCAGTTCACGATATATGTTACGTATACATGACATGTAACTCTCTCTCTCTCTCTCTCTCTCTCTCTCTCTCTCTCTCTCTCTCTCTCTCTCTTTCTTTCTCTCTAAACACTTTCTAAATTATAACAGCAGGGTTTAATTTGTTTTGATGCTAAACGAGATGTTCGCGACAAATTTAATTAAAAAAAAATGTTTAAAAGAAATAATTAAATATTAATTTAATTCTTGAAAATGTTTAAGACTAGAGAGAAAAACAAAAGAACATATAATAAGAATTATTATAAAATAAATAACGCTGCAAAATAAAGCAAAAAAAGGAAAAATCTCGATAAATGTCGACAAGAAGACGATAAATCTTTCATCTAAAAATTGCTATCGAGTTTTGTCTCTAAATGTGTAGACTGTGTAGAGGAAATTATACTTTCTATCCAGAATATAGTACGAGTCTAATGAAATACAGCTGTGATCTTTGTAAATGCAAAAAAAAAAAAAAGAAGTATCTCTTAGAAACGTGATTTTACTTCCTTATGTGCATTTTAGAGATACAACAAAAACTGCACTGCGTTTAAATATATCTCGTTCTTAAAAAAATAAAAAGATCAATAGACTAACGAAAGAGAGAGAAAGCGAATGGGGTACGTGGTATAATATGTATGTAAATTTTTGTACGTTAATGTGAGAACCAACTGGTGCGCGTAATTCAACTATTTATCATTTGCAAAAATGAAACTTTCTTCTATTCTTTGGAAAAGTAAATATCAGACATCCATGACCACGATTAACGATAATGACGTGCATCATCATTGCATTGAGATATAAAATGTATTTAATTTCAACTGACAAGAGCAGTTACATGTGTCATCACTAACAGAGGACAAACTCCTTAATGAATGTGTTTATCAATCACTGCGTATTTACTATGACATATAATCTTTAATTAAGTACCAATTGAAAAAAATAATTGACATTTATCGCTACGCTCGTGTTGAAGATTAAAGGGCAATATCTCGGCGCGTGCGAGGGAAAAATGTGTCACCGCGAAATTAAACACGGGCGTCGTGTCGTTTCCAGGTCGTTTAAAGCCTACGTAAAGCACGCTCGGCTCCGCTTCGCTTCGCTCCGTTCCGCTCCGCACGACACGGTCGAATCGAGAATTCGTCTACTACGTGCACAACCAGCCATACGGACCGGGAAGGCAGAAAATTATCCCTCGAAACCCCTCTCGATCGTTCTTTCCCCTTACCTCACTTGCCTCTACCCCTTTTTCCCTTTACTCTCCTCGCACCGGTATCCTCCCTCCTCCCTTCTTCTCCTCTTTCGTCTCTAACCCGAGCTCTTCTTCTCGCGCTCCCTCCCCCTCTCTCTCTCTCTCTCTCTCTCTCTCTTTTTGCCTCCTCCTCCCCCTCCTCGTCCCTCTCGCCGCACGCTCTCATGCTCTTTCTCGACCGTCGTCCGGGTACCATCGTTTTCGCGTGTGTACGTGGGCAAGGCGCTCGATATTTCAGGCCGTCGCCCACGAGAAACGCAGTTCCTGGGGGCGTGTTCCGCCACACTGCCATGGACGGTGGCGGTAACGACGAACCAAGCCTGGCGTTACCTCGACGTTCGTTTACACGAAGAAACGTCGCGAGAGAAGAAAACCGAGAGCTCTGGCATAATTTCCGCCGGAGACGCCGGCGAGCGCGCCTCTTGCTCGCTCGCTACGTCCGATCCAGACGAATCGAGAAATCGTGTCGAGCCGCTCGAATCACTCGAGCGTGTGCGTGAATAATCGAAATTTCGTTGCTCGTCAATTGCGTTTGAAGCTGATATAATTCCGAGTACCATATACGATATATAGATCCGAAAATATTGATTTTCTTCGCGCCAATCGCATCGCGAACTCATTATCGCGACATGATATCGAAAACTTTTGCATGTGCATTAATTAGAATTATATTAGTTTTTTGATCCTCGTTTTTCAGATCCTCGATCTTCGTGCGAAAGAAGTCTCGTGAATTTTTAAGCGATCGTCTAAAACGCGCAAACGGAATTAACGTTGCGTGAAGCACTTTAACGGAAATGATGTCTAAAAAAAGAACTTTAAATGGCACATGTACGGTGAATTTAAAGAGAAAATGGACTTATCTGTTTCATGACCACGGATCTACGTCGCTTATTTTAGTTTCACAGAGACAATAAAATTATACGTAACATTCGAGAAACGCGCTGGTTAGATTATTTCATAAAAAATCTCAAGATAATTATATTTTATTTCAAAGAATCCTAAGATAATCATCATTTGTGCACACACAAATCTAAATGCTATTTTCACTAATATTTTACTTTAATAAAATTATATTTTTATTAAAGTAGAATTTACATGTTCAAACTTTAATTTTCTCCATTAAAAATACAGAAAAATGTGACTAATAAAAATGTTTTGTCAAAAGTCGCAAGAAAACAACTTCACTTTAATCAATGTTTTTGAATAAAATTTATTATGCACGCGAATGTAATCGGATATTCAACTAGATAAACGACATTAATGCTGGATGCAGCTAAGGTTTGCCATCGGAGTTGAGTATTCGGGTACGTTGAGTAAATCGACGAAGTACTCGAACGAGATTAAGCGATTCAATACTAACCAAAGTTCAATCAGGCGGAATTAACCGTTCTGTCACAAGCATTTTAACAAGACATCGTTAATGCGCTGTCATTTATTATCTTGATTATCGTTTGCAAAAATTCGACAATTTTTATAGTCTTCAATGACTCAAATTATTAAAAAAATAAAAACAATTAATATAAATTAATTCTCTCTTCGATTTTATTATAATCATTCCTTTTTTCATCATATTTTCGCAAGTCAAATATAGTTTCATTTATATATATATATATATATATGTACATATATGTGTTTCAATAAAAAAAAATATGAATATTATAATTTAAAACAAGGAAGAGTATTTTTTGTTTCAAAAACGGTACAAAATATAGAGTAGAATTAAAAATGAAAGTATTAAATGCGCTCTTTTATATTTAAAATTAGTCAGAAAGATTTAAAAAAATATATTTTGTAAACGTTTGTTAATAATTAGCAATAAAAATTTAGATTAAATCTTTAAAATTTTATTTAAAATAATAGAAACAGTATTTGAAAAGTCAATAATTTTTTATATGTATATAAAATTATCGCCTACAGAAGTATAAAACTGTGATTTTCAATAATCATAATTGGCATTAACCTTCTACAGCGTTCTTTCAATTATAGTCACTAGATAAGTCTATTTTTCCCAATTTTTATCAAATTTAGCAAGGCAAATTTTTTTTAAGCAAAAAATTAAATCAAATAAAAATTAAAATAAATTGCATTCAAAAACTAAATAATTCTCTTTTTTTATGGTAACACTTATATTTATCTCGTTTATTAAATATGCTCAAAGAAAAAGAAAAAGAGAGAGGGATTCTGTGTTTAAAAATGCATGCTATGCTTACTAAGACAACAGCAATTTTTCTTCTCTAAAAAAAGACTAATATTTATCGATGCACGATGGAAAAAGGAATTTAGCTACCGTAGCTAAAAACTGCGTGTGGTAACTACATTTCAGTCGCAATACATGGACAGTGAACATCTTAGCTGTGATATCTATTTATTAGAAGCAACAGCGAACCATTTTGCTGTAGTTTACAAATTTCTTTTGCAAGCCATGATTAGTTATGGTAGCGAAAATTTTTTTTTCCGTGACGTTATCACATTTTTCTTGGCTATCAAATGTCCAATTTCACAGTTTTGAAAGAGAAGAATGTAACTGTGAGAGTGGATGCGCGAGAATTACTGCCGATTGAGAAACTTCAAACTCAATTCGCCGCGTCATTATGGAGTACTTGTCCACCTTCGATGCGAAGGGAATTAACGTCGGATGTTGCGGAAAATGCATCGCCACACCTGGTGGCACATGGTAAATGCACCATACGCGCGGCGCGTGTCACCAATTAACCCTTTATGCCCCAAATTTCTGTACGCATTATCTCGCTATAGCCGGACACAAGTACAATCTCGCACCGCTAACTCCTATGCTGTAAAATTTTCTTTTCATTTGTGTTACCATACATTTGTGTGCCGTGCGATATAAAGCGCGGCGTTTTTATATGATGAAAGATTTATTCTAATGTCGTCTCTCTCTCTCTCTCTCTCTCTCTCTCTCTCTCTTTTTCTTTTTCGCGACTCGTAAAATAATCATCGCCATATAAATCTATAATTAGTTCAATAGAGTTAAAGCTGCGACGAGAAAGGCGCGCGAATGTTTTATGATGTAAGATGCATAACAGAATATTGTTACTACGACTTTTAGATCCGCGCGGAATGTAATCAATGATATAAATTATCCGTTTATGGACTTTCGATGCGATAAAAAGAAAATTTTGATTAACATCGAATTAAGCGGCGCGAAAGCGAACTTTATCGTTTCATTATATACGCATTATAATGAAAGTTTAATATTTCTGTATTATACATTTCCAAAACTGGCACGTTGACCGAATTTCTGGATCTCGTAATTGAAAGTTAATGTTATTCCGCACACGACAGCAGAACATCCGTTTTAATCGGCTCAACTTGGTACTACATTTTTCTCAATTAGAGAAAGAGAATGGAGTGGGACAATTAATTACTAGAGAAAAACACGTATTTCATCCTCCTAATGCGCGCAAATTGTCTTGAAAGCCAACTTTTTACAATCCTCTTATGGAAAAGCACTAGACAAAGAATATACCACGCACCATCAATTTAATCCACTCGCATAGTCTGAACTTTCTTCTTCTGATAATGCCATAATCATGAAATTTTACACATCCAAGACACATGAAATGTCATGTTGCTGAGTCTGTATATTTCAAATCGTATCTTGCGATACTAGTGTGTTCGCTTGCGGTAGCACAAACCTAATTCTGGACATTCCGAAAAACAAATCCGAATCGATGATGCATTCCATTCGCATCGAATCGATGAGGATATAGTGATACGCACGAGACGCGAATTTTAAAAACCATTCGCCAATGCGGGAGAGAGAGAGAGAGAGAGAGAGAGATTCCCGAGCGAGTGCGCTGACCGAACAAAGAGCAAGAACAATAAAATTTGCGTAGATGCCGAATAAATAACGCGACGCAGAACGCGGATTGTAAATCAAAGTGTCGAGCGGCAGTGAAACGCGCGCGTGTGCTGTATCATTTTATTATCGGGATATATATCTATTCTCACCCGCGCCCTGTGACACGATCCTTCTAACGGCAAGAATTTCATCGTTCTCTTAAATTAATGGCGTGTCATATGCCATTGTTACGCGAGATCTCGATGATTACCAAAAGAACAAAGGTATCGATCTCAAAATAATCTTAAAGGATTAAGATAAGCGAAGGCTCATATCAGCGCAATAATATTTCTCAAATCAATATTTACATTAATTGCGCGGCAATATCGATGCACAAAGTATAGAAAAAAAATTAAGAAATTTATCTTTCTTGTTCTTCATCACTACAGATCCAGCAAATTTGCCTTAATATAAAAATAAAAAGAGAGAATGTGAATTTGCTGATAAGAAAAAAAAAATTTAATTAAATTCTTTCAACAAATTATCATTTTTTAAATTGAAATATTTAAGTATTTAAGTCAAATACGACATATTAAATCAAACATAATGTATATTTGATTTAAATGCTTGAATATTTCAATTTAAAAAATGGTAATTAATTGAACGGATTTAGTCAAGTTAACAACTTTTTTTTCTCAGTAAAATTTGAATAAAAGGAAAATATGATGCAAATACAAAAGAATTAAGCGATTTCGATACGAGAAAAGAAGAGAAAGAGAGAAGGGGAAAGGAAGAGAGAGAGAGAGAGAGAGAGAGAGAGAGAGAAAGAATTAAAGACAAAAGTTAAATAAGAAAAAAATAGATACAAGTCAAACTTTGCATTGATAAAAGTTGTATTTACAGATGCATGCTTTATAGATAATCTAAAAACTACTGCCGTAAAACAGAGCTGGCTTTTACGTTACAAATTTATTTCGTATCACAAGTTTCTCAAAATGAAAAAAAAAATGGCTTATACACTGCTATTGTTCGCAAACGGTTCAAACATCTCTATATAACACTTGAGATATTCTTAACGCGTTGAAATTGAACGACGAAAATACAACGAGATTATCGCGCGTCCACGTGAGAAAATATTCGCATCTCTATTCACATCTAGACGCGAGATGACGTTCGCACGCATATAGCTTGCGGATATCGCAGCGCAACGCAATGGCACGGCCTACATATCGCGTTTTGTAATATGCGATTTGACGCGAGAAAACTGTCGGTCGCGAGCAGAAAGCGTGGGTTGCTTCGATCACATCGTCGAGGAAAAATGTGCCGGCGTTGACTCATTTCGACGACGAGTTCTCATAGCGCGATCGCCGCCGCCGCGCAAGGTGCTGTGCATGCGCGCGCTGCAATCAACAGCCACGTATCTATGCGTGTATGCAGTAAGAGACGGAATCGTCCGTTGACGTCATCGTCGACGATTTATTCGATCCACGCCCGAAGTTCACCGTGTGCCTGTGCAAAGTGTCTCTCTTCCATCAGCCGCGTTAATTTTATTGTCAAATGCTGACAGAGCTACTCAAATCCTGCACAAAATTTTTCTCAAAATTCCTTGATATCTTCCAGATAGTTTTGTTCAAAATTCCAAATAAAGAAAATATTCTTTTGGTGCAATTTCCTAAAATAAATTTTTTTATTATACGCGTTTTCTAATGCTTTTCATTCATACAAGGAAAAAATACAAAGTCACACGAAATTTTTCTGAAAATTCCTTGATTTCTTTCAGATAGTTTTGTTCAAAATTCCAAATAAAGAAAATATTCTTTTGCTGCAATTTCCTAAAATAAATTTTTTTATTATACGCGTTTTCTAATGCTTTTCATTCATACAAGGAAAAAATACAAAGTCACACGAAATTTTTCTGAAAATTCCTTGATTTCTTTCAGATAGTTTTGTTCAAAATTCCAGAGCAAGAAAATATTCTTTTGGTGCAATTTCCTAAAATAAATTTTTTTATTATACGCGTTTTCTAATGCTTTTCATTCATACAAGGAAAAAATACAAAGTCACATGAAATTTTTCTGAAAATTCCTTGATATCTTCCAGATAGTTTTGTTCAAAATTCCAAATAAAGAAAATATTCTTTTGCTGCAATTTCCTAAAATAAATTTTTTTATTATACGCGTTTTCTAATGCTTTTCATTCATACAAGGAAAAAATACAAAGTCACATGAAATTTTTCTGAAAATTCCTTGATATCTTCCAGATAGTTTTGTTCAAAATTTCAGATAAAGAAAATATTTTTTTGGTGCAATTTCCTAAAATAAATTTTTTTATTATACGCGTTTTTTAATGCTTTTCATTCATACAAGGAAAAAATACAAAGTCACCTGAATTTCAAGTGCTCAGTAGATTTACAAATGCACTGAAAATAAAACTGAATAGCTTTCGTTAAGATAAAATTTTTTACCTTGTATAATAACATTTTTATTTTTTTTTTTCACTAAAAATTAAAATAAAGAATATGCATATTGCATATTTAATATCTTGTTAAGACATTAAATGTATATATAAACAGAAATAGATATATTTTTATAATACACACAATTTTATAAACACATAATTCACAACATAGTTTATTGGCTATGGATTGCCTACTATATTTATGCAGTATAAGAACAAAATTATCAAAGAGAGAATTTAAAGAATTCTCTGAGTCCCAACAAAATTCCATGAGAATTTCTTGATTTTTCCAAGTATAAAAAAAACTCCCTGAGAATTCGAAATTTTCCATGTTTTTCCAAGAAATAGACACTCTAGCTGTGAATCTAGAGGATGCCGCGAGAGTTTGTCGATAAGATAATTAAAATGCTAATTTTTTAGAAACTTGTACATTCGATTATATCACGATTATTAAATATATCAGATCAAGTTTATAAGCAACTAAGAGTTGCGTGAGTTTGAACAATGTGTGTGTGTGTTCTAAACTCTCCGATAAGTTTCTACTAGAAGATAATTAAAACTCGAGCGTTTTCGAGCGTTGCTTTAGGGTATACCGATGCTATTTACGGATGAAAATAAAAAAAAAATCGAAGTTTTTATTATACGCTTCACGTCAGTTATTTTTGAAACAGTTAAATTGCATTGACGTATATGATCGATTCTATAGAAATACGCGGAAGCGGACTGGAGATGTTTGCGAAATACGTTTTATCAGCCACCTAGTTTTTAGAAATTTAGCTTTTTCGCGTCAAAAACTTTACTATGCATTCCAGCCATCATATGTCAAATATAAAACTTTGTCTATCTCGCGAGAAAATTTTAATTTTTTCAAATCGACATATGTGCAATACACAATTGCACCTTGCGGATTATGCAAGCACAATGTTGCGTTTGCTCCCAAAAATAAATTATATATCTTCTAAATATATATTTTTAATTATGAGGTAATCATATGTATGTAATAGAAGTTATTTCCGACTTAACACATGTAATTATAAAATCAATTTAAGAACAAAATATTTCCAATTTTATCTACTTTCTTTTTTAAAATATCTTAAAAAAGTAAAATTAATCGTATTATATTATTTCTTATTAAAAAAAAAAATAATGAATATATAAAATATGGAAAGGAGAAGAAAGTATGAATAATTTAGAATTAAATATTTGGAATTTGTATGACATTATATTGTATGTATGTATGTATGTACATATATATATATATATATATATATATATATATATATATATATATACATACAATATAATGTCATACAAATTCCAAATATTTAATTCTAAATTATTCATACTCTTCTCCTTTCCATATTTTATATATTCATTATTTTTTTAATAAGAAATAATATAATACGATTAATTTTACTTTTTAAGATATTTTAAAAAAGAAAATAGATAAAATTGGAATATATATATATATATATATATATATATATATATATATATATATAAAGTATTAAATTATTTCAATAAAGACGATTTTTATCTCTCTCATAATGGGCAACAACATTTAATTCGTATAATAATATTTGCAAATGTTTGTCGCATAAATCAAACAAATCACACTTTCGATACGCGCGTCAAATGAAATTTGCCTATATCCACCATCGTGATGTGAATTTTACGTCACGCCGAATACCACTTGTTTCATAGAAAAAACACTACAACGATACTCCAATATTCATGGTATTGCTGGAAAACCCGTTGTATCGATAACAGAAGCGAATTTTACCGGATATTGCTTGATTGTAAATCCAGAATATCCAACATTTTCGCAATACAATCGAGACAAACTTAATTCCATTTGGACAAATAATCGATGGTGTATCGTAAATTTTAACGATCTCCATTAACTGGAATAATCATAATAAAAATCCATCGCGATAAATTTTCGTTCATTAAAATTAATTAAATGTAATGAACGATAAGACAGCAGTTATAACTAAATTATTCAATTTGATGTTTCACCGCGCGCAATCGAAAATAATTTTGCCCGAATTTTCCTCGATTTATGCCATTTGACAGATTGCAGAAATTTAATATAAATAAAGTCGTGTCATATCATGCGTGTACGAATATTAAACATGCTAAAGACGCGATCAATTTTCATTACTTTCGAATCTGCCTCGTCAAGCGGATCGTTGTCGGAATAAAACAGCGTTATAGGAACTATGCAGTTTCGATTCGATTTGAATATACCGTCAACTCGAAAGCCACTGCCGATAACGTGTCCGCCGCGTAAAACCCTCCCCTTCTCCCAAAATCCACAAAATTCCCGAATCTAGTCTGCCACGTGCAGGATAAAACGCAGAGAAGAACGAGGATAATAAAAAGCCCCGCGTAGCTACCGCACGAAAAAATTGCTACGAAGATTTCATAACGGTCAAATTTTGCTCTCTTGCACAGAAAAATATCGTACAAAGTTACGTTATCTGACGACGCGGATAAGCACAATGATCATTTTGTTTATCATTTATATTGTTTAAAAACTCGCGTTATTTAAACCAATATCATATTCCTCTGTATTTGTTTCATATTTCTGCGGCATTACGATATTTTACACATTGTAATAATCGCATTTTACGTGTCATTTCAATTATCCATTAAAAGAATCACATTTCATTTTCATCCTTTTACTTTTTCCTCTATCGGAAAACAGACTAAGGGGCAATCGCGTGGTGCAGCGCTTAATTATGTTATCGCATTCCCATCTGCAAACTCGTACTTTCATAAGCCGCTTTTACGTATATAAATAAGTCGAGATATGTAATTATTTTCACACATACCTATTTTCTATCTCGAGTTGCATCCTGGCATATCCGAATGATGCAGTAAAATCGATGGCAGCGTTGATCTCTTAATCGTCGCTCAACTTTACCTGCAAAAAAAAAAAGAAGAAACCAAGATAAGAAGTGGCAGATTTATTAAAATAATTATTATTAATTAAATTAATAATTATTAAACATAATTAAAATTAATTATTTCCAAATATCAAACTTTTACGATAACAATTTAACTCCACTCGACATTTAACAGTTTGTATAATTTTTAAATTTTGTCGCACTCAGTTTCGTATACGAGATGTACTTAATCTTAAATTTAAATTAGTATGTGAAAGTTTAAAAATTTGAATACGTGCAATCTCAGAAAACAGCACGTATGTCCGGAGCGCTATATATAACGGTTACCGATAGCTCTGTAAATGTCGTTGCACGATTTTTTGATATGCCAAAATATCGGTGTACAGAATAGCGATCTAAATCTCGTTTATCTTCATTCTTGCTTTCGCGTTAATAAATATGGAAATATCCGACAGGCGCGCGTGTCGGATATTCCCTATTTTCTGAAATATAAAGTGAAATACATATACATCTATATATAATTATATGCTAAAATTGAAATGCAATTGCTTTTGTATTTCACGAACATACCACGAGTAACCTATGTTTGTTTACTTTGCACCAGCAGAGTTAAGAGAATACAATTATTTTTCAACCCACACGCGCGATCATGTAAACAACTTGACGCTATCTGCATATTATGCAAATTATCAAGTAAATATTTAAAAAACCAGAGTTCAAAATTTTTGCTAAAAAAAAAAAAAAAATGCTTTATGATTTTATTACATAAAGTAAATATGTAAATTTTGAAAAAGTTTCGGAGCTATAGTAAACGGAGCTTATACAAATTTTACTTTTATCGACGTGCAACTTGATTCGCTATGCATGGCTACACACACGTGACTCCACGTAACAGAATTAAAATATTTTATATTGAAATATTGATAACGGCATTTACGCGACACAACAAACCAAACCACGTGGCAATAAAAATTATTTAGCGAATCCGAACAGCGATTTCAAGCAATCATTTTCGTATCTCGTTCAATCGATCTCTCTCAATCCACTTGCCGTTGCCATTTCGCAAAAATCTCCCACAAAATATAAGGAGCGGGGAGCGATCGATTCGAAATCACCGGCGTTACAAAGCGGGAACCTCGCCCTAGCCGAAGGGCGTTCTCGGGAACATGGTAGAGACGGACGCGGCACACAAAGCGACCGAGAACGCGCACACATGCAGTCCCTTTCATCCTATGAATATCGGCGAGATCTATGCGCGCTTTCCTCTGTGGAAACCGCTCTCGATATCGCATCTCGCCTGCCGCCCGCCTCCCCTCACCCCTCCGCAGAAACGCGTAAAATTCCAGTTCGCCGTCCGACGTACGCATCACAAAGTATCGCGCTCTGTATCGTCGAGATCAAGGGCTCCTCGTAATCGTCGAGAAGGGCGCAGTGTATAGAAAAGACATCATCGATGATTATCGTTTGTTAACCCTAATCCGTCGCATTCTCTCGGCCGTTTAATTCATAAAATTTCGAGAAGTCCCCGTTTCTTCTGCTCGCTGTATATTTAAAAAACGCACGTGGAATTTATTTGAATTTTTTCAAAGTCATTATCGCGCTTCTTTCCATCATCTCCCTTTTTAGCGAATTAGTGTCATCATATGTTAAAACGAGATAAACACGAGGACGGAAATATCCTTATGTTGGCAACCGCGCGTTTGATTATTTTTCTCTTGTAAAACACTTCCGAGAGAACAATTTCTATTTCATTTTGTTCTATTATATTGCTTCTAAATTGCTGTCCTCTCACACGTCCTTTCTCCGTCTCCCTCATCCCCGCTCTCGTCCCTTCGCACGCATACACGCGCGACATACGATCGGACAAAAGATAATCGCGGAGCTGCCTGTCGTGTTCCATGGCTTTCGGGTGTGCTGGTTGCCCGAAGGGGGTGACGCCGGGCGTCGCGAAGCAGTTGCAGGACAGGGAGGAGGGGGACGAGGGGAGGGGGGACGAGGGCCGCAATGGGGATGGCTGTCGCGAGAGAGAAGAAGAGACCGTGAGCGGAGTCGCGCAAAACGAAGAGGAGTCGGCCAGCAGGCAGGCAGAGGGATGGCAGGAGAAGGGAGAGAGGATTGGAGACGGTCGGGTAATGGGGGGAGTCGGTACGTAGGGTGGCTCGGTGGTACGGCAACGAGCGGTTTCGCGGGCCCGTGGGTGGACAGGCGGGGGGCAGCAGGGGATTGTGCGCGTCGAAGCAGATCGAGAGTCGAAGAGAGGGTGGTTAGGCGGACACCACAGAGGACGACGTAGCGAAGGGCGAATGGGTGGTTCGGAAAGCGGATCGAGGCATGCGAGAGAATAGCGAGAGAGAGAGAGAGAGAGAGTGTGTAGCGAGGAAGAGGCAGCAATGACGACGAGGCGCTGGTTTGAGTTTGTGAGCACGCGCTACCACTCTTCGGGTTCTATCTCTACCCACGTCCCTCAGTTCTGCGTATCGCTATCTCCTTCTCTCTCCCTTTCTCGCTTTCTCCGTTGCACTCGTTATCTCGATTCGCTCGCTTCTTTCTCCGTCGCTCTTACACCGCAGCCGGCTTCTTCCTCGTCCCTCTCTACGTTCCTGACACTCGGAGAGCGGGTCCTCTCCGCTCTCTCTCTCTCTCTCTCCCCCCTTCCCTTTCCTTCCTCGTAACGCCTCGTCGTCTCGCGACAGCCGCATCGGTGCACGTTCTATGTCCCTCCGGCTGTTTCCCTCTCTCTCTCTCTCTCTCTCTCTCTCGCTCTTTCTATCTTTCTCTACCGCACCGCATATCAATCCATCTCCGTCCCGCGCTCCGTATCTGCTTTCTCGCACTGGTTCTCCCGTTCTCCCTCTCGCTCTTTCTTCCGCCATGGCACCGCTAGCCGGTCCTTTCTCCGTTGGATCGCTATGCGCGAGACAGGCTGGGCATAGGGAAGAGGTGAAGCAGGAGGAGAAAGAGGAGAAGGCGAGTTCACGTTCCATCGCGAAGCACTGAGCGGAATTGGTATATCGGAGGATAGAGGGTGAGCACAGATAGGCGAAGGGGTAGAGGGGAAGGAGAAACGCGGGGACGTGGCGTTCGTAACGTAGCGACGCGCCCGAGACGTGGACGTCGTTTGAAGACGAGTTCTGCTGCGCTGGGAGGCATTCCGGGTTGTTGCACCGGAAGGACAGGCGGTGGCCTAGCAGCCTCTCTCTCTCCCCCCCCTCCCCCCTCCTCCCTACCTCTCCTCCCGTTCCTCTCTCGATGCGTCGCCGAAGTAAGTTCTGCCGGAGCTTTAATGGAGGACCTGGATAATTAGCGCGAGTGCAGATCCCATTGCTTGGGAGTCCGGGACTCGACGAAGCGACGAAGAATGCAAAGAACTTGTCTCGTAATGCAACGACCGACATGCAGCTCGAGGGCTTTACAGAAAACGACGCATTTCGATTTTCGAATGTATCGCTAATTTAATTCAAGTAAAGAGCGCATTAAAGAAGGGGATTCGCGAATCTGCTATTAGGGCTATTAACGCTATTAGTGTCTCCATTTTTTTCTTCAAATATTATGCATTCGTACGGTAATTATGCTATACAAGTACAAAGTACACGTATTGAATTTTGATAAAAAAAAAAAAGAAAAAAAAAATTCCTTTTAGATTTATTTTTAAAATATTAGAAAAAGATTGTGCGTATTTAACTATAATTATACATATTTTATAAACCGAGATTTTGTTTGTGTGTTTGGTGCATTATCATCATGGATATATCGCGCATATCCGCTTATACGAATGTCGATTATTACTATTTATGCGAAAAGGTGCGTGCGTCAGGCGACATAAATTGCCGCGAAAATATGAAAACTGGACAATAATAAATAATGTTTGGAATTCATATTACCCACGAGACATTTCGTTTCTGCCGCTACTGTAGCATACCTTATGAATGAATATGGTTATATACGATTGATATATACACACACACACACATATGTGTATATATATATATATATATATATATATATATATATATATATATATACAAACCATCGATTCTAAGTCATCAAGATAGCATAACGTATTAATATGCAATAATATTTATGATAAAGAAATACTCTCTAATATGGAAACAAAATCGGATAAAAACATGTATTTTGATAGATCGAGCTGTCAATATACTTCATAATGTAACGGTAAATTATTTATAAGCAGAATTAGCAACACTTTTCACTCACACGTACATAGAGTCATTTATTAATATTAAATCAGAAATTTTCTATTCATTCGTACACATTGAATTGTTTATGCGAATTAAAAACTTTTCCTTAGCTCGCGTGCAATTGATATATATATATATATATATATATATATATATATATATATATATATATTTCATTCAAATACAATAATAAAAGGAATAATTTTATTTTCTCTTTTACAGTCGCAGGTATAAAACAATGTTTATTTACCGTGTATATTTACGTTATGTATATAGCTTTACATCAAATCAATTGTCATCTGTCAATTCATTTGGTCGCGCGCGGTATATTTTACAATTTTACTTGAATAAAAAAAAATTAATTGGAAACATTTTTTCTAGTTTTAATTGGAAATTGTTATTTCTCTTTCTCGAATTATAAACAAATGTATTAATCAATTTTTATATTATTTTTGTGTATGCTTAAACAATTAATTTAATTGATGTTGTTCAACTGAGTTTTTTATTGGTATTTAAAATTTAAATGTGTTCTCTCTCTCTCTCTCTCTCTCTCTCTCTAATATATATATATATATATATATATATATATATATATATATATATATATATATATATATATATATATATATATAATTCTCGCTTATCATTCATGTATGCACATAATACTATAATTCCTGTCATAATTTTCAGTTAGAGTTTGTGTGCTTATTCAGATTAGAATCGATCTTGTCTTGGCATTTAAATTATTATAACATAATCAGATAAAATAAAAGCGACATTGTCACTGAAAATATCGAAAGTGAAAACAATTCCAATTAAAGGCCAAAGTTACGTGAACTATAAGTTGTTCAATATCCGGTATCGCATTTTCGCTTCAAAAAGGAATAATGCCTATATTCTTCTGTATAAGCTACAATTCTCGTATACTCGCGAATATCGATTTGTGCTCCAGTGACATTGAAAGCAAGCATTATGATAATAGGACAATAAGGTATTCGTAACATGACAAATTGTGCGCGACTTTACGAGAAGATGCGAGATATTGCGTAATTTATTTCTATCGTATGACGTTTACTACTTTGTATTATACATCTATAATAAGCTTATTCGAAAGAAAACTTTTGTTTTGTATTAACAAGGGAACCTCGCAAACGAAAATTCTGATTTTTATGAAACTTTATACATATTTAGGGAAGGTAAATAAATAAATTTAGAGATTCTTAGTTGCGGCCTAAAAACCATTCTAAGGGGTAATTTCACTTTTTTAATTTCTAAATTCATCAATTTATCTTCCTCTCCCATATATATATATGTAAAGTTGCATTAAAATTAAAATTTTCGAATTTGCGAGGTTCTCTTGTAAGTGATTCAAAATGACTTTTCTCGCATTTTCATAGATGGGGGTGGCTTAAGCCCTTATAATCGTTTTTGAGCCGCAACTAAAAATTTCTAAATTCATCTATTTATCCCTCCTCCATGTGTATAAAATTTCATCACAATCAAAATTTTCGGATTCGCGAGGTTCCCTTATAAAATGACTTTTGCATTTTTCAAGATACATCTTGATAAATGAGTGAAATATTAATAGAGTAACGGCCATGAGGAGTCTAATTAATAGCAATATTTCTTTGTGTCAGAACGAGTTTTTATCTGTATCTGTGTTAAAGTAAAACGAAAATAAAGATTAATACGAAAGACAAAAACGAAAGATTAAGCTTCACGAAAGATAATGTTATTGTCTAGAGATTAAATAATTTGAATTTTACACACGATAAGAGAAATTTGTATAAAAATTTTAGATACTTATTTGAAAAAGTTTAAAAATATCTATTTATTTTGTAAACACAAAAAGAATAATATACACCTTTCAAGGAAATTAATACGCTGATTTCAGTTTCACTTTTGTTATATGTATAATCATTTTATCGGAATATAATTTATTTAATTTGTTATTATTTTATAAAATAAATAAAATTATCTATCATTGCAATTATCGGATATAAAAACAATATCTGTCAAAGTTTGATTTTCATATCACCGTTACTTAACAACATTACTTAACATTATCACAAAACAGAATCAGGTATTTCGAATACACTCTTTATTGTCAGAAATTTTATTAAATTTGCGACTCAACGATTTTTTTCCAATGCAAAGAACCAGTCGTTGAATTTCAGAGAACATATTTCATCGCACGTCGCATGATACTCGGACGAGCCTGATGTCTTTGACCCTCAGAGGCTTTGACCATGACACGAAATAAACAAGCACGGATGGTCATTCTCTATTATCACGCTACCAAGCTCTGTCGCGAATGACAAAGATATCATTGAAACATTTTTAATTATTCGATTCGATGCAATGCCATGCCTTTATCCCACGTATGAATGACCGTTTATGTAAATACACGAAACGACAGTAGCTAGCTATCTCTTTACTAAGCTTGCAAAACTTATTAGCATATTTCAATGCGACTTATTTACTTACTTATATACCGTATCTCTTTATAAATATTGATTCTCCTATAAATAATACATAATATTAAATAGCAAATACACAATTTCATTACGCATAATTACGCGTACATTATAAAATAAGTATTTGTTTTTTTTTTTTTTAAATAATGCGCCACGTGGTTTATTATTTTAACAATACGTAACATTACGATGCAGTCAATCATAATGCTCGTCGAATCGCTAAATTCGCTGAGAATACAGATCATATCTTTATGTACCACGAAAAAAAAAGAAAAAAAAAATATTCGATACTCAATAAAGCTGCTATATGTCGATTATAAACCACATCTGTCGATCGAATATTTCCATTTTGAATAGTTCACAGTTCCAAGATATCATCGGAATACATGTTATCAGCGGGAAGATATCGACAACTTAGTGTTGATAAGTGGTACTACAAATGTGGTATTGCGAGAAAGATGCAATAAAATGTAGCATTGACACCTCGATAATCGAGTTCAATTTCATAACACATAATTCCAGTACTTTATAGAAACATAAGTAATAAAATAACTGAATAAATTAAATATTTTAAATAAAATAATTGTAACATATATATATAGCAATTTTTTTTCTTATCATCAAAGATATCATTAGAAAGATATAACATTTTTTTTATATCTACAAAATATATATTATTGTTATAAATTTAAAAATCTTACCACACCGAATATATTTACAACTTAGCGTACGATTGGTTATCTCGAGCTAAACGATCTACGGGAACTTTCCCAACATTCATTAAAGAGTGGAATTTTCACGCAAGATTGTTCATGGCTGCTATAATATGATATGTGGAGTTTAAAAATTATACGTCGGTTTCTAGGAAGTCCGATCGCGTAGATTACGAGGCGAGGTGCACCGAGCCGGTGACACTCGACCAATGCATCGTCCCACGACGCAGTTAAGATCGGCTTAACTACGGGCGCGCCTTTTGCCGCACCGTCGCGCGCCTCTAATGGCAGATCTCGAGTAATCGAGCAAAAATGACTGGAATTCCGCGACCCTGGCTTGTCTCGAGTCACTCAAACGTCAATTTTGTCATACCGTTGATCTTGAGAGAAATAAAAATCGCTTTATCGTCGAGTTTCGTCTCTAATGCACGTAGTATTTTGCGAAACAGAAGGCAATAAAAAAAGTCTTATTAAAATATAATTATACTATTCATATGTATAATTATGTATTAGGTTGGCAACTAAGTTCCCGCCGTTTTTTTAAATTTTAACATTCCGCATGTCATTAAATGTTTTTGGCATAATGTTTTAAATCATTCGAAAGAGGATGTTTTGTTCTACCGGAATCTGTTTTTTTTTTGTTCGAGTTAATTTATGTTAATTTTCAAATCATTAAAATGGAATGTCAAGTTGAGAAAAATGAGCATTTTCGACACCTCCTTCTTTTTGCTTTTAATCAAGGTTCTAAGGCCGCAAAATACTGATGCAGAATTGAGAGCTTGGTTGGATGAATTTTTCGAGTCGAAATCGAGTGATTTCTACCAACGAGATATTGAAAATCTTGTTGAACGTTGGGAAGATGTTGTAAACAACAAGAGAGAATACATTATTGATTAATTAGTTGTTAATTTTTATTGAAAAATAAACTTTTGAAAAAAAAACGGCGGGAACTTAGTTGCCAATCCAATAAATTCTAATGATATAGGAATCTCCTCTAAGAAAAAGATTCATATAAGATCGTATTACAGAGTGTCTAATCTAATCTTGTATAAAAAATATCCCCTGATTTTTCAGATATTTTTATTCAAAATTCTAGTTAAAGAAAATATTTTAAAGATTTATTGAGATGCAACTTTCTAAAATTTTTTTATTGTATACATTTTCTAATGTTTTTCATGAAGGGAAAATGAAAAATATAAAGCCTCTTAAGTTTCAAGTACTGTAAATGTACTGAAAAAAATTGAATAAGGTAAATATTTTTCATTTGCATATAAAATTTTCATTTTTTTGTCACTAAAAATTACAATAAAAAGGACATATTGTATATTCAATATTTTGTTTGTATTTTTATTATTTTAAGACACTGAATGTATACAGGATGGTCCTAGAGTTAATGGATTGTAACACGTAAAGTGTTACAATCCATTAACTCTAAAAATATTTGTCAAATCAAAAAGTTATTCATGAGAAAGTTTCATGTATTCGAAAGGTCTTTCTACGTTACATAAAGATAAAGTCACCTCCGCTTCCCCTTTAAGAGGGGCGGGAAGTAACTTCATAATTTCAAATGGAATCTTCTATAAAATGTTACATGTTTGAATGCTCTATGGAAAAAAACAAGTAAGTTTTATCTAAAATATATCTGATAAATGTTTCTATCAAAAGTTTTAAGCATTTAAACTTTAAAGTAGAGAGCATTGAAACTAATAATAAAATCATAAATGAAAAACCATAATCCTTTTGTTTTTTATTTTATTTTATTAGTGTTTCAACTATTGTCCATTTCTGACTCCAGAACAGTTGTTTAGATTAGGTTAGGTTATGTTAGACAAAATTTTGTAGAAAGAATTTATAAGTGAAAGAATTAATAATTTTTTGATTCGACAAATATTTATAGAGTTATTGGCTTGTAACTTTACGCGGGCTATCCTATATATGTATAAACAAACAAATAAATATATATACTTAACAAATAAAGATATATTTATAATATATTTTAAACACATAATTTATTTAGCTTGCCGATTGTTTACAATATAAAAACAAAATTATCAAACAGAAGATTTTTTTTTAAATTCGCTGAGTCCCAATAAAATTCCATGAGAATTTCATGATTTTTTAGATACAAAAGAATTTCCTAAAAATTCCAAATTTTCCACGTTTTTCCAGAAAGTAGACACCCTGTCTTATTATAAAATGCTCAGAACATCTTTTTTCCCATTTTTCCTACATTTAACTTGAAGAGTTTATCAACCTCGAAAGAGATGATATTGATAATGGCTATTTCAATAAACAGGTTAACGATAAATATCTTACGACAAAATTTTGAGGTTAGGACGAATTAAATCTCATTCCTGATATCATTTTGAAGCCAACTGCAACTTGGAGGTTGGAGTGCATTCTCTTCGTGGCAGATATCGCTATCTCGCCATTATTCAGAAACGATCTCACGTAGCTGTGCTCGCTCGTCTCGAGACAGAATTCGCGGGGCGGTTCGTTCGAGGCGATTTTATCGCTCGATCAAAGGCTCCGGCGTCTTTCTCCCTCCGTTCGTCTACCTTCGGCACAGCGCAACTTCGGAACTCTTTATTGACCGCAGGAGGACGGCTACTCACCTGACATTTCGATTGCGCGTTCGCTCACTGACCCGAAAGCAAATCCTCGCCGAGCTACAAGGTGTATCCTGCGTACGAGTTTGAAGATTGAAACACACACGCGACACACGACGTCATTCGCTGACATGTGCGAAGTTACGCACAGTCGCGCTCGAAATGGAGAAATATAAATTTACCGCCCACCGCCGTGTCCTATTGTAGAAGGTAGGTAGGTAAGAGAAGGGGAAATAGAATGAAAACACACAAAAGAGAGAGACAGAGTTCGCGTCGAAGGTGACGCCTAATCCTTTCGCGAGTGTTAAATTATTGTATACCTATATCGCAAATAATATATAATAAATATAGATAAAATAAATATTACTAAAATAAAGTAGATAATATATTTTATAAAATGCTTGAAGGTATTTTTATAAAGAATATTAATCGTTTATGTAAATAAAGATAGATAAAAGATAACGCGCGCCATTAATTAGTATAATTACAAATATATATAATTATATATTTATAACACTTATAAATATTTTATAATAACACGTATATATAAATTATTAAAGATGCAGAAAAAAAATTATTACAAATTATTACAAAAATAGACTGATATATAATTAGTTAATTATTAGAAATTATTATACTACTTGTTATAAAAAGAAAATCAAATATCATTTACACTCTTTTATAATAGCCGATGGTGCGAAAGAGGATTAATTGCGATTAACGATTGTCGCCTCGCGGCGATATTTGTTTGACGGTTAAAAAAGCGATACACAGCACATATGCGAGGTTCGAGTGTTAATATACGCCCTTCCCTTTTTATCTAAAGACCTGACGACTGTTACGGCATTACTCGGCGACTATATCGGTATCCTAGCGCGTTCGAACTGTGAGATCAATAAAGCAGTCTTTTATAGACTTCGCTATACGCGCCGTACAAGCTTGGTCGGCTCCCTCCGCCGTTAGTCTATCGCTTTCTTTCCCTGTATCTTTCTCTCTCTCTCTCTCTCTCTCTCTCTCTCTCTCTTTTCTCTTTTGCTCGTACGAGTAAAAGTCCGTCACCTCCCTGAAAACGCTACCCTGTTCCTTCGCCGCAAACAAGCCTCGAGTACGGGGCCATAAATAACCAAATGACCTACCGTAGGTAGGAGGTGGGTGCGCCGATTGCGCCGAGTTGTTACCAGGACACCCGTTAGACGCGTGTACAGATACGGTGGATGACGAGCATATTTATTTAACTCGGCAATTGGACACAAATTAACGGCCGACAGAGAGACAAGATTTGAGAATTTTCGAGGAATGAGATATATTTGCGGATCAGTCGAAAAAATATGTCATAAATCAGAATAAGACCGCAGTGTGAGTTAAAAAAAATTCGAGTGAAACAATTTTATATGGATTCACAATTCTACTTTTAGCCGCGAACGCTTCGCTTGCGGCGAAATAAGTTGAAAAAAGTGCGTTTATTAATTAATAAAAGTATCTCGACCGTATTTCAACGAATATATATCTTTTATAGACTTTTATATCTTGTACAATCGTGGCGACGGTTATAAGTTAATGCTTTGTCGGCTAAAAGTAACACCTTCGAAATGCCGTGTGTGTGTGTGCTCCGTTGTTCTCGTAATAATCCTTCACCTTCTAACCTTCATAAGCGACAGAATATGACGCCGAGGAGTGCGTGGTCATAAATAATCGAACAAGCCGCTATAGATTGCACCTTTCAATGATTTGCCACGTGCACTTTGTGAACAATGTATGTGGTCGATTATTTAACGACCAAGAAAATGTTACGATATCCATTAAGATATCCTCTAATCAATTTGCATATTTATAAGAATATTGTTGTCATCAAGTGCCCTCGTATTTATCAAATGCATGTACAATATGTATATAAAAACTTTGTACTTTGTAGTTATTGATTTCTCTTAAAACTAATAAAAAAAATCTCATTAAAATTAAATTTATTTAATATTATTGTAATATTGATTAATAACATTAATTATCTGTGCATATATTGAATAATTAATATAGTTAATAATTAATATTAATAATTATCATTATTAATTATTAAATCTTAAAAAATTTTGATAATTTTTAAAGTTGAATCAAATATAAATGGATTTCGATAATTTTCTTCTTGGCGTGAATTTTATTATTATAAGATTTTCCAATTTCAAAAAAAAAAATTGTTAAAAATGATAACTGTAATTTAAAAAATTAGAAAAATTTATATGCAGAGATAGATAATTTTGAATATTTTTAAATTTATATATCCTAAAAAATTCTATACATATATATATATCAGATATCTTTCAAATAAATGCCTTGTATGTCAAAATGCGTCTTCAAATCGCGCACTTCGCCTTTCATTAGAGACCTAGTAAATATAGATAATTTAACTTGTAGCGCGATAAAGTTTCCGCGGTCTTTGTATCAGTAACCTTGTTCTCGGCAACAAAATACTGACAATCGCTGAGTCAGATGATAAATGCAAAAGTAAACTTGGGTCGAATGTAAAACCGTTACGTGCGTGCGAGTTCAGCGACATGGTGGACGAGGCCTGTGTTGCAGGTGGCAAATGTCAGCGAGAAATGATTCGTTCGGTTAAAAACAGCTGTCGTTAATTTACGAAATATCTCTTATTGTTAGTTTGCCGTTAATCATGCCAAGAATACAGTTACAATTTCAATAACCCTGACGTGAAAATACGCGATTAGAAAAACCATGTATATAAGATACCTAATAATCATTCAATGTTATATAATTAATAAAAATGTTATAACATTGTAAATTAATTTTAATTAATATAATTGTATTAATAATATGATTAATATAATAAATATATAAATAATACATAAATAATATGATTAATATAAATCAAGAAATCAATATTATATATAAAAATATCAGTAGCACTTCATATTTCTTCTCACTTTTATAAGCAAAAATGTTTTTATCAATATCCGAGATAATTTCTTTAATAGATATGTTTAGTATCTATCAGTATAATTAGTTCTCTCCATGATTATGTACGACTCTATTAAATTCGCCTGCGAATTCCTTACGGTGCATCATCTATGATGCTGTAGCAGTATATCGTCACGGATAAAGATTTTCTTGCAAATACCGTTCTCCTTCTTTACGGTCAACTTCTCGGCTTCCGTCGTTTGAATGATGCGCAAGCGTTGTAAATAACCGAGCGACACTCCGCGAGAAACGGAACGATGACGAATTGTCATTGGGACACCCGTTACACTCGTAAACGCAGCGCGTAACTGGATTGCGCGGATGGAGTTTCAGGTCGCAAATTATGTACGGTGCATCCAATCGACGCTCGGCGGCTGCATAATGGCGGAATGCGTCAGGATATCGATCACACGTTACAAAGATAAAACCCGGGAAATAAACTCGGCTTTGTGCAAGCACAGTCGGAGATAGAATACGTGAAAAATCCGCTTTGACATCAACAATTGCATTCCGCTCGACGTATTCTGCGATCCGTTCGGAGATAGGTTGTTTGTTTAACGTATTATTATTTTAGTGGATACTCATATGCCAGATAATAAGAGTGATTTAAATATATTAATTACACATATCGAGTGACAGATACGATACAAAAATCGTAAAAAAAAAAAAATTATATCATTTTTCGAGCTTTACAAAGGAGCTTACAAAGTTCCAGGCTGTATCAATGCAACGTTATGTACATATTTCGTAATTCGCGTCTCGCTTGTAAAATATACAGCCCGTATTGTAAAATATAAAGAGAAACGTAAATTATTATTATTATTCTTTTATGCAAAAATAAATTTATTTTTGGCTTAGCTGTATCCATACATACACATATATTGCAATCTTGCATGTAAATAAATATACTGGAAAAACTCCAGGCATATCGTTTATCGTGTATATCATGCCGAATAAAATACCGTGCTGCAAAATTTTGATGAAGAATCGAAAGAATATCACGCGCTATCACAATGCGCTACTAATCACGTCTTGCGCGAGGGGAAACACAACTTCATCGGACATAAAACTTGATCCGTTACGGGATACGACGAGACAATTAGACATGTATCGTAAAAAAAGATTGTGCAAATTATTAAAGAGTTATTATCCCGAGTTATTGCCTGCGTTTTAAAATAATCGTGGAAAACGATGACACACGCGCGTATGTTGCCGATACAATTATCGACCTGATTATCCAGGGATTATAATTCGACTCATAAAGATATTCCATTTAGCAATTGCTGTCTATATAATGCATTCAAGAAGAACTCTGTACACAAGAGTTCTGCGTAGCATGGAAAATTAATTTAAAAGGAATAGGTAATGCGTTTTTTCAATGTGTTTATCTTTCTCTCGAGTCAGCCATAATTTTTACATTAGAAACAATAAAAAATTTAAACAATATTTTCCTATCTCGATTTCAAAAGAATTTCTACGTGAGAAATATGTTAAGAATTCGATTATATTTAATATTATAGTTTTTATAAAAAATCGACTCGACTATATAATTTATTCAATGTATTTGTAAATGAAGTTTTATGGGAGGGAGAGAGGAAGTCGTGCAAAGTTTATGGTATGTCAGTCCTGTCGCATATTTCGAAAAATAGCTCCGCCATGCGTACCGCATATAATTCTTTTTAAAAAATTCGCTGCATTTTACAGCCTATACACGCTTATATATTTCCATTCTACGGTGATGTCCTGACAATTCCGATAGCTTCAGCATTTCATGACATATACGCCGGACTGAATTATCCTATTATTTATTCAACGCGTTAACATGTGCAGTCGACATGTTTCACTTATTTATCGATTATGTGGATTTATGTTTTTCATGCCGCAATCGAAAATGCGTGTACTTTGCGCACACCCTTCGAAACGCATTACAGCTCCTAAAATATGAATTAAGTCGCGACGGCGTTAATACTGACTTGTACAACAAATGTATTATGAATTAAACCGAACGTATATTTTAATTAAACTTTTAATGATCGTCAAATATTCATGTTACAGTTTGCTAAACCACTGTTAGGATATAGTAACAAGAATAATAAAAAAAAGAAAAAAAAAATTAAATCGTATAAATAGCTAAAATGTGTTTATAAATTATTATATTTCGGTTTAATCATTTCAATTTAATCTCACTCGAAAGCGAGCAATCAATTAATCACATAAAATTATATTATATTAAATATCTACGCTTGTCAAATCAGTGAGTAAATCGAAAAGTAAAAAGACGGTGGTCGTATATACGCACGGTTCTAACATACGCACATGGTTGGCAGATGCACATGCACTATTATAGCACGCGAGAGGTCAGCGTGTCGAGTTTAACCTTCCTGTAGTAACGTCGTGCAGTGCTAATGATGGTCACGATAAATAACAAACCCCGTAGTATCCACGTGTTGTATCATCGCACGGCCACTGTCACTGTACTTTCAAAGCACGAAAGCATTATCAAATAGATGGTTCGATGATGTATTGATATGACGAATATCCATTGTCCATTTCTATGAAACGACCACTCATCTAAAGTCCTCTCTTTTCTTTACTTAACAAATATAACATTGATTTGTGTGTAGGTGTGTGGTAGCGTGTGATGGTGTGTGATATCTCATCACATTTTTCTAAACTATTTGATAAATATTATTTGTTAGTATTAATGTTTTATTATTTAAAAAATATGAGAATAATGTAGATACAATATGTGGTGCAAATTTTGAAATTTAGAATAAAATGTAATCGCAAAAAATTGTTTCTAAAATAGAATTTCCAAATATAGAGAATAATTGAAATTTTCTAAATCAAGTATATCGATATCGCTGATAAGTTTAATTTTTATCTCTTCCTAAATAAATATATCAAATATGGCATATTAAAAAATGTAAATATTTCTCATGTATCTTAACTTCTATCTGAATATCTCAAATGTGCGGCGATATTTCTCTCCCTCTCGCGCATCAAGTTTTCTTACGGGAGTCAGCGTTCACAATGAGAACAGCGGTGCGATTTCTCGCGACACGTTCGGGAGCGCGAATAAACGCTCGACGCGTATCATCGCGTCGCCTTGCAAACGATTCCGTCCGGAGAGCGACGAGAAACGGAGGAGAACGAATGCGAGAGCGAATAAGAGTCGACTCGTATCGGCGTTCTCGGGTCCACGAGCAACGAACACACCATCGTCGTCGTCGTCGTCGTCATCGTCGTTGTCACCGCTCCGCGCGCGCTTACGTTTTTGCCCGGAGCAGCTTCCGTCCCTCCCCCCTCCTCCTCCCCGTTACCGGGCGTCATTCTCGTCGTGCCGCTCTCAGCGGGAGCGCGCGCGCGCAAGAGCGGGGTAGCGGGAGCGAGGAGGAAGGAGATGGGCGGAAAGGGAGATGGAGTGAGATCCGCAGACACCTGCAGTTCTGCCGGCGAGAAAGACGGACAAAGGACGGGTTCGCGCGCGCGGCCGACGAAGAGGGAATCGCGCGAGCGGGCCGACGCGGGCGGGGGGAAGGGAAACGAGGGACGCCAAAGGCGATGCCAAAGAGATGACGAAACGAAGCAACGCGAAAATGGCTCCCGAACGAGATACGGCGGCAGCCAGGAACACTCGCCAGTTTCGAGCGAAATTACTGGGAGCCGGCCGCGCGCGCACGTTAACGTCCCGCCGTCGTCCCCCTCCCCTCCCTCCCCACCTCCCTCCCCACCCCTCCCCAGCCCGCTCCGCCCCGCTTATTTAATGTAATTTCGTTGCCGCTGCCACGGGCTTCCACGCCGACCTGGCGCGAGATGTCGTATATAACCCCGGACTTTGCATCGAGATTCCATTAACCTTTGTTTCGACAATTAAATCGACCTGAAAAAATTATCATTAAATTGTAACAAGCGCCGGACAAACACTACACTCGCGCGAGTTGTGCGCATCAGAATGTCGATGTCGTTAATCGGTTGTATCGTATGTCGCAATCTGGTGCAGTTGTCGACAAAAATTTTCCAACGGAAATACGACAAACGTTCACGACGCGTAGCGACAAGTTGATTGTTGGCTCGTTTCGACAGTAAAAATTTAATGTAGGTTTTCTTTCTCACAGAATTAATATATATATATATATATATATATATATATATATATATATATATATATGTTTCTGTAATTGTATATGTCAACATTATAAAAACATTATATAAACAGCGTATAAAAAAATTTAAAATAAATAAATAAAAAATTAGAATTATATTAAAATTTTCTCCAATATTCTCTAATAATAAAATCTTCTAATTTTTTATTTATTTATTTTAAATTTTTTTATACGCTGTTTATCAATGTCGTTTTATAATGTTGACATATACTAACACATATATATATATATATATATATATATATATATATATATATATATATAATAGAAATTGTACGTGTGCGTTGTATATAAATGTTACTATATCGCTATATCTTTCGGAGCAATTATATCTTAATTACTTCATGTATTTTTTGTTACTTTAATACGCACGCTGAAGCAAATCTGTCGAGCCAAAAGGAGAAAGCATCGAGTCTCCAAGAAATTTACATATTTAACAAGCAATAATCAAAATTTTTAACATATACTCGCCTAATTTCTAAGATAATAAATACGCTGCTCGCAACGTGGCGTTTAACGAATTGACGCAATGTACTATGATTATGATAAATATAACAGCTACGTGGGGCGATTGCGAGAGTTAGTGCGAAAACACTGTAACTCGCATGAATTTACCGGGAAGATTTTTCCTTGCGTGTAATCGGACCTGCTTGCATACCAATCAGGCTCTCGAGCGGCGGATAGGCTCCTCGCAGGTACGCGGGATCTCTGTTAAATCGACAATGTCGGCTCTATATAGTGGATGTACAGAGTGTTTCAGAATTAAACGTCCTAATTTAAAATATGGATATCTGAAGAAAAAAACTTTCCTCAGGAGGTACGCCCGTAAACGTTTTGTTTGACGGATATTAATATCTAAGCATTATAATTAGAAAATTTTTTATGAAATTATTGTCGAGTTATAATAAATAAATTAATAGTGTGTTTGAACTATTTTATTATTAGAGAATATTGGAGAAAATTTTAATATAATTCTAATTTTTTTATTTATTTATTTTTAAATTTTTTTTTATACGCTGTTTATATAATGTCGTTTTTATAATGTTGACATATACAATTATAGAAACAAATACGAATTAGCAGTCATACCATAAATTTATCTTTCCTATCCGTAACTTTATATGACAATATCTCTTGAACAATATCTGCAGAAAAATTTTTTGTTTTGTTTCGAGATTCCCCAAATTCATATTTTAAGTTAGGACATTTAACCCTGAAACACTCTGTACACAACTTTCTCCTTCATCTCTTTCCTTTCTTTTCGCGTGTACCTTTACACCGGCATTATCGCTGAATCGCGGCTTCTAAGCTCATTAATATTTATATACGCCAATTATTACGACGAGAAATTATATCTTAATATCGAATTACGCGTTATTAACTCGAGTTATATTGTAGAGCGCGTAATGCATCTCGAGCTGGAATTAAAGCGATAGAAGCGAGAAGATGAAATTAAGAAGGCTCACATTATACACGCGCGAGCGTATAATTTGATATGTAAGTATAAATATCCTATAAAATATACACATACACAGTTGAAAAATTCGTGTTTCCTTGTGAAAAAAATATGCCGATTAAAAATTTTTCCGTTAAATATTTAACATATGAATGTGTCAATTTAATATATCGCTCTTATGTTAATTGAATTCAAATGTTAAATTATTTTTTATTAAAACAACTGAAAAAAAGTATAAAAATAACACAATATTCGCATATGCACATATTTTTATTGTGTACAATAAATATGTTCCCTATTATTAGTGAGATGATTTATCTATTAAAATTTACAGAAAAACATGTTGATTTTATCTTACAATAGAATTAAGACTGATTACAGATGACCAATAACATTTTTCCAAGTTAATTTTATCATTCAAAATATGTTAATTTTATACAAAATTTATTTCAAATTACTATGAAGTTTGTATTCATTTTGTGTTGAAGTATTAACATAGTATTAGTGTCACTATTTAACATATTATGTATATTATGTTGAGCCAACACAAAAATTTATGTGGACTGTTTATGGGGACATGGATATCTATTAAATTTAACAATTAAATTTTTCTATGTAGTTGCACAGAAAGATACTTGTCTTTCAGTCGTTTTCTACGAAGGAGTCATATTTTGATAACTAGATACAAAGAGCAAAAGACCGGTGTGAAGTTAGCACCGCATTTTCAAAAATCGAAAGTTTTATAGAGAGTTCTATTTGCACCCCAAATAGTTCTATAGTTCCTGATAGGTTTTAGAAATAGTTCCAAAAGATAGAGCAAAAGTGCCTCGCAAAAAAATTTAAAATTTCCATTGTTTTACAAAAAATGACACATCGCTATTAAAAGACGGCTCTTTTTCTATCAACGATAAGAGCGATTTCCGGCCAAGATGTAAGCGCGATGTTACAAATTTTTGCACCCATATCGATTATTCGCTTTCACACGTGTCTATCTTTATTCCACATATATCTAACGACGCAAAGTGAACGCTCGACGGACGGTGTCCATTTTAGTCGCTATCGGATTTCACTTAATAGAATAATCACCGATTAATCGTCCTGCCGGTGGCTATTGATTAATATAAATTCCTCGAACGAAATCGGTTCTTCAATGATATGACAGTGCAAGTTAAAATTTGCGATTAAAATAGATAGCATTAATATCAATTCGCGATTCGTTGAATCACCATTTTTTTTTCTTTTTGCTACATTTATAATAATAATTTATATAAGAGCAAAAAGAAGTATATGTTATCATTAACCAATGTGTGCAAGCTAATTTCTAACACATTCGTTTCTCTTTACTTTTTGGCAAAATATATTTAAAAAATAAAATTTCTTCTTTTATATTTTTTATAATAAAAATTATACGATATATATAATACAAAACTCCAAACTCTTCTCTAATTATATATCCTGCTCCAAAAATCTATTTTTACTATCGTCTTTTTTGCAGTATATGAATAAGATTAATTAAAATTATAATAACGGCACTTTTTAATAGAGTCAATAATGTTAATTACCTACCATAAACAATTTTCCTTTATATTATTTTTCTTCATATAGATTAAATTGTAATTTAGGAAGTAATAGCCAATTTATTATGGTGAAATTAGCCAGTGCAATCGATCTTTAGCGGCAGAGAGACATGAAAAAATGCGGCTTGCCGCCAAGACGGCTCCGCAAATGCTTTCCCCGCAAACTTTCCGCGCGATCGTGGAAATGAATTATGCATCAATATCCGGAGTTTGCGCCGACGATTTTATCGTCGCCTCCATATAAAATCGCGCGCGAACTTACTGCGAACTAAGTAGCTCGCGCCTTCTCCCAAGTATCGATAAAACAAAGTCGCTCCGCGAAGCGCGTGTCTCTCGTTCTCGATATACCGCGTGTCTCTACCGCGATAAAAATAGGAAACGCTCGCTCGAGGAAAATGCAAGTGATAGCTACGCAGCGGCACGAGGGAGAAATAGCATGATTTCATGCATAGAAAACGTCTGCATTGCGCGAATATTGAACACGCTTAAGAAAGGAATGCGCGTGACAGTGACAGTTGTGTAGTTAAATATTAATCTTTCGCAAAGAAAAATACGATAATGTTAAAATTTATTAATTCGAAAGGTCCAAAACCATATATTAAGACATTTATTAGTTATGGCAAGAATTTCAATAATATCCGTTATCATTAACCATGTTAGACTAAAGACACACACACACATATGTATCCAATGTTAAAAGAACCTTGCAACTTTAATAGAGACGCATATTATATATTAATATATTAATATATATTTATTATAATATATAATATATATATATATATATATATATATATTAATATATTTATAATTAATATATATATATATATATATATATATATATATATATATTAATTATAATATTAATTAATTATATATATATATATATATATTAATATATTAATAAAAATATATATTATATAAATATATATAATATATTTATATAATATATATTTTTATTAATATATTAATATATATTATATATTAATCTTTTATACCTATGTGATTTCGCCGAAGAACTTTTAGTGTCGTTAAGAAATAAAAAGTAAAAGATCACAAAAAATAAAAAGAAAAAAAGAATAAACTATATCGAATAATGAAGCGAGAGTACTCATTTGAAACTCAAGCGAACCACTTTGGCTCTTGTCACCGCTAAGCCTTAAAGTCCTTAAACGATCTCGCCGCACTTTCAAGGTGAAAATAATTTCAAGCCGCTAAACTGTTGCTTTTCAAACCTTTTCTCATGTAATAAAATAATTACGAATGATACATTGAAACTATTGTGAATAAAATTTTTATAAAATATATTTATTTTATTAATATTGTTAATTAAGTTAAGGTATAAATTACTGATATATATATATGCAATATACAAAATTAATTTAATAATTATATATTATTTTATTATGTAATTTAATCATTAATTTGTTATAGTTTTTATATACATTTATTATTACATTCACTCAAATAATTAACAAAAAAAAAAAAACAAAAAAAAACAAAAAAACAAAACAGCTCGTTACAGAGTAGAAAAAGGAAGGAAATTTAATAAATTAAAAAATATTCGTGAAACACCAATCGACAAAATCGACTGAGAAATATAGCGAGCAAAGAATACCGCATTAAGGAACGTTATTACTCAGCGAGATTTTGGGAGAAATCGATACGAGCGCGACGACATTTTCTCCTGCGTCGCCTCTCTGCGCGTCGAACGAGAAAACGTCATAGCGTCGCGGGGCCGTGAATCATCGCCGGCAATCGTGAATCACGTTGCCCTTCGCCGAAGCGAAGAATTTAAAGCAATGTTCACAACGAATCGAGCACACGTTCCGTAAACTGCTGCGATACGCTCCCATGAGTGCGGGATGAAATATCTACCCTTCTCCTCTTTCTCTTTCTTTTCTCTCTCTCTCTCCCCCCCCTCCCCTCCCTCCCTCGCTCCGGCGGCGGTATAATTAACCCTGGACGTTCGGGTTAACTCGCGCAGGTAAGAACAGATACGTGGTAAAGTCGGAGAGAATACCTCGTATTTCGTGCCGCTCGGCAACAAAGTATTAAATTAGCACCAGGAAGCCGGAGAGGGAGCCCGTGCGATGTAACCCTTTTCCCCGAGGAGTATCGAAAGAGAAGGAGAGAAAGAGAGGATTTATGGTGGATGTGGTTCGGAACGCACACACGACGTACACGTATCGCGCGTGGAAATTCTTCGATAATCATGCCTGCTCGCGGGTACGAGAGCGGTCGTTCACGTCGTGACTCTTTAACCCCTCGCTCGCACCGAAATATTTTCCATAGATTTTTGTCGCCTCGTATAAAGCGAGAAACGTAGTAGCTCCAGATATATTTGAAGATGTTCCCTCCTCAGTTACTACCGATTAACGATTTTCCATCCTCAAACTCGTTAACGACGCTGTTTTTACAATAAAATGTTTTATCGCTACAGTCGAATTTTCCGCGATGATAAATTTTCATCCAACTTTTAATTGTCCATCAAAATTTCTAGTGTCACGCAAAAGTCTCGGTTAAGAAATCCGGGACTTTTCCATCAATAATCGTTCACATTTAAACAAAATCTATCGCGCTTCGCGTTATCTTGCCGTCCATATTGACCGTGAATCGTATTTATAATGTAATTAAGAAAGCATCTATTTTATTAATAAAAGTAATTAAAAAATGAAAACAATAATAAATCATTTCGATCAGTGCAGAAATAAAGATACCTAAATATACATATATGATCTTTAGAAAGGGACATTTTTTTTACAAAGGAGTTACGAAATATTTTTTTAAAGAAACATAACTATATCGAAAATCCGATATATTTGCGCTTCTTTATATTTATCAAAAAATTTCTATAGATTTTTTTTTAAATTCGCATCCATCGTAATCGCACTTTATCCATCCAGTGACCTGAGGCGCCGAAATAGCTACTCCCGCCACTGGTTGCTTGATGATGAATACGCGCATCTACACGTTCGGGATTTACCGCGCGATATCTCCGGCGAACGTATTTCTCGCGATGATGTGAATTGTAAACCGAGGCGTGATAAGTGACGACGAAGTCGACATATTCAGACTTTCGACAAGAAGAACCGCGCTCGCTCACGCTAGGCGTGTTGCTAGCCACGTATTACGAGCGATGCCGCAAGAAACGAGACATGGTCGAATGAATACGCCGGTACGTGGCGATGACAATGCACGATCCTCGTAATGTCGTTAGGAGCTTGAGATACACGATGGTCCCTTTTCCCTTCGAACATCGAGGCGTCGCACACAGAGATTCTTTAACATCCTGGATGTTATTCGTTCAGTTACCGGGAATGATTTTTGAGCGATAAATAGGACAATAACTTAATATTAAAAAAGGGCAAACACCAAACGTCTTTTAATAAATGCACGCGCATTGTGCGCTCATAGAGAGCAGAATAACCAGCAAGTGTATTATAATAATATACGTATAGATAAAGACATTAGAAAACACATACGATAAAAAGATTTATTTTTGAAAATTGCATCAAAAGATCTTTAAAATATTCCCTTTATCTGAAATTTTGAATAAAAATACCTGGAAGATCAGGGAATTTTCAGGATATCTTTTAAAGTTTGAGTAAACAACCTATATTTACCAAATTTTGAACATAACTAATTCTAAATATAAGAATGTAAGTATATTTTGAGACAAACTGTGTAACTAAATCTCATCTCTTTGTATAAAAATATTTTAATAATATTAAAATGTTTACTCAAATTTTTTAAAAGATATCCTGAAAATTCCCTGATCTTCCAGGTATTTTTATTCAAAATTTCAGATAATATCAATAAAGAGAATATTTTAAAGATCTTGTGATGCAATTTTCAAAAATAAATCCTTTTATCGTATGTGTTTTCTAATGTGTTTCAATCATACGAAGGAGAAATACAAAGTTATTTAAATTTCAAGTGCTAGATTCACAAATATGCTGAAAAGAATGAATGGTTTTCGTTCAGATAAAAATTTTTAACTTGCACAACGTTTTCATTTCTTATCACTAACAATTAAAATGAAAAATATGTATTGCATATTCAATATTTCATTAAGACATTGAATATATAAATAGAAATAGATATATATTTATTATATAATACATATATTTTAAACACACATATGTAATGTAATTCATAACTTGACTTATCGGCGGATTGCAGATTGCTTACATTACAAAAGCAAGATTATTAAAGAAATTTAAAAAAAAAAGATTTTTTTTTAAATTTCTTTTTTTAGTTCCAATAAAATTCTCTGAAAATTCCAAGTTTTCCATGTTTTTCCAGGGAGTAAACATCATAAAATAAATATTAGAAGTGTAAAATAATATACAATAAAAGTAATTACCAAATAAAATGAAAAATTTTAAGATATTCTTGACTTTTTTATTTTGATTTATATCTATATGTATATTATTATAATACACGTGCTGGTTATTCTGCTCTCTATGAGCGCACAATGCGCGTGCATTTATTAAAAGACATTCGGTGTTTGCCCTTTTTTTAATATTAGGTTATTGTCCTATTTATCGCTCAAAAATCATTCCCGGTAACTGAACGAATAACATCCATGATATCTATTTGGCGAGGGAAATGCCAGGCAGCTCACGAATTTCCATTAATCACTGTCCCATATGAAAGATATCATCGAGGACTTCATCAATCTCCAATCACCTTGACTAAGGTCGATCTCGTCCTCCGCGCTATATATTATAGTTATTTCTCTCTCAAGAGATTCCCCTCAAACGATTCCTCGCCGTTTCTCGATAGACCTCTCGAAAATCGAAACTCCGCGATCAACGATCGAGATGTGGAAGTGAATCGTACACGCACCCAATGATGCGCGAAGAGATGGGAGATAACTTTCTAGAGTAATCTGGAGAAGTATGGTGAGAGCGAGCCAACATAATGTTCCTCAGAGAATGTGCGAACGTTACTTTTACACCTGCGTTAATTGACTCGTAAATATCCACGACAATCGAATGAGTATGTATAGAGCGTATAATTGACATTTTCTAGATATGAATTATTCTCGGTGAAACATTTTTTTTTTTTTTTGTTCAACGAACAGAAAGATTTTGTTTGAATTAAATATTAGAAATTGTGGGTTGACTATCTATAGGATTAATCATTTAATTAAGGCAGGAGAAAATGATGTAGCAAAAGAAATGGATCAAAGTATGCATATATTACATATACAACATAGTAAATATGAAATATTACACACACACACGTGCGCGCACACACATATATTGTATATTTATATATAAATAAATTTTTGTGCTAAAAAGCATAAATTGCGACTTTTATTTTCTTCAAACACACATAATTTTCCATGTTCAAGATCGTAGAATTCTTCTCAATATTAGCTATAAAATCGCGCAAATAAAAACATGTAGTCCCTTTTAAAACAAAAATTATACATATATATATGTGTGTGTGTGTGTGTGTGTGTTAACATATATATCGCGCGGTTAATGATGTTATACTGTCAAGCAAGCTTGCTTGAAGGACTTTAAAGTAACACCAACGAATATTATCATTTAACATTGTATATGGAATCTCTTTATCTACGCAAGACAGACAAGCTCGCTTCCTAAAGATATAAATACTATAATATAAAAACGCTTTTATATTACTCATATATTTCTTAATAATTTCAAATTTCCACATGGTGTGCAGTATATCAAGATTCAATGACCTCAAAATATATACGATTGCACTGTGTATGATGAATAAATCAATATATAAACTAAAATTCAATATATATTTTAAATATTCGGATAAAGCCATTACTCATAATGTGCATATCAAAAAAATATGTTAATTGAAAAGAAAAAATTATTTCATTACACAAGTTTCATTATAGCAATTCTTCGAAATTTGCAAACAGACTAGGTAAATATTATTTTGCCCAATGAGAAAGCAGGCATTAATGAAAAATACACCAATATTGTATTGTGTTTTGCTACATTAAGAGAACATCTGTCAGATCTAATATATTATGCAGCGCAAACTTAATTCCCATCATCGGCCACGCATGCCTCGTCTCTCAAGGTAACATAATTGCATCTTCGCCCGTTATGTCGATGCTTGCGTAAAATCATGCAAGAATAGAGAAAAAAATCTAAAAAAAAAAAACAAGGATAATGTTAACTCACAGAATCAACACAGCCTTAGACCGAAATCACATCTCTGTGTCTTCACAGTCGTTTGATGCCTACGTAACCGTATTCTCGGCTTACATTCAGACACACAAACACATACGTACGAGCGCGTTTACTTGACGGTTATCTCTCGCAACGTGTGCGTTTACTATCGCGTGTTCGTGCGCGTCGTCCGTTAGTACGCGCGCTCACGCTCGCGTGCGCATATGCGCATATGCGCGCGCGTGTGTATACGTGTGAGTATATGACTTCGAATGCGGTCGAGCGCGGTATATTCGCACGTGTCATGTCCCTGTATGTATGTATGTATGTGTATATGGCGAAGTATAAAGTCGCAGCGGGTGCAGAAGCGGCGACAACGACGAGCACGCGATGCAGAGAGAAGAATTGTAGAGGAGAGGGAAGAGAGAGAGAGAGAGAGAGAGAGAGAGAAGGGATGAAGGCAAAGAAGGAGAAGGAAGAGATGAAGGAGAAACGACGATGCAGTCTTTCTCTCTTACCAGCACGCTACGCATACCTAACTTGGGTCATACCGACACGAACGAGATAAGTGTCCCCGTCGGAGAGAGACGGAGGAGGAAAGGGGGAAAAAACGAATCGCGGAATTTGTATCGGGGTGGTCCAAAAGTTATGGATCTGTAAGCAACGAGAAGCTGTGACCGTGCGCGAAGATTGTCCACAAATTTCGTGCAATTACATCGAAGTTTGTTTTATATAAAAATAATTGTCCGCATCGCGATATATTTTTTATGCATTTTTGACGAAAATAAGCTTGTAGAGTTAATGAATTAACGGAAAGAATAGTAGTTAATTTTTATTTAAACGTATAAATATTATATTATGCGCAACATCAAATTGAAAAAGAGAAAAAATTTGAAATATTTTATCTGTTTAAATGTTATAAAGTATAATAGTATAAAGTACAATCAATACAAGACACCAATATATCTGATGTTATAAAAATATCACAACTTATATATGCGCTATATAATTATTTAAATAAAAAAATCAGAAATTCTCTCAAACGGTTGTGTAAAATTAAGAGATAAAATTAAAAAATAACTATCTCTGTAAAAGGATAACGTATAAATCCATGTAATTTGAAAATAAATATCCGAGAAAAGCTATTTTTATATCATAGTTAACATATTTTAAGACGTTTAACTTAAGTTGTATTGTACGTTGTACTTTAAAAAAACATTGTATAATATGAATGTGTGTGTGTGTGTGTTTTAGCATATATAAATGTTGTCATATATTTAAATAACGAACTATTTAAAAACATGGTAATTATGCAGAAAAAGGCAGAAAATAACTTTTTGATAAATAACGAACGCCGGCTAAAACATTCGCAGCATACTTCAGGGTGATGACCTTGATAATATATATCAAAATTATCGAAATCAAAAGTGACTCCCTTTTCTGCATATGTACAATTATCAAAAACATTTAAAACCGCAAAATATTGTCAAAGAGATCTTCAGGAGAAAATAGAAAAATTCAATATTCTTATCTTTCTTTCTTTAAAATCTTTATTTGATGTAAAGAAAGTAGGAAACATCGTGCGATGACTTTTATGCACTGAGAAAAAAAAGTTGTTCAACTGATTATTATTTTTTTTAATTGAAATATTTAAGTATTTAAGTGAAATACGTCATGTTAAATTTAATATGTCGTATTTAACTTAAATATTTCAATATTTCAATTAAAGAAATAATAATCAGTCGAACACATTTAGTCAAATCAACAACTTTTCTTTCTCAGTGTAATATTATGACGATTCGTTCCTCTATTTCGCTCTAATATCATAGCATCTATTTTTAATATCGAAAGAAGCGACAAAGTACAATACGAACCAATTGCATCACCCTGTATGAAAATTAGAAAAAAAATTAGAAGCTGGCCGTAACGAGTGTTATATCGACGACCTCGCACGCACAGAAGGCACAGCTGTGACATTTTCACAACCGGACCCCGCAGAAACGAGAGCGCAATTTTATCAGAACGAAAGATCGTCCATCTACGTTCGCCGCACAAAATTAAATTAAACGTACGCGACTATTTATCGCATTTTCTCCTCTAACCCGACTATTTATCACCTTCAACATACATTCAAATCTCTTGACGCATCTATTTATTATTTGGGTAATAATCGTCATAGTTTCATTACACTTTCGTCGACATTTTCTTCTCTCTATTGAGCATTTTCTTAGAAACCTTACTTTCTCTCTCTCTTTGAATATTAATTATTTATTAATAAGCCGAGATATTTAATGAAAATTATCGATTTTCGAGAAATGAAATAAAAAATTGATATTTCTTCAATATTATTGATAACTTGCACACTTTTATCATATATATATATATATTACTTTTCGTTAATTATAGAATATTCTCTCTTTTACTATCTCATAAACATACCAAAACTATGATACTTAAAGTATTCGATAACAACGAGATAATAATCAACGTGCTGTTTAAACATCCCTAAATACGTACAATTTGACGTCACACCGATTTATCGCTCAGCTTGTTAACGTGATTGTTATCGAAATTTGAAAATTGTCGCGCGGGGCATTGATCTTTCTTCTCCTTACATATATAAATCGCCATGCACAAATCATGCGGATGGACAGTCATTCCGAAAGGCGCGCTATGCGACGTATCGATCCGAAACGAAATAAACGAGTCCCGTACGCCAATACAAAAGTGCAACGCGTGAAAAGATACGCGCGCGAACGATCGAGTCGCGATCGCGCGCGCGATGGGGCTAATTATCGTTTTCGTACGCAGATAAATTACATCAGGCGATCCTGGATGTTTACTGACGGGCGCGTTCGTTGTATATGGCGACTGATTTACAACGCGCGATATTGTACAACGTGCGACGGCGGCGGCGTCATCGCGGACTTTCCGCGCCGTTATCGTCGCGCGCGCGCGCGCGCTGCCGTTTCGCGGCGCGATATCGCGGGGATCAAATTTCGCGGACCCGCGCCTCGCAAAGCGAGAACGACCAATCATCCACGCCGCAGTAAATCCACGAAGGGAGAGGGCCTTTATTCATCGCGGCGACGTCGCACGCGAGAGAGATTCGCGAGCAGATACAATTTTGGCAAGAGAAAGAGAGAGAGAGAGAGAGAGAGAGAGAGAGAGACGCAGATTAGATTCGTGAAGATTCGATCTTATAGATTGATCGTCTGCAAACGTGTTGATACATAAATATTAAATATCTATCCAATAAAACGGTCTACTACGTTATGAGTAATCAAAACAGACAAATGATGAAAAATTACTGTCCTTCGCCATTCGTTCAATGAATTATATATGAAGTGATAACTGCGATATATTCTACACATAAATTATGCGTGCGCATTACACAGGTGAGTAATGCGAAAACTGTCAATGGTACGTTAAAAATTAGATTAGCGTTAAAACAGGTGAATCTTCCAATCTTTTAAAAATATAAATAGTAAATTTATATTCAATTATAGAGAACTCAATTATAGAAACCAAGCTCTTTACTGAATGAAAATCAATTCGTATTTTCATAATATACAAAAGATCAGAAATTATTGCCTTAAATTGCAGCAGTTAATTCTAAAACGTTCTAGATGAAGAACTTATATTTTGAATTTTCAAAGAAGGTATCGAATAATGAAATAAATGAAGTCTTTTCATCGGTATTTAAATGCATTCAGGATAACAAAGATGTATGCCCGGCTCTCTCGTAACGATATACACGACGCGATGACGCGAACGGTGACGAATGTCCGCAAATGGCTGCAATCCGATCACGAGTGTCCGATAAAAAGCTTAAGTCACTTTAAAAGTACTTGGACAAATGGCAAAATAGCCATCTCACGGTCGCTTACAGCTACAAGAGTCGCAAAGTGTTTACATAAATTTTTGCCGCTATTCCACGGAGCAAGCAACGCCCGGCTGCCCGATTGTAATTTAACGGTTATTTAGAAATCGACGACTGCGGCTGCTGTGCGATGATGATTTACGGCGCTACTTTTATAATCGCTCGCCATTTCCCGGCCCGATTTATGACGCGCCTTTACGAAGCTATGGAAAGAGCGTAACCTCGCGTCTCCGCTAAGAGAGAGAGAGAGAGAGAGAGAAGTCAAGCAAGGCGTGCGCACACAGCCAACGACAACTTTTTATTCCGTCGTCGGTGCGTTTCGCCGTGGAAATTGCGATTCAACGCTCGCTCTGGTACCAACACGATCGCGTAATCACTGGGAACGTAACGGTGCTGGCCGCCTACGCGCAATCTGTGTACAAAGACTGCGAACGTGTCTCTCGATACGTAATCCAAGTAGATAATAATAAGAGAAAATATGTGCAATTATCATGGATAAGTAAGATATTAAATTAGAAGATACATTATTCTTGTATAACTTGAGTTTTTTTTAATTATTACACGCATAAAATTAAATATATTTCAAAATAATTTAAATTTATTTTGGCACACAAGTGTATGCCAAGTTTTCAATTAAAAAAATATAAATGCTTCGAGATTGAGACAAATAATTTCTTCCTGGCTTTTATAATAGTCTTTTTTTCGTATCATTCTTTACAAAAGGTAAAGTGAATAGTTATCTCTTGCAATAAATTTAAATTATTTTGAAAAAATTAATTTGAAAAGTTGTCGTTGGCTGTGTGCGCACGCCTTGCTTGACTTCTCTCTCTCTCTCTCTCTCTCTCTCTCTCTCTTTCTCTTTAGCGGAGACGCGAGGTTACGCTCTTTCCACAGCTTCGTAAAGGCGCGTCATAAATCGGGTTCGGAAATGGCGAGCGATTATAAACACCTACTTAATATTTTTGGAATAGCAAAATATGAAGCTTAATGCAATGCTATGATTGCGATTGAAAGAATAGATATTAAAGAAATAAATTTTAATAGCGGAAGAAAATATATACATATAGAGTCTAGCTTATGTAGAGTTAATAATTGTTGAAGATATTCAAGAATTGTGTTCTAATTTATCATGTCCGTCGCATAATAATTGTCCGTCACTATAATTGCGCGTGTTTCCTATCACATTATACGATTAAATTAATTGTTTCTCAGCGATATTGATCGAGCAATCGGATGATTATTTTTTCATTCTCAAAATAATTTTTTGACAACAATTTTTGACAGAATTGTCTGGGACATTTGATCGGAAGTTGGTAGAGAAATTTGTATCTTTATATAAAAATTTAGCGAGAGAGCAGTATATCATAAATGCAACGTTGCGAATCTTATAACGCTCCATTCGCACCTGCGCGCACATTCGACTGTTCGTTATGATGATGTAATATATGCGTATAAAAGAACGTACAATATTTAATAAAATAATTAAAAATATAATATAATTTTAGAGACACAGCCGTAAATAATTATAAATATTTTTGTAAAAGACCAATGTATGTTAGTCAAATATTATTCTATATCATCTTATTGTTTTTTATTGTCCAATATAATCCAAGTTTATTGACAAGTTAAAAACTTAACTGTAATAAAAATTAATAAACATTGTATATACGATATATATATATATATATATATATATATATATATATATATATATATGATTAATCTTTGAGACAACTGTGGCCGCTCGGATTAATTCAAATGCGAGACACGGATGCCGTTGCGACGATACATTCCAATTTCACACGCGACACGAGCGAACCTAGAGTCATCGTCTTATCGTTTTGTTTCATCTTTCATATCGCGATAAACGCGCGGTTCGGAGCGCGGAATGGAGTGTACGTGCTCTTACGAGCACCGTCGCTTCCGGAACTCCCCTCCCCCTCCCTCCCCACTCCGCCCCCTTCTCCGTTTTCTAGACTTTCTCGCATCATCTCGCGCCTCGTCACATCGTCTTTCCTTCGATACTGGAAGTGTACGTGATTGTCTGTACAAGATGTTCAGTACCCATCGCAATATCCTGCATTAGATTCTTTCGCGAACGTTGCGTCAATCTTTTCAGAGAAATTTCTATTAAATGTCATCTTTCTTAATTCACAGAAAATATAAATTTCTTTATCAAATATAAACTCAAAAAATCTGATTAAGTTTACAATTTAAAGAAAATTAAAAATAAAATTAAGTTTAAAATAAAACTTGAAATTAAATAATAAAGTATATACTTGTAATCGCAGCTCTTTAAGATTTAATCCCTTGTTACTGTCAATTGTTTATAATCTGTAAATTATTAGCGCTTTTTCAGTATTTTGTAAAGAAAATTAATGTAAAATTGGTTTGGAAAATTATTTTTTACAAAAAAATATAATAATTCTAATAATATTTATTTGCAGAATCAGTAAAAAAAGCACACATGTAGGTGAAACGAACATATGTGAACCGTATATAGCTTACTGCTCTCGGCGCAATATCGGCTGACCCGATTCTTCATCGTTCCTATTTTACACGTAACTGCATAATCGACGATGTTCGTAATAAATTCGTGATATCGCACCGTAAATTGCCAATGCTCGGCGGTTTACCCGAACTTCGCTTGGACGTCGTGCTTCCACCAATGTACTTTTTATAGGCACCTCAACGTCAATGACAATGCTGTCAGCTGTGGAAGTAACTATTACGGTAACAGACTAACTTTTTATTTAAAGACGAATACTAAAGATTGACAGAAAGGATTTCTCTCTTTGTTTTTTCTTCTGTTTGATTTAAAATCTTCCTCTACTCTTCTTCACAGAATATTATAAATAATTGTTAACCTGACGGCCGAATTGCCTAGATTTTTCAGAGAATCACAGTTAACTTTTGTCCTTTATAATTTTATAATAATTTATAATAATTTATAATAACTTTATGATTTTTATAGAAAGTAATAAAAATTTCTCAAACTAATTAAATAAGATTGCATCAACTAGTATTGGACAGATTAAAGATTTTTAAGACAGATTTTTAATACAAAATTGATTTTTGTATTTTGTTATCAATGCTAAAGAGATAGATCAAAAAAACGGTTCAAAGCACACATTTTTAATGCATATTTGTCACTGAAATTTAATAGCAAATAGTTTGAGCACCAACAACAATAACAGCATCTTGCCTCTTATTTGTCTTTAGTAATCAAATAAGAATCATATTTTATACTTACATTAGTTGCACTTAAATAGTTATATGTATATATAAAACGTTTTTTGAAACTATCTCTAAAATGTTGTTTTTGCAAAGAATGCATTTTTTAAATTATTTCTTGTCTCTCATATATGATTCATTTGTGTTACTAATTAAAAAAGTACGTTTTTAGAAATAGTGGATTTTAGAAAATAAGATCGCAAATATTTTCAAATATTCGCAATTACAAATCTTGTAATCACTTTATAAAAGATAAAGAGTTTCATTTTATTTGAAAAAAATAAAGAATTTTATTGGACTATAATCCAATTATTGTAATATAGTTTTTATATTTATAAACATATCGATTGGCACACACAAAGGGGAGACATCGAATCAGCGAATGATACTGTCTTACTATATTTCAAGTCCAGTGGGATATCGTTTGTGTTATTGTAACGCGAATTAATGCACTACGCCGATGTAATAAATATAACAATTGATGCACTGAGGGGGACAGGAAATAAAGAATAAATGATACGCAATGATAACGTTGCGCGATTTAAAAGTGTTAGCAGATAACATTGCGGTACGTTGCGGACCAATTTATTCACGAAACATGATATATTGCAATTAATAACCGTTTACATTCGCAACAAATATATGCGTGTCAATATTATTCAATGACTACGATACGGATATATAAATACTGATATTAGTATGCTAAGACCTTTGGAAAAGGACGCATGGATAAGTTAAAGGAAAAGTTATAATACTATATGATCTCTACTTTTTTCACAGAATTAATTACATCCGAGATTATTTGATTAAATAAATGTCTAAAATTTGTCAAGTTTATGTTTACATACAACGTTTTATATTTAAATGTTTTAGATAAATATTTTAAAAGCGTTAAAAGTATAAATTATCAATTCTGATATTTCAAAGTTTCGATTTATGAGATAATATTTTTCAAAACAGATTTAATAAAACAATCCTCAAAAAAATCGAATGTTTGTGCGACAATTACAATTCTTCTCAGAAAAATAATATTCAGATAGTTGAATATAGAGTAAACAACAGATGTGTAAATTAAGATAGTTGTGCACAATTCCAATTACAACATAATACTACATATAAAACTACAAAAATCTTCAATTTGCGATAATTTGATACCACGTTAGAACAACAGGATACTGACTTACTCAATAGTATACTGAAAGAATTTACTCAAATAAGTTAAAAAAATCGACCCAAACGAATGGCTTGTTTGCGTAAAAGAATAAACGATATCAACGCAATTAATTGTTGTTATGTATATTTTAGTCTTAAAATATTTCCTTAATTAATTGCTATCAAGATATATAATATCTAATTTATTGCTCAACGTTTGACTTTAAAAAATCGGTCGAATGAGTGGCGGTGCTAACTTGTATACACGAGTAAACTATATCTACGCAACTAGTTGCTGTTATAATTTTGATCTTAAATATTTTCCTAATTTATTGCTCTCAAAATATATAATATAAAATTTATTACTCAATGCAATGAATTGCGTTGATGTCGTTTATTTTTGGACAAGCTAGCACCGCTACTACTCAGTCGAGTCAATTTTTTAAAGTCAAACGTTGAGCAATAAATTCGATATTATGTATCTTGAGAGCGATTAATCAAGAAAAAATTTTAAGATTAAAATCATAATTATATAACACAACTTATTGCGTCCATATAGTTTTTTATCGTTGTAAACCAGCTAGCATCGCGTTCAGGTCAATTTTTTTATTTAAATATTTTTTTTATTTACTGCAAGCAATAAATTCAATTGGTTTAGTAATGATTTATTTTGAGAGCATTTAATATAGAAAACAATATTATAATAAATTGATATTGTTAGCTACATATTTTTGATAATTTTACTTTTACATGTTCATAGTATGCCATGTTAATATGCATAATTAAAAATTTAATATTTTCAAAATTTGTTTGCAGTATCTTCAAACAATTAATTAGCAATATATTCTAATGTGTGTTTTTTTTATTTGCGACTTGCTATAAGTGTTTTTCGGAAATTGGAATGTTAGTTTAATGACATCCCATCTTTATCATTTACCTGTTAATGAGTAGAAGCACATAAAAACACATTTAAAGCAATAAACTATCAAAAAATTCTTGCTAATTTATTGCTTTAAATGTGTTTTTATGTGCTAGATAGTTTACCTAACCTAACCTAACCTAACCTAACACTTAATTATGCAATATAACCAAACCCGTGATGGGGTTGTCAAGTTAATAGAGGTTAGTGCGTACAAAAATGTTTTCCAGATGAGAAAGATAAGACATCAGGCACACATAAATAAACATATGCATGAATCTTGGCGATATTCCGATTGAAAATTGGAATCGAAAAGAGTGTTCGGAAAACGGAGACGCGAGTTTTCTCGGCTCTAGTGATATTCGAATTAGCGCCATATAAATGTGCGAGTAGTTTACGCGCCGTGACCGACCTTGCTGATCGATACGATGATGTCGACCATAAATCCGAACAAGGTGTACATTCAACTGTGAATTAATTATCAATAGACTACGTGCATGGAGATATAAGAATATCGGTGAAACATCATATATGACTATGAATGAAAAATGATGTCGATGATCGATAATTATTATGCTTATTTAATTTGCGCAATTAACCAATCGTAATGATATAATTTTTCGTAATAAAATAATTTCTTGTAAATTACATTTTTTCATACAATTACTTCTCCAAACATTCCTTCACAATGTTTCTAGATTTTATATAAAGATAATATAAAAGTTGATGTAAAAAATCTTTTTTCTTTAATCCTCTATGATTATCTGGTTTTTTAATTATCAATATACTTTACGATAATTTTTGCGTTGATATAAATACAATCTTGTTACTACTTTTGTTGCGACTTTTTCTTTATGCGAAAGCAAAAGATGTGCCAAGCAAAAGATGACGACTTGTTCGTTTAGCTCGTAAAAATGTTCAGCCGCACCCGCGAATGTATAGTAATAAAGTAGCGACCGCGGTCGCGATACCGTAAGAGGAACAGGTAGAAATTAGCCGGAAGCGTTACGTGCTGCGGTGATATATCTCTCGAAGTAACCTCAAACGTAAACGTAGTTCAAACAACCTTCGTATGCCTATTAAGCATACTTTTATCGCATAAAAAAAAGAGTTAGCCATTATGTTATGTATGTAAATGAAGAGAAGGGTATTATATTCACCAAAATCGAACATATAACGTAGCCTGAGTCGGAGGACTATGTGTAATACGGATATTAAATAAATAAAATAGTTGCATTTATAATAATATATTAAATATATAATTTTGTTAAATATAGATTAAAAAATTGCTAATAAAAATATTTTAAACATTCAATATAATCCTTTAAGCATTTATCAACTATTATAATTCTTTCATAGAAGTATAATTTTTCGAATAAACTCAAATCCCATTTTTTTCCAAAAAGAGAAAGACATATTCACTAGATATTATAAACGAAAATAATGCTGTTAATCTCATTTCAAAGAGCTTGAGCACAGCAATTCCAATAATATGGACACTTGGTATCCCCTCCTTCGAAAGGTTTACGATGGAATCGAGAGAAGACCGAAGAAGAACGTCTCCCGGGATCGGATCCGAGTGTGTTCGCGGACGAGAGAGGCAAGCGGGCCGTTAAGTGCGGCGGAATAGCCGAGGAACGGGTGGGAAAAAAACGCGCACCGGGCACCGGGCGAGGTGAAGGAACGAGTGCGGACGCTGCGAGAGAAGTGAGAGAGAGAGAGAGAGAGAGAGACGCGCGTAATCGAGAGAGGTGACAGAGAGGGAGAGAAAGAGATGAAAAGAAACCAAGTGAGAACAAAAAAGAATCCGATCGAGCTCGCTGAATTTTATCCGAAACTCAGTGCGACCTCCCCCCCATCCCCGTCCTCAATCTTTCATTTTATATTTCTCCTCTCGTGCTTCCATCTTCCTATTTTTCATCTTTCTCTTTCCCATCGCGGCGTAATTCAGCGCTACTCACCAGATATAGAAAGAAGCAGTCGTTGAAGAAAGCGAAAGAGAGAGGGAAAGGGAGATGATGCCACGAGAAGAGGGAGGAGAGAGTCGGCAAATCTCCATGCTAACGACGAAGCCGTCCTAATTATTCGTCGAGTGTCGGTAGGAAGATCATCACCGTTGCCGTAGCGAGAAAGAGACCATTGCATCGCGAGAGCAAAAAGGATATAAGGAAGAAGATGGAGACGGAGTGCAGAGTACAGAGAGAAACTCCAGGGGGGTTTGGTGGGTGGATGGATGCGAGAGGAGTAGTCGTTCCACCTCGTGGCAAATGAGCGGCACTCTGTATCGATCACCAGAGGTCACGACACCGGCAAATAGGTAAATGTGTGAATATATATGTGTGTGTGTGTGTGTGTATCTCATATTTATATATATTCACATACACACACACATACACATATCATCAATATTACATAGGTGTATACGATTGCGGGCGACCGCGTACTAGCAGCGTAGTCGGAGAGGGAACGAAGAGAGAGAGAGAGAGAGAGAGAGACAGAAAAGACGAGAGAAGGAAGGGAGAAAATGGCGAGAGAGACGAGAGGAGGATATTGCGACGAATCTGAAGACCTTACGACGCGGCGCGGAACGGAACGGAGCGAAGCGAAGCGGCGCGGCGAGTCAAGCTCGCACGGCAGAGTGGCCACTTCCGCGTATAAGGAACGAGTGCTCGTTCGCTACCAGCAGCATCGTTGGGAATATCACGCAACTAAGATTTATCCGAACCGATACGATATGGAACGGGCGGATACTTCTGTCGATATCGCTCGTGGAAACGCCAAATTATCATTTACACATTCAATTTTTACAAGCATAAATGATTGGGGACAGAACGGAAACATCTTCTCGATTTATTATGTTTTACATAGCTCGAAGAAATTAGAATTAATTAAGATGGGCAATCGTAAAAATCTCAACACAGAATATTAAGATTGGGATATAAACGTGGCTTTGAAATATATGCACTCTATTAAATATGTATATATTGACGATAAATGTATAAGCCATATCTGCATCATGTCAATTGGCAAAGCCGGTTGGCATGTATTGTACGTGTACGTATACATGAGATCTCGCTAATTGGCACGCTGATTTCGACAGAGATCGTCTGACACATCTCTACGTACAAAATACATGCCAATCGGCTTCGTCGATCAGCATGAATGAAGACGCGTACGTATGTTTAGAGAGAACGCTATTTGCTCATATATTAATCGAGATAGGATGTCATATCAGGATTTATTGCACTGCGCGATTTTAACGCATGTTTATATGTTGCAGATAAAGCAAAGCGGTTTCTAAACGCCTTGTTGAAAGAGAGATAACTTTTATCTAATTATTTATAGCAAATTCATTATTTAATAGACTCTATGATCGATTCAATTATATGCATTTCCCTTTTAGATAAATTAGAAAGTTGAAAAGAAAAGTATGACATTTATAGTAATAATGTATAATATAATGCATAATATAAAAAAAAATACAGATAATATTTCAGGATTAACATTGACTTAACATTATCTATGCGCCGAATGCTCATTGCAACTCCGACAATTCTTGTACTCATTATCATTTCTCCTCTGTCCTAAATTCACCTACCTCGAATATATCGTATACGGAGCCATAAACTAAATGATTGCTCTCTCTCTCTCTCTCTCTCTCTCTCTCTCTCTCTCTCTTTCTTCGCGTTCGCTCTGAATTATTTAATAGATACCGCGGGTGGAAACGTCGCGCTTCACCGGCGTTCGGCAGGTAAACGAGACCATGCAGAGAAACCATATTATTAGCTAGCCGTAAACGGAGAGCTCGTTAACCATTCAGAAACGATACGTCCGATTCGTCTCTCGCGGGCACAGGTTTCATTCGGCATTATAAGGCGAGGGAGAGAGCCCCGGGATCTTTGCCTCGCTGCTCTCCCTCGGCTCTCTCCTTCGGCCGGGCTGGTTTCGATCGTGCGAACGAACCATCCGTAACCCAACCAACCAACGATGGAATCGTGTTCCGTGAGTCCGTTTGCGCGCGCGAGGGAACCGCCGCCCCGCTGCCGCTTCTCTTCCCCCGGCCTTTGCCGCCCGTTCCCCGCTTTCAGCCACCCTCCCCTACGTCTCTCTCTCACGGAGTATTGAACGAACGAGCGCGAGCAGAGAGGAACCAGGAGACCAGAGGCAGCGCAGCGGCGACCGAGAGTGAGAACGAAACGAGTGCCGCGTGGCGAGCGAGAGAGGAGAAGAGAGATGGAAGACAGAAACGCGGAGAAACGAGCTGGGTCGCGTCGATGAGAGAAAGAGGAAGCGAGAGAGAAGGATGGAGGAGCCGATGCGAAGCAGGATACCCTGGCGGTATATAGCGTAGCCAGAGAGAACGTGTCGGTTCTGTGAAATCCCGTCCTCCTCGTCCCTTTTTCTCTCTCTCTCTCTCTCTCTTTCTACATCCCACGTTTTGTCCTCTACCTCTCTCTGTCTCGACACAACCGCCCGCTACGCTCTCCGCCTATCTCCGTTCATACAGCGCTAAAGTTCTCTCTGAAATGCGACGGTAACACCCCTCCCTCCTTCTCCTCCCTTCGACCCTTTCCTCCCTTCCTAGCTCGTCCGTTGTCTCCCTCGCTCCCGCATCGTTCCTTGCCGGCGACCCTTCCGCGGTCCAATCGCCGCGGCCCACCATGCCGTACAGATTACGAAACGTAGCAAAGAGCCCGAAAAGTGAGAAAGATAGCGAGCACAAAGGGAACAAGAGAAAAACAGAGATCGAGGGGGAGCTGCGCATCAACATCGTCATCGTCATCGTCATCGTCGTTTCCGCGCCGAGTCGACATACAAGATCTCTTGGAACTCTTTTCCACCCGGCTCATACGTGTATGAACAGAGACGCCGAGTAAAATATCGGCGTTTTTTGCTAAGTTGGCCTTTCTCAGGCCAACTTCGCGTGTGCAAATCCCAGGATATTCGACGTTCAAATGAGCGGTTTAGCGATGTCAAGAAGCATTCTCGCAGGAGAAGAGCAGACAAAGAGAAGGATAGAGAGAAAGAGAGAGGGGAAAAGAGAGAGAGAGAGAGAGAGAGAGAGAGAGAGAAGGAATGGAACGATGTCTTCCGACGGAGGGTTTGGTCGACAGGAATGCAAATTGAGGGACCACATATAGGAACGTCCGTCGAAATCAGTAAAGGGGGAGCGACGATTAAACGCTTCTATGCGGCTTCACTGTCCAGATTATCCTCGCAGATTGGCATTACGCTATCTATCCGAAGCAAAGATGTCGAAATGTGCGTGGCAGATTACGCGCGAGATGATTAGCTCCCGAGAGAATTGTTCTATTAGAATCCTAATAGGTTCGTATAGCAAACATTTATTAAAATTAATAATTTTCCATTAAAGATGCGCTCCATAGAAGAGAAATGGTATTTATCAAATTCATTTTAATATATAATTTCCGTATAGAATTTCATACTCATATTGCATATAGTATAATTTTTCATCAGTTTATCTCTTAAAACACGCTATGCAGAAAGTACAAATATTTATGTATCTTTTTTACACGCATTAAAAATATATTTAAATTCAACAAAAATATTTAGCTTATATTTTGTAAACAATGCTTTGAACATAATCGCTAATTCATAGAAAATTAGAATATTAATTCTCTCTCACTCATCACTCACAATCAGTAACAATTTACAACACGGTATCAGGAAACCATAGCCAGTGATCATGCAGTGGAAAGCTGAAATTAACGCAAGGTGACGTAACGGAGGAGAGATAGCGGACAATTAAAATCGAATATAGATAATCGATAAGATTGGGAGACGAGCGACATGAAGCGATGAGAGAAGAGAGAGAGAGATGGGGAGAGAGAGAGAGAGAAAGAGACCTAGAGTAGAAAGAGAGAGAAGGAAATCAGCGACGGCGTCGATCGGGAATATCGAATACATTAATCAATAACGCGCGAGGACCCTCAGTTCGCCCCTCGGTTAAAACACGGGACAAACGTTGTTAGAGCGGAGCAGGAGAGCAGTAATGTATCAATAGAAAACACGGCCGGCGGAGCGGATCGTATGATGCGGAAAATCTGAATATAGCAATATTAGTCTTGTCCTCGTTCAACGGCGGATATGTCGCAATTAATGCCGGTCCTTGCTTAGGTTTTGCTGGCGCGATATCTTACAAGTGTTTTACATGCAATCGGCGAAATGCGGCTTTAAATAAATAGCGCATGACTTTCTCACATCGAGAAAAATTTGCTGTCGCTCTAACTGAGCGAGAAAAAAATAATAACCACAAATTATACATTATGTTAATTGGTATTTTCAATGTAATAAAATACTTATATCTATTGCGCAAGTAGCAAGATATTATAAGTAAATCGCTACTTTGTATTTTTTTCTTTTTCGCACCTTTCATTATTTTAGGTTACTTTGTGTGTGACTAGAAAAGAAATAAATTCGCAGAATAAAGAATCTGATACTTTAAGTATCTTATACCCTCCACCCCCCGAGATTTTAATAAATCTCGTTTGCTTCGCTCGTTCTTTAGAGACGTTAAAAAAGTAACTTATACAAGCAGCTAGTATATTCATCCGAGAAAAGTACGCAAAAGAGGATTACATCATGCGTACGCCTCCCATTCACCATACTTTTAAAAGTTTTTTATGGATATAAAAATCATCCTGCTTGGACATAATGTTTAAATGTTATATACATATGTGTGTGTGTGCATAGTACGTGCAATATAAAAGGCAACGAAAATAAGAGAAATTATTATAAAACTAATTAAGAATAAATTCGTATTCGCTTTATAACAGTAGTCTCTACTTTGATCTATATTTCCAAATTTCTCAAAAAGTTCTCTGTATTTCACATTTTTTAATATCTCTATACACTTACAATTAAAACTAACGGTAAGACTAAAAGAGCACGAGCAAATTTGCATAGGTACATGAAAATCGACAAAAAAGAATATATACATGGCTCGATGGCATTCACAAAGATTCTTCAAATTATGGATGAAAGCAAATACGATTATAATCTTTCCGAGAATTACTTTAATTCACGTAAAATTCAGCGCACTTCTAATACGAAAAAAACATGATCGTCGCCAGACTCGAAAAGAACAACGCACGATCTACTCGCCAAATAATCTCTTCATGCATGGCTTAATGCACAACAGCTGGCGATATCGATCAAATTTCGCGTATAAAAAAATCGTGCCCGATCTCTCGAGGAGGAAAAGACGAAAAATCGATGATTCCTCTCGATGTCTCTCATTCTCTCCTAATAATAAAATGCCGTAAAGTTTTTTTTTTTTTTTTTGATTGCGTTCGGCTCTGCACAGGGCGGAGCCTACAAGCATAGGTATACTTTTTACCGAACGACCGTTCTCCATTTTTTTAAGACAGCTGCGCGCAGTACGCGCGGAATTATTGTGCACTTCTCCTACCATGCGCACGTTCTTGTCCGCTCGATACGCGCGTGAATGCGCGCGCGCGCGCGCGTGTGTGTGTGTGTGTGTGTGATATACGAATCTGTGCCGTACGTATATATATATCGAGTTTCAAGAGGCACGTTACGCACGGCGTCGGTCTTCTTATATGGAATCGCGTGCGACCAGGTACGCTTGAGAAACGACACAGGGAAACAACGTTATGTCGATGCGTATATGCGCGCATACGTGTCATAAAACGAATCGTTATATCTCGACTGTTTCTTTGTTGATCGCGTCAAAAGTAGCGATGCATTATTACTATCGCGTGAAATTTATCACGCGCTTTATCGCATTACATCCCTTGCGTGAAAATAATAATTTAATAAAATTATCATCACTTTTTTTTTTTTTTTTTAGTTTCTTCTAATTTATATTTTTTCTGATTCCTAGCTCGCGCTGTGACATTAATTGATCACATTGATTCTCATCGAACGTGTTGCATAAATTATTGCATCTAACATAAGTTGTCTATCATCTATTTAGCAGTGTGACATGAAATTTTTGCGTACAATATTACGGAAGAAACAAAAGACTCAATAAATACCAAGTACATGTCACAATTGTTGGCGAGCATTTTTTTTTAGTTTCTTCTAATTTATATTTTTTCTGATTCCTAGCTCGCGCTGTGACATTAATTGATCACATTGATTCTCATCGAACGTGTTGCATAAATTATTGCATCTAACATAAGTTGTCTATCATCTATTTAGCAGTGTGACATGAAATTTTTGCGTACAATATTACGGAAGAAACAAAAGACTCAATAAATACCAAGTACATGTCACAATTGTTGGCGAGCATACGTAAATAGAGTAGTGCATAATATTTGCTAGACATATGCGTAGACTTCTTTATATGACTAAAGATTGCCAAGGCCAATTCACATACGTGAATGAGAAAGGACATGAAATTGCTTTCGAGTTATATATTGCGATATGCCGAAAGCATCAAAACCGGTCATGGAAAAGGCGATAAAGAAATGACGAAACATGATATTCGCATAAATGCTTTAATCGCTCGTTTATTTCCTGTATGAGCCGCGATTGCGCCAAGAAAGAAATTTGTCGGACTCACGCTGACAATATGATTCGCAAGTAAATGTATACGTGTAGAGTTGTATACACGTGTCGTTCCGAATCGAAATCGCGATACGGTACAAAGCTTAACGTACGGTGACGGATAATAGTCTCGTTTTCCAACAATAAAATATACAAAACTAGATGCGCGCTACAATATTCTATGAATGTATAAAAAGCTTTGACAATTTTTTCAGCAATAAATTCTCCTTTTAAACTTCTTCACTCGAAAAAAGAATAAATACATTAAAAAGACCATTTAAGAATGTGTCATATGTTAAAACATTTACAAAAGCATGAAAATTTCATAAACTACTCTACTATTTCTTCTCAGTATCTATGCAAAACCTGAGCTAATTCTCTTAGCGGTTTGGAAATTATTTAAATTTAAAGTTTGTACTGATTCTTATAAAAAATCGTGTATTGTAGTACTTATTGACAAATTTGACAACGAAAAATCATTGTCAACGAAATAAAAATTTTCACATATATTAAAAAAAAATATATATATTTCTCTTTCTTTCTCTCTTTCTCTCCTTCTGTAAATTACTCGTTTTTTTTGTTTTTTTTTTTTTTTGTTTCCTACAGTTGATTTCACGAGAAAAAGTTTTTTATCATAAAAGAGAAAAAATTAATTACATCTATTTTTTTTTGCGAAGACGTCAAAAATCAATTATTTTGTGAGACTTTAATTCTTTTCATAATCCATATTTGATTTTTTAAACCCTATAAACGTAATAAATGTTTTTTTTAATTTTCAGTTTTTCTATTTTAAGAGTTTTTATTTTAAGAGAGCTCCTATCATATTGCTAAACTATCTTTAATATAGTATATTCGAAATTATCTTCATTTCTTTATCATTATAATTTTCTATCGTTATGTTTCTAATTGACAAGATATAAACTTGCACATGTCCGATATTTACGACTTAGTTATGTGTTCTCTTCTTATTATGAGCACTCTGATGGATGCAATCTCTGTGTCGTCGATCCATTGCTCGAGTATTGTATAATATTAATTATTGATCTCTCTCTCTCTCTCTTTCTCATAAGTCCGTGTAGAAAGATGAGGTCTGTGTTAAACGAGACAAATAATCGCCATGAATGGAACCGCGGTAACAATGAGTTTCTACTATGAGCGACCGTCGATTGCATAAACGACACGGCGCGACGTATACGATAAATTATTTTTTATTATGCTTCAATTTTGCATCTGCTTGTTAATGCATCGAACGCATTGCACTTTTTTCTACATTACATTAATTTTGTTGTTGATATCTCTTATATTAAGTTGATTAAACAAATCGTTTTCACGATTAGCAGCTGTTGGCTTTACTCGAATCATTTATGCGATCCATTTCTCTTATTATGTTGCGATAGAATTTGCCAATATAGATTTAAATTAGATATAACATTTAATAGATTTTTTATAAAAAAAGAAAAAACCCGTAATGTTGTTCACAGCGAATTACTTGATATTTCTCTCTGGCGTGAGCAACAAAAAAAAAATAAAACTAAAGAATTTATTTAGATTAAAATTATTTTTTTTCTTAAATTTTTTATTCTTAATAAAATATTGTCCGAATTTAAAATTTGTAAGAAAAGCATATACATTTGCATTATCAATAATATTAAGCGTTCGAGGTATTAAAAAAAAAAAAATAATAAAAAATTGTGTAGAAAATATTGTATAATTATTCCAGTATAATAATTATACGCAATTAATAACTAATATAATTAGTTATTTTATTAGTTAAATAATTTCATATAAAATAATTTAGAATAAGCAGTGAAAATGTATTGTAGATTGAGTTCTGCTCTAGTTTCACACGTACACTACGGCTTTCACGACACACGAATGTACCAGTCAACTCGTATCGATCACTCGCGGTGGCTCTCATGTAACCATGTCTCCTTCTCTTCTCTATAATGGGTAACACCTAATGTCGTAATGAGTTGATAGACGTCGTTAGACGATACGGAAATTCGATTACCACCGAACGCATCATCGAACGTGTCGACGCGTTTCGCATATTTTTGCTCAAACGTGTAAATGTTCGCATATATGTCTATAAGATTATGTATATGCTACGCAATAATGCTACGCGTTATACATATATAATTGTTGCGTCATTAAATCCATTTCTGTAACTGTTTCGACGATGTACGATGCAATGTAGATATTTAGATATAATATTAATGTCATTAAATTTTAATGATAAAAAAATCAATTTCTATATTTTTACATTTGTATCCTAAATTTGAATTATTACATATTAAGTATTTTGTCGATTAACAAAATTTTGTGAATTATTTGAAATTTGTATACGCAATTTCCGCGATACTTAAAATTCTCATTGACTAAGTAAACAAAGGTGTTATTAGTATCCAGCACATGTGGTCATAACCGATAACAATACATCTTATTAGCATAATGGTGAGAGTGAGAACCAATCGAGTAGCCAAGCATAGTATCCAGAACTAACTCCACTTGACATGGTCATTGTCATTTAAATCATCTAGTGTCAAAGCTGAAAGAGTACGTCGCATAATAGACGTTCATTATTCTAGCGCCAACTCACGAAAGAATAAATAAGAAAACAATAAGCAAGAGTTTCCATTATGGGTAGAATATAAGAAAATAGAAATATATACGCGAGAAAGTGCAATAAGAGTTCAAATGTGTGTAAAAAATATAAATAAATTTTAATAAATTTTTCTGTGCCGATCACATCGAGCCACAATTTAAATGAACAGATTGCAACATATCTTAATAATATATATCAAAACTGCGTATGGTCGATCGCTTGGGGATACAGTTCTAATCAATGGGGAATCAGTTCTGTTCAGAGACGCTCATCGCTAACGGTAAAGCTTTTAAATCCCCTTATAATGTCACAACGATTGTCTGCTCGCCAATCGCACAGTTGCAGTTTGCCAGTCGTTCTATTCACACAATGATATGAATTTTATATTTAAATGTACATAATTAATCCGCAGAAACGGCCATCGCTACTCGCTACTACGTACACAAAAGAACGCATTATTACATACATGGTATTAGTAGATGCGTGTAACGCATGTATAAAAACAATATATGTAACGCGTGTATAAAAATAATATTTATAAAACAATATTTATAAAAATTTCGAACGTGCAATAATTTACACAATTCGTGTTTGTATCACTGGAAAAGATGCACGTAATATTGAAAACATGAACGCGAGGAACATAATTGGTGAGATGTCTGATTTAAATACGCAATTAAGAAATATAGAATATGTGGGTCGCTCTTCCTCTTTCTTTTCGTGCATTATTCTGGAAAGAGAGACCGTCGAGCCTAATAACAATCAATAATAATGGCGACTATTATAGCAACCGTTTTTGGGTACTTGCAAGTCCCTATAATTTATCGCAGCTAATTATCGAGTATCTCATCACGAGGGCACGTATCGCACGCAACTATTTCGTATCTTCGCTTGCCGCCTGTCGCCTTTCCTTCCTCCCTTCTCGTCCATCCGGCTTTTCCAGCTCTCAGACCCTCTCCTTTCAATCTCGACCATACAACGAACGAGGGCCACGTTCGATCACCGCCAAGAATCCGGCCGCAGCCTTTCTCTCGCTCGTCTTCGTGCGACTCCTTCTCTCTCTTCTTCTTTCTCTTACACCTTCCGTCTTTTATCCTCTCGAACACGCATATATGTATATGCACACGCGCGTGTGCGATCACTCGGCATTTAACGGCCTTTCTATTCTGCTCGGTCCACCGCCGCAGCATCCATCGCTTTCTTCTTGATTTCACTCGTTTGCACAAAAATCAAATTTTCACGGCGACAGAGATGACGCCGCAGCTAACGATATGTCAGTAGAGTAGAAAAAAAAGCAATGCAATGATCGAAGCATGAGAAAGAAAGAGAGAGAAATTAGAGATGTTGGCTCTCAAGAAAATCGATATATTTATTTACTTAAAAAGTATTGTAGATAAAATCATTTATACATACCGTCGATATAATCTCGGAATAAAATTTTATAATAAAACATTTTTTTCAAATAAAAACTTTTCTTAAAATTCTTAGAAATTGGTGATTAGCCACAGTATATGTATATAATAATATATCGCAGAAGTTTATAAACGACATTATTCACAATATTCTAGACAATGCAGTTCAGGAATACAAGTTTAAAAAAATAATGACACGCCATGTAAATCTCTATAAAGTGACATTTATCCGAAAAGTCTCTGTTTTGCAAAGATATAATATGAATAATTGATAGTTGGATTCAATTCGTCCTGGCATGGTGCCGCAAGCGTACAATGACGATGATTTCAACGTTCAATGTCCGGGTTAGCGAGATTACTCGTCTATTCTATATCTCTGTTTTCTAAGAGAGAGAGAGAGAGAGCGAGAGAAAGAGAGAAAAAGAAAGAGACGATCGTCCGCCTTCTCTTTTCCCTCGACCGCGCCTCTCACTCGCTTCGTTCGTTTGACCGAACAACGAATACGACACGACGTGACTTCTGGACGAAATGTGTGTGCCGGACGCGCGGTTGTTGTGTGGAAAGGAACGCTGCGAGATCCGCCTCGCCGCGTTGCGAGGATCGAGCTAAAACGAGTTTCGTGTGGCTGTTTCGGGGGAAGGTCTTTCGCGATGAATCCACTCACTTCGCTCGCACCAACGACGCTTGCTCGTGGATCGAGATCTTAAGTTACATTTTAACTCTGAGATGCTCGCGAAGCAACTTCGCAAACGACAATTTTTACCTTGTATCGTGCCAAAGTGCTGCTTTACTGATTGAAATGCGATGCGTTCTTCATAAATAAATCGTTTTAATTAAGAACAGCAAGTCTACAATATCGAGGAAAAAAGAAAGAAGGAAAGAATAACGTTTCGATTCACATAACGATGGTAAACAATTTCAATTTTGTTCAAATAGTAACGTAATATCCCATCAAGTATTACATAGCCTTTCATAAATGGCTTCTATTAATTTTGACAGAGTTGATTAATTTCGGAATTCACTATAATTATCTATATTGAATAGAACGTAAATTATATGAAAACATAATCTCTCTCTCTCTCTCTCTCTCTCTCTCTCTCTCTCCCCTTTCTCTGCAATATATCCCGATTTATCTTGCTGCAATTAATAATTAAGTGTTATAAAAAGTGTTAATAAATAAAGTGAGAATTCAAAACGTAATAAAAACGACGCTTCGACAAACGTATTTTTCGCAAATATACAATATACTGCAATTTTACACACAGTTACCAAACAATAACGAAACGAGTCAAATTATCCTCTACGCGTCTTCCAAGAGTGAGAGAGAAAGAGAAAGAAAGAGAGAGGGGGGGAGGGAGAAAGGAAGAGAGAGAGAGATAATTTCACGCCTAGTTGGGCACTGTTTATATATTCGGAAACCTGCTTATGCAGCCTTGACTTTGTGAATACCGCTATACACACTATGTCCACTCGTGTCAACATTTGTTTGTAAATTAATTAAAGTTACTTCGAATGCATTTAAAGTACCTTTTCAATTCTATATTTAAAATTCAAATAAAGCATTTTCCCACATGCAATTAAATTTATAGTTATTAATAGATTGAAATATATATATATATATATATATATATATTCAATTTAAATATCACATAAATATTTATGATTAATCGATTTTCACGCATGCACGTGTACACATTTCTATAAATTTCGATTAAATTCTTTAAAATTTTTTTAAATTCAATGCTCACATCAATCATTTCGTCATAAAATACATAATACAAAATTGCAGATTATATTCATGATTGTTTTACCGTTTTCTTTTTTTTTTTTTTTACTTTATCTCATTGTATTAAAAATTCAATCTTTTACTTTTTTAAATTAATTTACTTGATTTATCTTCCGTCTCTGTCGATTAAATTTTCGAAAAGAGAAAATGCTTTTCTGTAAAACATGCAAATGCATTACGCGATTAATGGATACAGATTACGCGAGTTATCAATAAAAAGATAAGCTTAGAAAGATTATAAGACATATTTGTGAGAGACGTATATCGAATATATTTCATGCTAAACTACAGAGCGACCTTCTCTTCTTTCATCCCATCCTCCAAGTAATGAATACAATACGACACGACATCGGGAACGGGCGCGTGAAACAATGAGCTCAAAAAAAAGGAAGCTGAATTCGACGGAGCGAAAGGCCGGCAAAAAGTAGCGTTAAAAGCAGGAGGAGTTTCTCGAATGTCGACTCACAAACTCCAAACGAATCACGAGATATCTCGGATACTTATTTTTACGATTTTCTCTCGGTAAATAAAAACAGTTGTACATATATAGCGCATGCTCTTTTCAGATTTTTTTATATAACTTAATATAGTAAATCTCATATTTCTCTCACATGTTTTTCAGAATAAAAGGATATAAATACTTGAATATTACTTCTTTCGCGTATTTTTAAAGTAAACTCGATTTTGGATATCAAAGTCGAAATAAAAATATTAGAAGTGATTTGAATTATGTACAACGAGGCATGAAATAGATTGAAATAATTGTTGCGCTGTTATTTTCGATGAAGCTGACGCAGGAAAATTCCGCACGCTCGCAACCACGATAGTCATGCGGAAATGGTCACGATTCGAGATTTTCATGTGTCACTCGGTCGAGATATTTACGCGGTAGAGCTCGCAATATTATACTTTACTTGTATGTATTGCGGCTTTTTTCCCATTCGAAAACGCGTAAATAATTTTGCATAAAGTAATTTAGTCGTTAGAAAACATTTGTTAAATTATTGCAATATCTTTTCTATATTTCACATAAATAACTCTTAAATATTTCTAGCTCTAGAAATAACAAAAAGCAAAAATTTATAAAATCTTTTACAAAAATTATTTTATTCGATAATTTAAGGAAAAGAATAATAAGCGTATAAGTAAAGCGTATCTACTCAAATCTTGTAAAAAAAGTTCCCTTAATCTTCCAGACATTTTTGTTCAAAATTTTAGGTAAAGAGAATTTTTTCACAGATGTTTGGATGCAATTTCGCAAAATAAATTTTTTTCATTGTGTGCGTTTTCTAAAAAATAAAAAGGTACGATTTTCAAATGTTAGATTTGAAAATATACTTAAAAAAAATATAAAAGCAAAAATGTCAAGACAAATTTTTTTTTTAATTTCTGAAGACCTGAAGATACTCTGATTTTTCCAGAATACAAGGTGGCCCGAACGTTCCAGCCAGACTTTGAGGTCCTATAGGAAATTTAATTCTGAGCAAAAAATTTCCTATAAACATGAGTCGAAAAATGCCTTCTGAAGAAGTTATCGCTTAAAAACCTCTGAATTGTGATTATTATAATATATATTATATATATATATATATATATATATATATATATATATATCTTATAGAACATTATTGAGAATTTTTGCTACTTTTCGCGTCGCTTGCGTGTTTCTTCTTCTTTCGAGCGTGGAAAAAGGCAGGCGGCGACAGTTCCGACAACGCTATAGCCGTTACGATGGCTCGTTTCAAACGCAGAGCGATTAAGTAACGAAGCACGCTCACTCCGTCCCTTCTCTCCTCTCTTTTCTCCGTTCACCCCGTGCACGAGAATAAATTCACCCTGTACGGGTCGTGCGGGGATCGATACGCACGATTATTTCGGGAACTCGCCCCGTTCGTCGTCGTCCCTCGAGAACGACGAGCGGCAAAGCGAAAAGAGGCGAGCGAAAGAGAGAGAGAGAGAGAGAGAGAGAGAGAAACTTCTCTCGTTCTCCCCCTTTTCTCCTCCGGAAACCTGCTCCGAGAGATAGCGCGGGGAAAGCAATAGCTCGGGAAAGATCGAGCGAGCACGTAGCGTCGTCTCGACGACGAAACGCGTACGGCAACGTTTTCCGGATCGATTTCCGTTGAAAACGCACTGCGGGATACCACGACGACACAATTCTCTCGACCTCTGTCCTTCTCGCTCGGCGAACGAATCCCGGACTTCCACGATACGAGCAGTGTTGCGTGACCGAGCGAACGGTGTCTCATAATAAAGGACTGAAAATCATCCGAAAGTGTAGAAGCAGGTCTCTTCGTTACACGCATTGTTACCTTGCCGATCATATTGGAAAAATAGGAGAATGCGCAATTGTAAGATGTGTGTTGATGCCGGTTGATATTGTTAGAATTATTCATGCAGCGTGATTTTTACAAGTTTTGTGAATTAGACGTAAAAAATATATGGCCTTTCTCTGTGAAAAATGATTCCTAATTGATATTCGGTTGATAAATTTGCTTTATTCCACTATCGTAAATATACACTTCGTTATGATTCTATTTGATATTTTACTCGGTTCTATATATAAAATATATACAGAGATATGTATATCAATTTTATTCTTACTTAATTCTATATCGTTTTAATATATTAAATGCAATAAATATATTAAATGTAATAACATATATATGTACATATGTGTATATAAAGTTTATTTATAAGATATGCATAATATAAATTATAGGGATAAAGTAAGATTTATGCGATAAAGATTTAAAAAGAATCTCTTTTTATAACAATAATTATAAATTTTCAATTATCCCATCATTTAAATAAATATTGTATATTTTGTGTGTTAGTTATTTTTATTTCATACACACATTTCAATCGAGTCTGTTGTTTTTTACCTCTCTATGAATTTCTCTTATGAATTTCTAGATATAGTTTCGGAGCCCATTATCGGAATATTATTATAAAAACTCAAATGATTGATAAAAATGTTTAAAAAGCCCTTAAATTGTCATTGACTATACAGTCGCCTCACTCTACAATAGCTACATAGTTGTTCAACCCTAACGTAATTATTTAAATAGCACATTCGCGCATCATGAATTCGTGTTCAGTGGCCGTAATCATTCGCGTTTCTTATTTCTTGTCGGATTGATGTAATTTTAGACGAGTAGTCGTTACCGATCGATGACCCGTAAGAATTACTGCGCTTCGCAAATCGTGCACATCACAATGTCGCAATGCCTCTCCTCGTTAAGCTTACAATTGAACAAGAATAAGTCACAAAGTCGCACTACGTTTTATTTGTCGATGATTTTGTCATAAAAACTCATTCAATTACAATAATGATTAAAAAGAATCTTATGTTGCATTTTGTTTTATATTTAAAAGCATAACAATTTTTCTTTTTTAAAGCATAAAAGACTTTTGTCTCTCTCTCTCTCTCTCTCTCTCTTTTTCTCACGCGCATTCGATTATTTGAACAAATTATATACGATATATTTAATAATTTGACATCACAGAAATATATATATATATATATATATATATATATATATATATATATATGTATAGATATTAATAATAGCAATTATACATCTCAATATTATTTAATACTAATCTTGGAAATTCTTGAAAATAATGTCTATATTTATAAATGTCAAAAAGATTCATCTTTTAATAAAAGTTTCGATAAAATTTAAAGTTTTTAACGTGATATAATGGTTGCGTTATCGCTTTCAAAACAAAGCATACCCTGATACATAAAAAAAGTTTTATGTATCAAAAACAACACGGAAAAAGTCAAATGTCACACATTATAATGAAGATGCTATAATTTGAAAATAAAAGAATAAATCTTAAAAAAAATCTTATTTTTTCCATAAAATAAGTATGTATTAACTATATAACTTTTTAGATGTATATCAAATATTATATATTAAAAATCATTAATATAGTAACCAAGTGCCATTATATTAAAACTGCAATTCTCGCATTAGAGTATTACGTCTAATAATAGTGATAAGTTTGAGGAATACTCTTCGATAGTTTCTTTGTTTTTGTCGTCATATTTCGAGATTAATATGGGGAAAACTTTTGTTATAGTTAAATATGCAGCAAAGTTAGAACATGGCCGCGTATCTATTTATCAAACGCATCCGAATAAATGATTGTATAACATATCTATAGAAAATATTTTCAGATGAGTGTTTCTAGAAATATAATCCGCCAATAAATCTATTCGAAATAAGCCTATCCTGCTTAACTAATATAATTTGTAATTTACAAATATCGAGATATTAGAGACATTAAGATTCTTCAACGTGCATGCAAAATGAGATTTAAAGCTCATTCGACATGAAGAAAACATCTTGGAAAAAGTGTACACGAAAATCGTCATAATTGCGTCAAATTTATAGAGCATAATGGAAGGCTGCTAGATTTTGAAATTAATAAATTTTTAAGGAATTTTTTTACTATCTAATCTTCTAATCTTTCTACTCCACGATTCAGAATAGTTTCAAGAAATAAAGATTGATATTATATGTATAAAAATCGGTGTATATCTATATTTCAAAAATATTAATATATATTTGATAGGCCTATTTAAAAAATGTCTATTGACCATTCGAACGAATGAGAGTTAATAAAATGAGTTGAGTCATAAATACGTATTCATTGACGACGTGCTGGCTAGTAGACTCAGATTCATGGTTTCTTTATTCATGTATGCTAATTGCGTATAGAGATTACGCCAACCGGTCACGAGATTCGGTGGATATCGCGCGCACGATAAGCTAATCGAGTGCAATAGTCGATATCAATTGTGCGAAATGCTAACATATATATGTTATATATTCACATTTTTTTTTTAAATACGTTTATATAATTAGTTATTAATGGTAAGAAACTTTTTGTGGAATCTATTTACTTATAATTAGAGATATTAATACATTTAGAAATAATAATATAATCTAGAAACTCTTCAAGTCTACTTTCTCTTTAAAATAAAATCTTTCATAATTGTTTTGCATAATTCTCGGATTTGTAAACCAGAGAAATTGAAAATAATATAATTTAAGAAAAATGAATCTCGATACTGTAATACGGAAAATTTTCATTCCAATAAAGAGATTTCTTTGTTTCTTTCTATCTCTTTACAACTTTAATTAGTTTTAAGCTGTTAATTAATGTTATAAGAAATTTAAAATTGTTTGAGCAAATGAAATATTAAATGTAGTCGATTTAATCAATTCACACGAAGCATCGACTATTCCCTATTCGATCAAATTCCATGCACACGGCACATCGATTCATCCGTAGCTAGATCTCTTTGTCGCAAAGACTGACGTATGTGCGTTATTCGTTTTTACAGCGTCGATAGTATCAGCTGCTTCGTATGCCATGGCGTTCCTCGCCTTCGGCGATTAGTCACGTTTCGATTTCGTAGGACGATCGACCGCTGCACGAAACGACCGCCTGTTTCGTGACGCGTTTTAAACGGCCTTTCAAAACAGTTTACGAACTTCTATGCGTCAGTGTAAATTTCATAAAGTTCGGTTCTTTGATATTTGATCTAACTAAACGCTTTATTACTGTAATCTTCTAAAATAATTTTTCATTCAAAATGCTTAATGCTCTTTAATATTACGATGTACTTTTAATAATATAACAAGTCGATTAATATAGCATAGTGAATGACTTGTGAACAAGTAATATCAGTAACGATTAAATGATAACATTTACGTTTCGCACGTATGTAAAGCAATTGCATTATCAATCAGCTGTCAAGCAAACGTCTAGCTTATCGTGCGCCTGTATGTCCTCTGTGTACACGCACATACAATATATAATTTTATGATTTTGACGTGAAATAACTAGGCGCGTGCGTATTTTTTGAATATATTTTTCAAATTTAGAGAGTTTAACAATAAAACACAACGTAAAAAATTATCAACATGCATCGATCATGGACTGCTGCTGATATTTGATTAATTCTCGATCGTTATCAATTCATCATGGAGTGTAATGCTAGTCTCGCCTCTTTCTGCACGAGATTACGACATGAATACAATTTCGCTAAAATGAAACTCCAACTGAATGAGAGATTATAGTCGTGCACGGCCTTCTGTCGCGTTATCGACCGTTTAATCACCAACAAGGCGCATCTATCACCGATAACAGCGCGGTCTCTATATGTCTCTCTGTATATTCTCCGAAGCGATAAAACGAATCTTCCCGCGTTGACGAAAAACCCAAAAGATCGAATTTAGTAATCTAAGGATAATCGACCAATGACGTCGTTCGCTCGACAAATATTCCTCCATCAGAACAAGCATCGCATTATGCGAATTATCCAGCCTTTGCTGAATATCTTTAATAAGTTTTTTTATTATTTTCTCAACTTTTTTTAAACGTTTTTAATTTTATTATAATTAATGTTCTCGTCTTTCTTTTCATTTTTTTTATTTGCGACATATTCGAGGTAGTTGTCTCGCGATAGTACAATCCAAAATTTTATAATCTGAATCAACGTTAAAACATCCGATTATCTACGATTATTTATTAAAAACTTTTGGATATTCTGGACGTTATTGCCACATTTTGCTGTCAAATTGCCATCAACATTCGCGAGGACCATCTGTCTTTGTTTAACTTTCGGTGAATAACAAAGATAAAATGATACCGTGGTCTTTTTATTATTATATTTTTAAAAACTAAAAGCTCAATAATTTCGATTTTTTTAATAGAATTTCTAAAATGCCCTTTTGCTTTGTATTAGTTTTTTAACATTCTTGTTAATTTTTCTACTTATTAAAATTCAAAATATGAGATTTTCGTTTTGTGTATGCAACACGTATAAAAAGTGCAATTTTTGGTAGCGATTATCTCGTGTTCAAATGTCAATTGTTTTTAAGTTGTACAGATATGACATTTATTAACATATAGTTAAATTTTCCTTGTTAATTGTTATTTGAGACGAGACAACTACCTTAAATGCATGCTCAAATGCGCGATTTAACGACTCACAGAAATCATAATCGCCGCAACGCGGACAAGGCTAATTCGGTATGATTACGTCATCGTGCGGTCTACGAAAAAAGAATTCGCAAACTCCGCGCGGCTCTGGCAAGCGATACGCGATACATACCGGTTACGACTCCATCGAAACAAACATCGATCCGGATGGGATGACGACGACACACGGATGCGACTCATCGCTGCAAGCGAGTACGTATGTATGTACCATCGATCAAACCGCAGCAGCAGAGTGTACTTCCCCCGCGTTAAGCTAGATCCACGACTAAGCAGAAGTGTGTATGGCTCACGCATGGTTCATGGATTATCGCCTACATAGATCACGCGATAGTTCACGTAGACGTAAACTATTGTTGCTTACGTAGATACAGTGATGACAAAGTTACATTATAGGACTTTATGCGAACTTCGATGGCATTTAATGAAATTCCATTTTCAATGGAAAATAAAACAATGGTTCTTTCCTATTTATATTGCGTAGACAAGATGAGTGACAAGATAAAATGTATATGGCTATATAAATTTTTTTAAACCGATTTACCTCAATATATATAATCTAACTTTTTTTTATTTCAGTATTAATTAAGCACTAGTAAAAGATCAAAAGTTATGATCGTAGGGAGGACAAAGCAATTCTACTAAATGGATTTATCATTCCAAAGGCGTCTTCGAATTTACTCTCCGACACATCAGTGATCTTTGCGTTATAATTGCTCGTCGAGAAAAACGGAAAACGAAAAAGGGAGCCGGCCACAACTTTTCGATTGTCGTAAGAAGTGCCTTCGCGAAATCGCGCGCATCTCTTGTTGCTCACCGCGCGATTTAGGTCGTTAACGGTAAAACGCGAAGAAGCCGCTCGCGAAACCGAAGCAGATCCGTTACCGATGGCGGCTCTTGATATTGCAGGTTAACATGCTCTGAGAACGAGACGAGAGAGCCGGTGCATTTCATCGTATGAGAACTACACACATGGCACTGGTTTTTTTTTTTTTTTTTAACGACAATTATTCAATGCTTCAGAAATATATCTATTGAAAAATTAATAAAATTTTCAATAAGGTTTTCAGGCCCCCTGATTATCAAGCGATTGCCCAGAAAAATGTCACTCGTGGCGAAATAAATCTATAATACCGCAGTAACATATCGCATACAAGGTAGAATTAACCCTTTGCCTTTTAAACTTACTACTTCAGATCCGGTCTACACAGGCAGCAAGTGAGTGCCTAAATAATAATTCAGGCTTCCATAATATACTTTACCGCACGTAATGCTCGTAAGTTACGTAAAGCGCGGAAATGCGCGTTAATCAGAATCAATACTTCGCAATAACGCGCACAATTACGCATCGATTATGCGGATTGCATCTGCGAGTCGAGTTTCTTCTCCGAGATTTCTTTCGTCAGAGAAAAAAAACGACAAAGATTTCTCTACGTGAATGTGAGGCAGAACTCGGTCGCGATTGCTAACGAATGCGTTTCTCGCGCGACACGTCTAATTACTCGCCTCGCTTCCACGTGTGCGTCGTTCCCTCGAGGACGAGCCATCTCGAAGAACGACTCAAAATGATTCATTGCGCCGTTGCGACATTAACGAAATTATCGGCTATCTCATTGCATGACAAAGAATTGCAACAATTTTTTTTCAAAATCCTTTGCGTTAAATATGCTTTTGATATTAACTGTGCTCAACGATTCAACTTTGCTTTCCTTTATCAGAATGTCCCAAAATTAGACAAACTTCAGGTGATTATAAAGAACACCAAAACAAGCAAATTTTATCAATAAGCTCGTGTCCACAAATGCGCCATTTTCACATTAGAGAATCGAAGACAAACAAGAGCAAAAATTTAAAAAAAATATAATTTTTTCAATATTTTATTAATGTGTAATTAGAGGTGTTTTACCATGAAATATTTGTAATATCTCGAATAAATTTCGAGATATATCGAGAAAAGCAAAAAACTGCTCTACATATGAGGGCTAATTTCATCTTTTAGAATCGTTTATGAGCCGCAATTCAAAATTTCGAAATTTATTTACTTCTTTCCCTCGCTCTACATATGTATAAAGTTTCATCAAAATCAGAATTTTCGGCAAGATTCCCCTGTTAGTCTTTAATTCTTTAGTACCACAATGGCTTAATTGAGGACATGAGTTTATTGGCAAAATTGGCTCGTTTTGATATCCTTTATAATCACTTGTCGGTCTAACTCTGAAACATCCTGTATATAGATTTTAACTTTAGCTAAAAAGACGAAACAATTATAATAATTGGAATTGTCGAATGCCAAATTATACAAGAGATATCGTTTTTATGCTACAATATAGCAAATATTAAAATATAAGAAAAAGAGAGAAATAAAATTATTTCTTAAAAATTTATTATATTGTTTAATTTGGAAAAAACGTCACCCTTATCGCAATTTATTAAACACGTTCCATGCTTTCAAATAAAAATATATGTGTATAACAAAGTTATTTAGAAAAATAATGAAAAAATGAATAAAGCTAGAGACATGTTAAACGACGTCAGTCAAAATCTAAAACGTCTCACACGAAAGAGGAAAGGGAGAAACAAAAATAATGTGTCCTGTTTCTCTTTTTCTACGAAATACACGAGTACTTTTCGTTCACGTGCACTACCGTATGAATGCGTAATAGAACGACCGAATGCATGCGCTATGAGAGAAATGTAAACATATTTCACTCGAATGCGTGCATTCGTTCGTTCCTTCACGTCTTCATACAATATAATGCGCACGAGTGACAAATACTCATTTGTTTTTTTAGAAAAGAAAGGCTGTGAAACTACGTTTTCGCTTCTTTTTCTCTTATCTTTTGAACGCAACATCCAAAGATACTAAAGTAGGCGATATTCCATTTATCTATATAATTATTATTGCGATATTATTTAATGTTTAAGTTCCGATTTTTCAATTTGTATAATTTATTTTATTCTGCATATAATTTGCAATTAATATCGTTTTTCCTTTTTTTTTTTTTTTTTATTGTTTTTTGTTTACGTTTCTATATTAAAGACATTGAAAAAATTGTACTTGTAAAAAATGTATTCATATTTTTAATATCAAATATATTATTTTAAATAAAATGTTAAACTAACATAAAGTAAGTTTTGTATGTATAATAAATTTAATTAAAGTGTAATTATTAATAATATAAATATTAATTAATGGCATCTATTTAATATGTTCAAGATTATTGACTTACGCCAGTTTCAAAATAAATTTTCAAATTCCTTGTTGTTTAAGTTGACAAGTAGACTCACATTACTCCGACAATTAGTTCCCCTAAGTTTCAATTTAATAAGACTGCGACAAATCGAATTAAAACAGAGTTATAGCTTTCAGTGAGAATCTCTCGCGTTTAACTTTTATTTTTCTGGATAATAAAAATACATTAGAAAAAACCACGCGATAAAAAAAAATACACATGAAAAGAAAATGGCAAATTTTTAATCACAAAAGGAATCGCGATATTCTAGTTATCGTTATTACGAGAAACGCTCACTGATATCGCTGCGTTGACGGCGGAACATCGTGTGTCACCCTTCATGTATAATCGGCGTGTGATCTCAAAACTCGAGAAATATAATTTTAAGCACTAATTGCGACGAATTTACACGTGACACATGTAAGAGACGATGTAAGCCGTCAAAGTAAGCGCAGAAAAGTAATATCACTTTGAACAAACTCACGTTGCAAAGAACTCTCCGTGACACACTCGCCGGGCTTTTTCCCCCTCTTGTTGCGAGGTCGTCGGGCCGTTTACTCCTGCAACGCACAAACGCGCCGTGTCACCTTCCGCGATTTCACGAGAATTTGTCGTCGGTTGTGTCGGGTATCACCGATACGACAACGGTTGCTCTCTTACTTTGTGGATCTCCACGCCGCCGGCCGATCAAGTCGTAAAAGGAAACAATGTCACGTCACGTCACGTCACGTCACGCACGTCACGTCACGTCGCGTCTCGTCGCGTCTCGTCTCGTCTCGTTTCGTTGTGTTGCGTCGTTCGGTCGCGCGCAATGACAATTCACAAGTAGCGGAGTCTATTATCTCTCTTTCTCTCTCCTGCTATTACCAACGCCGCTATTTCGCAAACGACACCATGCTTGTCCGCGTGCGTCACTCGTTATATGTATTCGCGGAAATCCGGTTACGGCTGCGATCGAATACGTCTCGAGCGTCTCATCTAACGTATTGTCGACATGCGTGTATGTGGCTTCACACGAACGTTGTCACGCGCATCGACGGTATAAAATAGGGTCTGCTATGCGTCGCAAAGACCTTTGGTGCAGAGGGTGAGGGAGAGGAGAGCGGGGGGGGGAAGGGAAGGGTGGAGGGAGATGAGGGAAAAGCTCGTCTCTCTCTCCGACGCTTTCGCGTTCAAACACAGGTAACACGAACCGCAGCCGATGAATCTTCACGATAAGCGAAAGAGTTCCGGCACTGCATGTCGCGTCGCGGCGATGTATAAACGAATGAACGAATGGATCGCACAAAGGATAATCGATGCGTATTGTCTTTATCACTCTGTCTTCGCACGTTGTACTTTCTCTCCCTCTCTCTCTCTTTTTCACGCGCACTCTCTTTTGACACACTACAGTAGATAGATGGATAACACACGATATTACGCGTTCACCCGTATCGCACTATGTGCGACGCGATTTACTGTACATGACTGAGAGACACTCTGCTCGTCGCGCTTGTCCGCCCAGATCATCGAAAAAGAGGCCGCGTACGGTCACACGTCTCTCGTTCACACGTCCATTCGTCGCGGGCACCGATGGCGGAGTGACTCGGTGGCACGGCGAACACCGATACTAGCGCCCTCGTGACCATTCAACGAACCACGGCTAGCAGCCACACACACACTGAGACACGCATACGCGTGCGCGCGCAGGAGACCCTCGAGCCGGAATATACATATACCACGGAGAGAACCGGTATGCACGCATTACTAACGGGGGCACATTGACGCGCGACATTACACAAAAGACGTCCATACACACATGCACACACGCGTACACACAAGCGTCGAGAAACCGCCGCGGGTAGGATCGTACGACAGCTACACTCCGCCGAATCTATAATGGATATTCGCACCGACGGACCACCTGGCCCACCGTCCCTCCCCCATCTACTACACCATCTAACGGGTGTTCACAGATGCATACAGAAGCGCGATCGGGACGTAGTGATGTATATACAGCGTTGCGCTTCCCCCAACTTCGTCGTCGTAGTCATCGTTACAACGCGCGATTGATGAGGTAGGATAAAAAAGGGAGAGAGAGAGAGAGAGAGAGAGAGAGAGAGGGAGATCGTGGATATGTCGTTGTTAGAACATTCGGTAAAAGTTCGCTGTGGGGTAATATTCTAATCGGTTTCGACGAATAATTCGCCCGCGTTCGCGGAAATGGAATACGCGCGAAAAAAAATTGGTTTGCCGGAGCGCGTATTGAGTTATTTACGTTTCGCATTGAAACGCACGGTGTACATCAATGCGCGCACGCACATTCAATGAGATGGATCTGTATTAAAAGCGGAAGTCGGTTCTTTATTCAAATGTTTGAAATAAACAGCAGTGAAAATGGAGTTTGATTAATTGAATGTGTCGACGCATTTGCGATACTCCATTAACGTTGGACAAAGTACTATGTATATACATAATAACGAATTTAAATATTTCAGTGTTTCGTTTCATGCTACTCTTTAGCGTTTAGGGTATTAGAAGTATAATAGTGCATAAGAATTATGTAATTATTCCTATAACATATTTTCATAATTTTTTGTTAATGCTTGATTATATTCCACGTTAGCGGAATCTGTGTGTTTTTCAAAATAAGCATTTCGAAATTATATTTTTATAATTAATAGATAAGTAGAGGTATCTGATGCTGTATTTATATGGATTTATATGAATTTATATGAATTTATACGACTATTACAAGGGAATATCGGATGAGTTTTCGTTTTTCAATTAACATTGCGCTTTTGCATAACTTATGTGAGTTTAAAAAAAATTGGTAGTTTCCATATTGAACATTTACTCGTAATGTTTGCGGACACGATTACGCGAAATTCAAATGACGGAATTGTTACATTATCAATATAATTATCGATATATTATATCTGAGCATAATATGATAGTCGCTTTTCTATATTATATATAAGTCACTTTTCTCTACACATTCTTGATACTATATATTTACTTATAAATGCCATGCGTAACACACCGTAAAGGAACATCAAAATAATTAGACTGTTTCCAGGATATTGCTGTTCCATTCCTAAATTCAGAATATCGCGAATCATATATGACATGCATCACAGTTGACCGTTAGTTTTTATTAAAGATAATACCCATATAATATATCACAAATATATGAAACAATAATATATATTCTATGTAATAATTTTTATTATTAATCATATATTTCAATTTTGTATCAAATGTATACATATATATATATATATATATATATATATATATATATATATATATGCAGGGTATTCTAAAAGAGTTAGTCCCCCCCCCTCCCTCGATCTCCAGAAGTACAAGTCATTAATACAATTAATGAGAAGTACAATTAATGACACCATCTTATTTCTCCCTCGAAACCATACAACTTCTGTTCATTTTCTGGGCCATTTTCTGTGAAAATGCGTACTTCTGAAGATCAGGGGGAATCTAACTCTTTCGAATATCCTGTCTATAATATATATGTATGTATATATATATATATATATATATATATATATATATATATATATATATGTATATACATCTGAGCGCTCACACACACTACCAGGCGCGCGGCTCACCGACCGTCTATCTTTGCTTAAAGGGTGTTATGTAAATTTTCGGACACCCTGTGTGCATATATATATATATATATATATATATATATATATATATATACAGGGTGTCCGAAAATTCACGTAACATCCTTTAAGCAAAGGTAGAGGGTGTTATTTTGATGGTCGGTGAGCCGCGCGCCTGGTAGTGTGTGTGAGCGCTCAGTTGTTTACAACGGCTACCGATGTGCGCCCAGCTGAAGATCGGCGATAATAGGCCAGATTTCACTCAATAATAATTCTTTTATTAAGCGTTATAGAAAAAATTAATACAGGACTTTTCTGTTTAGAATAACATCCTGTACCTTTCCTTAAAGGGTGTTACGCGAATTTTCGGACACCCTGTACATACACACCACATACACGCGCACGCACACGACACGCGCGCGCGCACGCACACACACACACACACACACACACACACACACACACACACACATACATATATATATACAGGGTGTCCTGCAATGATTGTGCCAACGGTCGTGAGCGGGTAGAGCACAGTAAACTGAACAGAAAAGTCCTTTATCATTTTGTTTTATAACGTTTAATAAAAGAGTTATTATTGAATAAAGTCTGGTCAATCATCGCCGATCTTTAGCCAGCCGTACATCAGTGAGCTACGCGCCTGATAGTGTGCGTGAGCGTTCAGCTGTACAGCGCGGCTCACCGACGCCCGGTTAAAGATCGGCAATGATTGACCAGAGTTTATTCAATAATAACTCTTTCATTAAGCATTATAAGACAAAATGATAAAGGACTTCTCTGTTCAATTTACTGTGCTCTACCCGCTCACGAGCGTTGTCACAGGTGCTCTGGGGCATCCTGTATATATATATATATATATATATATATATATATATATATATATATATATATATATATATATATATATATTATACAGAATTAAAATATATGTTTAAAATTAATAATAAAAATTATTATATAGAATATATATTATTGTTTCATTTATTTGTGATATATTATATGTGTATTATGTTTAATAAAAATTAACGGTCTAATGTGATATATACAGAGTGTCCTAAAAATTTTGACACACCCGAAGTGTCAAAATAGATTGGGCCAAAACTGAGTCGAAAAGTTCTATGCCATTTTGCAAAATTCGCACGTTTTTGCGTTATTAATTAAAATGTGAGCTAATGAGCGCGTTGGAAAGCAGTAGGCCGGTATCGGCAGGCATGTACGACGGAGTACTTGTGTACGTCTCTTAGTAACAAAAGCATCATCTAAGCGAGAGGTGGAGTTACGCTGTCACCTCTTGCTTAGATAATACCTTCGTTGCTAAGAAACATACACAAGTAATCCGTCGTACATGCCTGCCGATACCGTCCTATCGCTTTCCAACCGTAATTCGATCACTATTTCCATTTATAACTTACAAACTAAGCTTCAGACGAAATTTTCGTAAAGGAAAAATGATCTTAGAAATCATTCAGCAATACGATCCTTTAAAGACGAACGATTGTTCTAAATCACCCCGCTACAGCGCTCGATCAGCTGTTTGCTATACGCGAAGAGTGTGTATGTGTGTGTGTATGTATGAGAACGTGTACGCGTATTACATACATACATACACGTTTACACACACATACACACACTAACACTCTCTCTCTCTCTCTCTTTCTCTCTTACTCACTCATTCAGTCACCCTCTCACTCCTTCACTCACTCACTTATTCTTACCTTGTAGAGATTCTTCATAAATAAAATAATTAAACAAATAATTGCTGCACGGCCGCGGATAGCACAAGTTTTTTATCGATTATTTTGTATCGATACTTTTACACTTTTATACTCACGCACTGAATCGATAAATTGATTAACGATTATAACGATTATGATGATCGCGTTTATTCACAAAAGATCACTACCGATTCACTTAATCACTTGAAAAAACGCGTTATACGTATTATTTGACACGGAGAGCGCGCGACGACAACAAGCAAGTTATGTCGGGGTATGTCGATACTAGCGCTGCCCGCTGCCGATTGCAAACACCGCTAGTATCGAAATAATCTGCTTGTGTCATCGCACACTCTCCGTGTTAAATAATACGTATACGTATAATGCGTTTTTTCAAGTGATTAAGTGAATCGGTAGTGATACATTGTGAATAATCGTGATCATCATAATCGTAATAATCGTTAATCAATTTATCGATTCAGTGCGTGAGTATAAAAGTGTAAAAGTATCGATACAAAATAATCGATAAAAAACTTGTGCTATCCGCGGCCGTGCAGCAATTATTTGTTTAATTATTTTATTTATGAAGAATCTCTACAAGGTAAGAATAAGTGAGAGAGAGAGAGAGAGAGAGAGAGAGAGAGAGAGAGAGAGAGAGAGAGAGAGAGAGAGAGAGAGAGAGAGAGAGAGAGAGAGAGAGAGAGAGAGAGAGAGAGAGTGTTAGTGTGTGTGTATGTGTGTGTAAACGTGTATGTATGTATGTAATACGCGTACACGTTCACACACACACACACGCACGCACACACACACACACACTCATCGTGTATAGCAAACAGCTGATCGAGTGCTGTAACGGGGTGATTGAGAACAATTATTCGTTTTTAAATGTCGTATTCTTGAATGATTTCTAAGATCATTTTTCCTTTACGAAAATTTCGTCTGAAGCTTAGTTTTTAAATTATAAAAAGAAATAGTGAGCGATTTACGGGATGAGTACGCTGTAGCGCTCCAGTCAGCTGTAGCGAGCGTCTCGCGTAAGCGCCTGCATCGAATGGTAAGTTGTGCCGCCCCTGCCTACCATATGTACCCGTCCTATAATTCGTTCACTATTTCCTTTTATAATTTAAAAACTAAGCTTCAGATCAAATTTTCGTAAAGGAAAAATCGTTTTAGAATTCATTCAGGATTACGATCCTTTAAGGACACTATACTTGTTTTGATACACCCTGTATATATACACAGGGTGTCCCAAAAATTTTGTCAGCGCCGATCTTTAACCAGATACACATCAGTGAGCCACGCGCCTGGTAGTAGTGCGTCGCTGTAACAGCTGTACGCTCACGCACATTATAAAGCGCGTGGCTCACCAATGTGCGCTTGATTAAAGATCGGCGATGATTGGCCAGACTTTACTCAATAATAACTTCTTTCTGAAGCGTTATAGAGGAAAATTGTACAGGACTTTTCGACTCAGTTTGGCCTAATCTACCTTCACACTTCCGGTGTGACAAAATTTTTGGGACACACTGTATATATATATATATATATATATATATATATATATATATATATGCACACATATACATATACATATACATATACATATACATATTGATTTGCATGTTTATCGCAAAAAAGTAAAATCCTTCTTTCCTTAAATACAATACAATCATTTGTAATAATTAATTTTTTTTAGTGTATTTTGAATAGAGTAAATATGGATATCATGTCAGTTTGCAATAAATATCAATTAATAATTTCCAAATGAAATTTGTCAACTCAATTTTGTCGCTTAGAATATAGAAACATTAACGTTTAATATACACAGTGTCTATAAAGTCTGCCCCTACCACCTATATTTAAAAAACTGCTCAAAATATTATATGTTCGATCATTTTGAGGGCTACTATTTTAAAGGGGTTAAGAGGATTGTCTCCCTAAAAGAGTATTCCTTAGAGGAATCCCAATTTAAAACTTTCAAAAGAAAACTTCCATATTGTAGTATGTCGTTTGAAAGAGCATAAAAAAAGAAAATTTTTTGCCCAAATCGGAGGTTGATATGTTGACTCGTTCGGAAGTTATTTATGTCCAAAGTTCAAAGAAATCAATTTTCAAAAAATTGTTACTCCTATTTTGAAAATTCTAAAAAAACGTTGGAGATGTAAAAGTGTCCGTTTTCAAATAAAAAAATTCAGATATGACTTCGGATTTTTTTTTAAAAGAATACGCAAAAAACTATCGATTCAAGATGATACCGAGAGATTGGTCACTGAGATAATTTTTATACAAGAGCTAGGCTAATCCAGCGGCAATCCAAAGAAAGTTTTGGGTAATCCAATGTAATTTTTGGTAATTCTAAATAATCTTTAGCATTCTCAGGTAATCTTTGGTAATTTAATAAGAAATCTAAATAATTTAAGGGTAATATCAAATAATCTGTAGATAATTCTAAGTAGGTATTTTTAAGGTAGTCTCAGATAATTTGAAGTAATCTAATTTGCAGTCGATATTAGACTTGCGCTAAGGATGCAAGATCGACTGTTCTCCATACGCATTTGTTTGTTTCGCGCATACGTATATCCGATACATCTAACCGCCGAAAGACAAACGCATATCGGGAACGCAGTCTTTCATATATTTCCGAGTCTGCATGAAAGTTTCGAAACGGTGCTTGCTCTGTGCTTAATACAGTTTTTATTATTTTGTGTTTTTATTATCGAAATCGATCAAAATGGAAAATTCTGAAGAATCATCGAGGGAACTACCAGCTGAAATCAACATAGAAGATACAGCATTGATGAATTTTAATAGTAAATTAAAAATTTTGCCAAGTTATTTAATCGAATTATTAAAAGAAACAGGATATTACAATGAAAGTTCTTTTCTTTCGATTCATGAAAAAGACATTGAAGAAATAGAAACCTTTGCAAGAGAGTAACTTCATTTGTTAGTGGATAAAAAAGATTATGTCAAGTATTATGGTCCATTGTTTTCCAAAAAATCACAAATGTTTAAAATAATAGGAGGATTCAAAAAACAAATTTTTGCATTATCTCAACAGTTGCAGAGAGAAACCCAAGCAATTAATAAAAATGTAAATAAAAAAAAAATTTGTCATAAAAGAAAATGAGATGATTTATCGGACAATGAAAAAAACTCTGATTCAATTACACGGACCAAAACAATAGATTTACATTTAGAAATGAAAAAAATTAAAGAAACTTATACTAGACTGGATAGAACAAAAAATAAGTAAGGCATCAGATACAAATGAAAATAATTATTTAATAGAAAAAATAAAAAATCTCGCAAAAAATATTAAAATTAAAGTTGAAGTTGGAGATGAAAACTTTATTTTTGCTAATTATTAATTGTTAATTGTTTTCTTTGCAAAACATCTATAAAAATAATCAAGTGTAGTAAAAATAAAAATAATACAAATGCAAGATGGATGGTGAGCAATTTTTACAAACATTTTCTTACACATTTAAGCAATACTCAAAACGACATGTTGACAGCATCTCGGACTTCTTTTAAAAAAATCATCCTTACTAACGTCTTATTTTTCAAAAACTGATATTAATAAAAATTTGCGTAAAGATATTGCTCAAAATAAAGAATCGGAACAAGGGTCATCTTCAGAAATAATTTCAGTCGTAGAAGAAGAAACTACCAAAGAAACCGAGGAAAAAACAATCTTAGAGACCGTTGTAAAAGAAAATAATTCCAACCGGGATTCGAATATTAGATAGTCAAATTTTTAATAGTTCTGGAAAAAATAAGATGCAGTACTAAAATTATAGCTTTAAAAAAATTATCTAGTGAAAAATATAGTTGACAAAATCGATTAAAATGAAAATTACAGATAATATCTCCAAATCAAATGTTCATTACTCAATATTTTTTCTATCTTGATAAAATTTCGAAAATAGTACAAGAAAATGACATTTTAAAGAAAACGTTTTTTGAATAAGCCGACGAACACGATGATCTTAAAAAAAATATTGCTTCGATTCCAAATAATATTGATGGTTTTTTAAAATGACTTTTTGAAACAGCAATTCTCAACAATGCTAAAAAAAATCCGAAGAATAATCTTTTCATTATAGGTAAGGATGCATTTTGCAATTTTTATATATTTGTATTTTTAATTATTTTTAGTTTTGAATTTTGTTTTGAATAATAGGTGGACACCTGACTTACGAAATTTTACATGCCAATTTGAATGGCATTATTCCATCTGTATCCACTGTCAGCAGGATAATAAATTCCAATCATTGTTTACTTCGGGAAGGTGAATTTCGTTTTAAGAAACTAAGTGACTTTTTAACGAAAAATAAATTTGCCTAAAGTAGTTTGGCTTAGTGAAGATGCGACTGGAATTATCGGCAGAGTCGAATATTCATTACATGAAAATTGTAATATAGGTTTCGTTTTACTATTAAATGACGATGGCTTATCAAAAGTTGGATACTTTAAGGTGAATAAACAATTTTTTTCATACAATTATCAAATTGATTTTAAAATTAGAAAATTATTAAATTATAATTTTTAGGCAACAATTTATAACGAAATAAAAAGGCAATTTCAAGAGGAACGTATTTCTAATTATGCTTATGTTGTTATGGCTCAGCCTTTACAAGATAACACTTTATCATTTTGCCTATCAATTTTTGGTAAACAGATAATCTGTTTACAGCCTCTGATGTTTTGGAAAGATGGATAAAAATGCAAATCAAAGCTAAAGAATTTTGTATTATAATTTTGGGTCACTCGTCTGATGGTGACACTAGACTTATGAAAGTCATGAAAACTACATATAAACTTCCAGCTTCTGCCAAAAATAAGTGGTTTTGGTTCCATTGTATGAAATCTTCTAGTTCAAATGCATTGGTCTGCCAAGACACTATACATATTGGTACAAAATTGAGAACACTTTTACATAAAAAAATGAATTTACAAATAGATAATTACGAAATCAATAAAAAGCATCTCGAATATCTTATACTCAATTTTGGAAAAGGTAAACACTTATTAACTATGTCTGATATAAATGGAGAAGACAAAATGAATTATAGAGCTGTGGAAAAAATATATGATTCGATAGTAACAAATATTTTAAATGAAAAAGTACCCAATGCGAAAGGTTCTGTGATTTATTTAGAAGCAATAAAAAATATTTTACAGTCATTTTTAAATTTGGCTCAGAGAAAAAGATTACTTTTAATTTTGTATTTATTTTCCGAATATGGTGAAACTGGATCTTAGAACAAAATAATTTAACTCTTTCAAAAAATTTCATTACTTCAAATTCTTATATGACAATAGAAATCAATGCTCACTTCTTACTTATGTTTTTTCAAAAAAATTTTATCTGACTCTAACTTGAATTCTAGTATGTGCGTCCCATGGTTGATGAGTAGCCAACCATGCGAACAAATTTTTCGTTCAACAAGAAACTTGACTTCTACTTTTTCCACAATAGTCAATTTTAGTTTAAATGAATTATGAATAGAATTAAAAAAAATTATACAAAACGTCAAAAATGATTTAAAGGATCAGTTTGTTTTCCCAAGGGAAGTACATAATCGTTTAGGTATTGGAAATAATGAAAATTTAAATGATATCCCAGATGATATAGAAATTGAAAACTTTATTATGTCAGCTCTTGCAGAAGCTAAATCGGACCTTAATAAAGTTGGCATAAACAACATTCCTAAATTGTATTGGAAAAATATTAATTGTTTTCCTAAATTTTGGGAAAAAAATTCTGTGGAGGATATTGTTTTAGATAATGATGAGGATGATAATTTAATTTCGAATTTTAATTCAGAATTAGATGCTACAACACAAGTTGAGTCCAAAATTGAGTCAATGAAAGTTAGAAAGAAGATTACAAACTGATTTGGCTTCTGAAACTTATAATTTTGATCAATTGGGCGATGATCTTTGTTTAAAAGATTATGTTGATGATCCAGAATTTATTAAGAAAAAAGATAGTATAGAAAAGTCGCCTTTTATAAAACTAATTCTAGCAAACCAGACAAAAATAGTTAAAAAATCATCTCTTTGTTGGTTATTTAATAATAATAAAAAATTAAGCAATGACAGATTATTGCGTGTAAGACAAAATCCCGAGTTCTCACAATTCAAATCATCAAATGGATACTAAAAACGACAATGCCGAATTTGTAGTAAATATTGAAATGTATTTCGCTGTTTATTATGACTCTGGATGGTATATAGGAAGGGTCTTGGAAAAATTAATTACTCAATTGTTTCAAATAAAATTTCTGTCTCAAATTTAGAAGTTTTTAAATGGCCTCAAAAAGATGATATTCAGGAAGTTGAGAATAGATACATATTTTATGGTCTTATTAATATGCAGAGTGTTAATCCTTTAACTGTTTCTCAGTCTGACAGAAAACTGATTATAAAACAATTTTAAAAAATTTAAAAAAAATTTTAGTTACGTCAGAAACTGTACTAATGTTTAAGTATGTACACATAAAAGTTTTCAGATTTTTATTTCGCAAATGTACTTTTTTATTTACTGGACTTGATTAGTCGCAAAAGTTTTAATTTAACACAAGTTGTGATATCTTTTAACAAAGAGTTGTCTTGTATTACTATTAGTATTCTGTTTTTTTAAAATATTTTTTATTTTATGTAAAATACCTATTAATATTTATATTCAATTGGATATTGTTTATTAGTATTAAAAAATCTCAAAAATCAACGAGTAGTCGAACTTGTTACTATCTGTCTATCTATCTATCTATCTATATATATATATATATATATATATATATATATATATATATATATATATATATATTCTGTTTGCGAAATTTTTCTATTTTTGTGTTCCTGTATGCAATAAAGATTTGTTTTGTAAAATTGCGTTTTTTTATCTTAAGCAGTAAAAATCTAAAATCGATGTCCTTAAAGATTCCTATCATAGTAATCTATAGAGATATTCTAGAGTGATCTGAAAAATAATACTTTATGTATAAAATACGTATAAAATAATCTTAGATGATCAAAGTAAATTTGGAAAAATCTCGGGTAATCCTAGAAAATTTGAGGTAATTTTAAAAACTCTAAGGTAATCTTGGGTAATAAGGTAATATTTGATAATCTGGAATAATTTTAAGTAATATTAGGTAATCTTAAATAATCTGAGGTAATATTAGGTAATCTTAAGTAATCTGAGGTTTAAAGGTAATCCATATCAAGCATAATTTTTGTACATTATAATCGCTAGTGACCAACCTCTCGGATGATACCAATTTTTTTTTTTATAAAACCAAGGTCAAGATTTGAATTTTTTAATGGAAAAACTTAAAAAGATGGATACTTTTACTTCTCGAACGTTTTTTTAAGGTTTTCCAAATGGATGTAATGAATTTTTGAAAATTGGTTTTTTCAAACTTTGATTCTAAATAATTCTCGAACGAATCAACGTATCATTGCGGTTTGCGACCAAAAATTTTTTTTGCCTTTCAAATATACTACAATATAAAGAATCCCAGTTTGAAATTTTTGAGTTGGAGTATTCCTGGGGCACTTTGGGGAGACAACTTCTCCAACCCTCTTGAAAGAGTAATCCTTCAAAATGATGAAACCCGTATATTGCTTTTTTTCATCATTTTGAATTGTTTCCGAAATATAGGGGATGGCGACAATTACTTACAACTTTATATTTAACAATAGACACCCTGTATAACTCTTACTTTTATTGCTCAGAAAAAATTCTGAGAAACGTGATAAACGTTGAACGCATCGCTTCGCTTCTTCTGTTACGAGTTTCTATCCTTTTTAGGACTAGGCACTTATTTTGTTTCAATCTCCACAGAATTTGCCGTGTTTGTAGTATTTTACCTCATCATATCTCTAAATGGGTCAACACATGCGATACACATGTAGATGTATAGATGTATACATACATAGATATACTCGCACTATCGTATATCGAAAACATAGCTGCCGAGTTTTTTCTGAGAATCTTTACTCCGTGTGCAAGGTCTAGTATTTCTCGGACAGTTGCTCTCTCTTAGTTATATTTCGATTATCTCGCAAGATTTAATTCAATTCATTTTCTGTGAATTATATTACATATGTCATACACTTACACATTATATGTGTATGCTCGCGCTCTCTATATTCACAATGATAAATCATTTATGTAATAAATATTGCAAAGCGTTAATAATTACTGATAAAAAGTATTTGGTTATATTTAAATTTTTTCTATATTCGATGTATATGCATTAATATTAAGCGTTTATGTTTAATAATGTTTTTATGTCGCGTTTAGCAATTAGCGCTTTATTGACGTACGTAATGAAACTATATTTGATTTATGATAAACTTGAAATCGAATCACAGTTATTTTCCGGAATCAGAAGTGAACAATTTAGACTGCAATACCGATATTCACTGCCAATACCGAAAATTTATAGTTTACATTACTATAGATTTTCAGGGGCATTTTCACTGGCAGTGAATATTGGAACGTAGCTATAGTTGTCTCTATGCTCATCTGTGTATCACTATATTCGTGATGCAGATTTAATGGCAATCGAACATTGTCGAAAGAACAGAATCAGTCCATAGTCGTAATTAGTGTTATGTGATAGGCATGATAATATTGCGATCATAAGAATCATTTCTCTCTCTTACATAATATCCAAATTATGACTTTAGATTACTGCGAATAAATATCGTCCGTAAAGAAACATGTACATCGAAATGCGTGTATATCGAAAAAATGGCAGAAAGATCAAGAAAAGATCAGGCGACAGTGTTATATGTATATAAAGTATTGCATATACACATATAAAATATTGAAATATCATCTACAAGTGTGCGATGTCGAAAGTGTTGAAAACAATGTTAAGAGTGTCGCAAAAAAATATCGGGAATGTCGAGAAAATTATTGGCATGTCTATCACTATTGAGCGGTTAGTTATATTATCTACAAATATAATATAGAGGCTACCTATATCGCATCAATAAAACGCAAATATATAATTCTAATCTACGCAATTATATATGATACAGGATGTCTCAAAATTAGCTCTATAAATTTCATGTGATTATAAAGAATATCAAAACAAATTAATTTTGTCAATAAACTCGTGTCCACAAAGAAACTGTTTTGGTACTACAGAATAAAAAAAACTTAACAAGAACAAAATCTTTAAAAAAAAATTATTTTAAAAAAATTTTATTAATATGAATAAATAGAAGTGTTTTAACATGAAACTTTGGTATAAAATATTTTTTGAGATCTTGAATAATTTTTAGGATATATCGAGAAAAGCATATCTCAAGCATATATCAAGAAAGCCGCTCTATAGAGGGTATCCCAAATCATTTGGGATTTGGGACAATATTCGTGTGCAGATAGAGCGGACTAAAGAGGACTGAGTCGAAAAGTCCTCTATCATTTTTTTGTGTAACGTTTAATAAAAGAATTATTATTGACAATGAGTAAAGTCTTCCCAATCATCGTTGATCTTTAGCCGGGCACACATCGGTGAGCCGCGCGCCTGGTGTGCGTGAGCGCTTAGCTGTTATAGCAATTGACCAGACTTTACTCAATAATAATTCTTTTATTAAATATTATACAAAAAAAATGATAGAGGACTTTTCGACTCAGTTTGGTCCACTCTATCTGCACACGAGTATTGTCTCAAATGATCTGGGACACCTTGTATATATGGAGTGATTTCATCTCTTAGAATCATTTTTGGATCGCAATTTGAAAATTTCTGAATTCATCTATTTATCCTTCCCTTACATGTGTGTAAAATTTCATCAAAATCAAATATTACTGAGAAATTAAATTATTAAGATATCGAGAGAATAAATATTGCTAAGAAGTAAGCTAATATTGAGACACATAAAGATAAATGTTTAATATAAAGATTCCTTTACCGATTTTTTTCAAATTAACATATTTTATTTTTGAAGCGTAAAAATCGAATTTATATGTGCTTGAATAATATAACAAATATATTTATTTATTAGCATATTTATTTATTATTAAAATTATTGCACTAAAACACGATTATGAAAAAGAAAAGATCACGACAATTCTTTCGAGCAGATTCAGTTTCTACACCTCAAAATACATAAAAGATAAGTTTAAACATAAGGAGAAGGGATATCTTTTTATACTGAAAATTTATTGTTATAAATAAATGCACATATTTTTTTTACCGCTACATAATTAACGAATGTCTCTCGATTATATGTATATGATGAAGACCAAGCCATTTATTTAGTGATTGTGTTTGATCATACGCATCAAGTATATATTACAATTTACATTATCGCCGATTTCGTTTTGGTTTTATTTTTTTTTCGTTACGTGCTATTGAAAAAATTGTAATGATTATTAATGATTGCGTTTTATATAGTTCTTTCTTTCTTTTTTCAATTTACATAATACATAATATTTTGTTATACGCTGGCTGAAAAAATGCGTTCTTTTTCCTTTTTTCAGTACATTAGTTTCACTTTTGGACATAATGCTGTCTCATTGTTTAAAGCTTGGATCAAATATAGTAAAATCATTATAAAAAGTAGATTAAAAACTGTGTTCTTGCGTAAATGTATCAGATGTAACATCTTACCTGCGCACTTGTCTAATTTACGAATCTATCAATGCCGTTAAACATTATACACATCAATTTAACAAGAAACTGTTACACATCGAATTGTCTGATACTCTTGCATATATTAATTCAGCACTCTCTCAGATATATAGAATTACACGCGCTTTATATCATGACATTCTGATGTCTGTCTTCAACTCTTTTTTGCTAGGCAACCATTGTATTCCTTTTTTATAAATCACCATGATAGACTTAACAAAAAGTTTGACTATTTACTGATGAAACATAGGGATAAAATGTTAGATATTAAACCTATTCGTTATTTTTAATAACGCTCATGATCATATTACCTATAATGAACGTAACTTGTTTTTCTTTAAACCTCTCCATAATTCATTTAATACTCACGATCATGATATCGGTCGAGATCAAAATTGACCACACACATTTAAGCAAAGAGAACAACCTTTTTTACCGTTTAATGAAAAATAGTTTGTGAACCTGTCCTCCATCCGCATTCCTAACGAAGTACAGATCCTTTTACAGAATAATTTCAGTCTCTCTATTAACTTTTTTAAAAAAAGGAACAAAAAAGGCGCCAAGTACTTGCGCCAGTTGTGAAAAACTGTTATATGTATTTATAAAATTAACCAAAAAAACTGTTGTATAAATCAAAAATATTATTGTACAAAATAGTTGTTTAAATTTTCTACAAAAATAATGATATCAAAAAATTGCGCCAAATAAAAATTTGTACTATAAAATTAATTTTTTTTTAGTTATTTAAATTTTACTGTATAAAATTATGTAAAATGATATAAAATAAACAATCACATGTATACATTCTAATAACTATATATATTTCGAAAAATGTAATAAAAAAAAGATAATATTCAGAAGAAAAAACAAAATTAAAAATTTAAACAAAAAGCAAAAATTAAAAATTTATACAAAAAATTAGAAATTAAAAACTTATGTAAAATTTAAAAATACAAAAATACAAAATCAAAAAATAAAAAAAATTTTAGTTAAAAATCTTGGCGCTGCTAAACTAAACAATATGTTAATGATATTAACATCATTACTCTGTACATTTACATTGCAATTATTGATGTAATAATGTAATAATGTTTAAATTAAATTAATTATTTGTTACTTTAAGATACATTGCAGTTAATAATTTTCGAACTTAGCAGCGCCAAGATTTTTAACTAAAATGTTTTTTATTTTTTGATTTTGTATTTTTGTATTTTAAAATTTTTAATTTTTGCATAAGTTTTTAATTTCTAATTTTTTGTATAAATTTTTAATTTTTGATTTCTATTTAAATTTTTAATTTTGTTTTTTCTTTTGAATATTATCTTTTTTTTTATTAAACTTTTCAGTATATACAGGGTGTCCTGCAAAGATTGTGCCAACGCTCGTGAGCGGGTAGAGGACAGTAAACTGAACAGAAAAGTTCTTTACCATTTTGCAATTTTCGCAATAATTATTGAAATATTATTTAAAAAGTATTGGCGAATAAGCACGCATTTCGCGCGGCTATCGCGCGGTTAGACCATGGGACGTACGCTTTAGGCGCTACAGCGCCGAGCTTCATAGTGTCGCACGGCAACGAAAAGTTTGGCCTCGCGACGAGAGGGATACGCGAGAGACCAAACTTTTTCTTGGAAACCAAATTTTTTTTGGATATCATTCTTTTTTTTGTTATGTTAAACATCTTAAAATTAATAAAAGCAAAAAATTATATGATCATAAAAATAATGTTTGTATATATATATGTGTGTATGTATGTATGTATGTATGTACACATAAGTATACAGGGTGTCCGAAAATTCGTGCAACACCCTTTAAGGAAAGGTAGAGGGTGTTATTCTGAACAGAAAAGTATCATTTTTTTCTATAACGCTTAATAAAAGAGTTATTATTGAGTGAAGTCTGGTCTATCATCGCCGATCTTTAGCTGGATGCACGGTGAGTCGTCATAAACATCGAAATAAAATTTAATATAAAGACAGAAAATAATGTAATATTAAAAAAATGACTATTTGAACATATTTTAAAAGTGAGAGAGAGAGAGAGAGAGAGAGAGAGAGGGAGAGAGAGAGAGAGAGAGAGAGAGGAGAGGGAGAGGGAGCGGAGAGAGAGAGAGAGAATAACAACACATATATATATATATATATATATATATATATATATATATATATATTAAAGTTATTTTTAATTTTTAATAGTAATATCGTACAACATCATCAATTGTTTTCTTACAGAATCATTATTAAGGCAGAATTCATAATATCGACATATCGGTAATAAATCTACATGATCAGTTAATGTAAGATACAAAGCGCCATTAATATCACTAAGCGCTAATCACTAATAACAATAAGCGCCGTTATGTTACAAAGCACTAGTAATATCACGAATCGCTACTGATGCACTCTTGTGTCAGAAGGTGGAAACGTATTTTTCACAAGAAGGCATGACGACGTATCTTACATAGAATTTTCACAATCAAAACTTTAACAAATTATATCTCTATTTCTAATACATATAAAATAATAATAAAAATACTTTTATTATATAATTCAATCCGGATCGATCGATTAAAAGCTACAAAAAATCGATCCGTTCAGCCGTTATAAAGAATTCGATAATTTAAGATACTCGTAACTGGCCGAACTGGCCGACTCGCGTATAAATACCCGGAGTGCCTCGCTGCTCGCATGAACTTGGCGCGAGACATTACCGTGTCTCTTGATAAGAACGATAAACTAACTACAGAATTTATTAAAAATCTTAAAAGCAATCTTATTAAACTTTCGCTGACTACACAATGCTATCAGAAATCGCTCATCTAATATAATCAATAATCTTCCTAATTATTCGAGTCCGCAAAATGAATTAAACGCACACTTAAGATAATTAATTTCAATTATTAATAAATTTTTGAAACAATATAATAACCTTATTATTACACATGCGGATAAGGGTAATGTCACAGTCGCGTTGGATATGGATACATATTTTAAAAATATCGAAGAATTATTGAGTGATAATGAGACTTATAACGTTATCAAAAAAGATCCATTAAGTAAACTAACTTCAAGTCTACGGGATCTATTAAAGAGGTAGAAAGAATCGGAGTTCATCTCAGTCTCAACGTATAGATTTTTGTTTTGCAGCGATGTTGTCTTACCGAAAGCATATGGACTCCCTAAGATTCATAAACCGAACTGCTCGTTTCGATTCATTGTCTCTTCCCTCAACAGTCCTTTATATAATTTGGCTACCTTCGTTCACCGCATAATGTTACAGAGTTTTCCTACTTCAGCAAATCATATAAATAACAGCTTCGAACTCGTTAAAAAGCTATCCGACATACACATATCTAAAGATTATTCGCTGATTTCATTAGATGTCACTTCTTTGTTCACCAACATTTCCATTGAAATAGCGATAGATAGCATTTTCTCTAGATGGAATTACATTTCCTCGAATTGTTCAATAACAAAATTTGAATTTATTATGACCGTGAGATTAATATTAAACTCTATCTACCTCACATTTAACAAAGTAACCTACCAACAAATTTTTGGCATACCTATGGGTTCTCTTCTTTTTCTTATTATTGCAAATATCATCTTACAAGATTTAGAATATAGAGCTCTGAATGCTTTGATGTATATTCCCCCGTTTTACATCAGATATGTCGATGACATCGCCTTAACAGCGCCTTCTGCCTCTCTTGATCAAACTCTCAATATTTTTAACTCATTCCACGTTTATAATTTACAACGAAGATAGATGAAGAGGACAGACTTAATTTTTTAGATGTCACCATCATTTCAGTAGACAACTTTTTGTTTTTTGATTGGTACCACAAACCAACCTTTTTGGGGAGTTATTTACATTTTCTTTCCAATCACTCGGTATGTCAAAAAAGATGTACTATTATAGGCTTAGTTGACAGAGTTATTTTATTGTCACACCCGAGGTTCCACCAGAAAAACTTTGAATTTATATTAACATTCTACTAGATAATGGTTACCCTCTACATTTCATATTTAATATTTTACAGGAACGTCTCAAATTTCGTTTCCATAAAAATAAACCTACAGACGACAACATAAAACAGATAGACGATTCCAAAAAAGTCTATTTTACAATCCCATACATTACTCTAATATCTGAATTTTTTAAGAATATCATTAGAAACCTTAACATCAAATTATCTTATCGCAGCCTTAATAAATTGAAGAAATTTATTAAAGTTCACAAAGACAACTGTCTTCATTCTGCTCAAAATAACGTTGTCTACAAAATTAACTGCGATAACTGTGATGCGTCTTATGCAGGATAGAGAAAAAGACAACTATATACAAGAATCTCAGAACACAAGAATCATATATGCAGAAATACGAATAGTCATTCCAGACCATAGACTAATCCATAACCATGACTTTGACTGAGACCACGTTGAAATATTAGACAGAGAAACACACCTACATAAAAGATTAATCTCCGAAGTTCTATATATAAAAATACAGAAAAACAGTTTAAATTTGCAGACGGATACCGAATGTCTTCCTGAAACTTACTTAACTGTACTCGAGAAGCTCCCTAAAATATGAATTTATTATGCATTCCCACATTTTATATTCTGTGCAAAGACTGATATGTACATATGTGACATAATCGATACTTTTGTTTTTTTGATTTCATATTCTTTATATACTCATTTTATATCTGACCCCATCGCAGTTAACGCGCCGTCTATTTTGATATTAATAAAAAGATTTTTTTTCTAAAGACTACAATTCATCGATTTTAATTTATTTATTTATACAGATTTTATATACTTGACTATTCTATATCATTTCCATTTATTTATTTTTGTTTATTCAATTTTATTGATGTCAATATGGAAGATGCGTGATTTTAATAATTAATTTAGACATATTTTTGACGATAATTTGAAGTTATTGTTACTTAGTATTTTTACATCTAGATTTATTGTATTTATTTTTATATTTATATATTCCGCGTTTCATTTTTCAATGTTTATAGTAGACATTTTTTAATTTTTTAGACGATATCTTAGACTATTTTTAATTTATTTTATGTGTTTGGTCCTGATTTATTTTCATTTATACGTTAATGCCTTTATACTTCTTGACAAATGTAACAATAATTTCGTTTTATTTAATTTTTAATTTTGCGTTTATTTTAATTTAATTTTATTCTTATTTATTGTTACCAGATATTATTAACCAGTAAGTTTTAGTATTTATTATTTTTTATTGTTTTTTATTTATTTACGCGCTCTCTAATTAGTTATTTCGATCCGCTCCGATTATTCACAGGTTCTTAACAAAAAGAATGACCTGTCAAATGCACTGCTTCTTTAAATTCCGACATTCAAAAAACAAGTCTTTTCGTTAATTATAATGCGCTTATGCACACTGTTTCTTTGACTGTTAATTTAACTACATGTATTTTCTCAATATTGCGCTGAGGAATGCCTAAAGAAAGCCCGAAACGTACGTTGCTGACATATTATGTCAAATTAATAATTGTTCAATAAAAAATTTTTATATGCCTCTATTACTGCGCCGGCTCTTACTGCCATTATATTTATATGCTCTTTGTTATTTATAATACATAGGATTATCACGCATTTTTGCATCTTCTCACTCCAGAAACGTTTTCACGTTTTCATTATAGGATATCCAAATTAAAAAGTACATTCCAGAAATAAATGTTAATGAAAGTTGTAAATCATTAAGGTGAAAGAAATTAATAATGAAGGATTATACCCGTAAATACACACAATGCATATACGTGAAAAGAAGATAATTCTATGTATATGGTAAAATCTTACAATAAGATAAAAATTCATTTAATTGTGTGTATTATAAATATTGCGTATTATAACTAGTTTAGTGATGCAATAGTAGTGATCATAAACGTTTAAATGGTCAAATTATTAGCCACATCATTATCATTTGAATATCGTAGATTGAGAATATTTGACTCACTAAATAAACTGCACTTCGAATAATCTCATGAATTAATATCATCCTCTCATGGCTGTTATTGACATTTGTTTATTTATGCTGTTATGCATTATGTGCATCCTACTATAACGACATTCAATTTTATCTATTTAGTTAAGCATAATGGAAGTTACATAGTTCATCTTGTTCACGCAGATTTATATGTAGAACAGTTTAAACTTAAATTAGAACAGACTTTATTATAATTTCCTGGGCTTTTCTCTCTCTCTCTCTCTCCTTCTCTCTCTCTCTTTCTTATTAGGATCCTTATCATTCTCTCTCTCTTTCTTATTAGGATCCTTATCATCTTCTTATTAGTAAATATTCTCGAAATAAACTGAGAGAAACAAATCCCTTCGACGTATTTCGGTAAAATAAGTGCATTATTTCTATGAGATACCAGGTCCGTGATAAGGTCGATACAGCTACCTCGTTACTTTCCCATCGTAATAAAACTACCGCCGTTGGCGAACTCTGCTCCCCTGTAACTACATTAATTGGTCTACGAATAGCTCGTGCGGGCCGCATGACCTGATCATCTAACGGGTGTCTCCTTCATCTAGCGCGTGATAATTCACTGAATGTCGGAGTTCGTTGATAGATTCTCGTTAAATATTTTATCACTATTAATTTCCGGAATATACGTGCGCTACGCCGTAATCAAGCGACAGTGCATCCGCAGCGCATTCATATATTAAATGCAATTTCTATCTTTTTTTTCTTATATACCTACAGATATATATTTTGACTCTTAAACTTTGTGCAGTACAAATAATTTGTTATAAGAGAATTATTCATTTTTTACCTCGAAATTTAAAACGTATGCATATATATATATATATATATATATATATATATATATATATATATATGTATGTATATATGTATCATTCATCATTTGCGATCAAGAGTTCAATGTCATATTCAGGAAGAAAATATTTTATGGTTGATAGAAATCCGTCGACGATATGATTGAGAAGATGACGAAGATGATTGCACCATTAATATTTTTGGCCAATACTTTATTTTACAAGAGAATAGTAGAAGTACACGTACGTTTTATCTGTATCTTTCTTATTTGAAAATATTAGACGAAAATGTGAAATTGAGAAAATTGGAAATAATACATTTCTGAATCGACTCCAGCTTCGAGGAACTTTGTCGCTTCATATGCGTTTCTCTCCACCCATGTTTTGTCATATGCGTCGATTCGAGAAAGAGTATCGGATCGTTTCCCAACCAAAAGAAACAACTAAACAGAGAAAAAACAGTTCTCATTCGATTATATAGTTAGCGAATCGTACAATGTCCAAAGAAAGAGAAGATGAATCCTGGCAAGGAATGGCGAAAGGAATAAGAGTGAAAGAGAGAAAAAACGAGAAAACGTTTTAGAGGATTGGTCCATGTGAGGATAGGGAACGGAAAGCTTGAAAGTGCTGGGAGGAAAAAGAGCAGAAAGCTGAAACACTGGGAGAACAAGCAGTGCGGAGGGAGGAAAAAGAAAAATGCACTTCGTCATCGTCATCGTTATATCATCATCGTCGTTTAAGCGGATGCAATACGCATCCGAGATCATACGCGATGCCCGTTGTTGGTTACTATTTAGCTTAACTCGAACGTGAAAGCCTAACACGAACACGTTCTCCCTCTTCTTTTGCCCGTACCAGCGAATTTTTTTACGGCAGTGTCTCGTCCGAGAAGAAAGCACCTGCTGCGAGCGACGAGTGGTACGCGTTGCGGTCGCACGGCTCCGTCGTTTTTCCGCACCAAACGGTTTCACAGCCCGACGCGACCCAATTGGCAAAAGAAAAAGAGCAGGAGATTATAGCATACACCGGACTTTCTTCTCTCGTCGGCGTGAAACTCGCTCACTGCATCGCTCGCTTCATCATTAACGCGTAATAGGCGGATAAGACGATAGTTAGAAGTTCAAAAAAATCTTGCGTATTCACATTTCTTTCCTTTTCATTTCTTATTTTCGTATTTTATCAATTTAATATTTCAATCTAGCAGAATAATAGTAAACAAAGTATAAATATTATATATATTTAATTTTTTATTATTAGCCATTAATGTCACGCTTCCAAAATAATAATATCCTTATAACATAGAATAGGAAGAATGAGTTTCCTATATAAAATTTCTCACATGCCTGTTGACTCTCTTCTCACCGGGTATGTGAATTTTCTATGTCGCGTGATCGCTGAAAAGAGAAACATCTACGAGATATCTGCCAGAATGTTGCGCGAGTTGATTTTTGCTCTCTAATAACTCATGTCCTTTGTTAGAGAGTGAAATTCTATTATCTAGCGGATATCCGTAGTTAGTTCATTTGCGTGCAAGATTACATTATTGTATATTTTATAAGCATATATAAACGACAATTTTTTTTTTTCGAAAAATGAAAAATTTCTAACTAATTATTCTTAAATAATTTAAATAATTTCTTAATAGATACTCTTCTAGAGTTTTAATCTTATATGTATTTGATGCTATAATTTTTTTTGCTTATTAATTATTAATATTTATGATAATTACATAATTTTATTAAGAAAATAATAGCTATTTCTATGTATAATTAAAATAATAGAATGCTAAAATTTTTCTTTTTAATGTTAAAAATTTGCTAAATTTGTGAAAAAACAATTCTCGTAAAACATTCACAATCATTTTACGTCTTAAAATAAAGATATAAAAGTTTCAATGCGAATGCAGATAGATCATTTACGTAATTCATTTATCTCTATAAGAGAATGTTAATCTATTTATTAATCGAGAACATCGAAAGTAAACTGTTGCGATAAAGCGACGATAGATTCAAAAACATTCTTCATTGATTATGGTCATGATGTCCGCTCGTAGCTACATTTTCTCCTTTTCTCACCGATTATGGAAGTGCTTCTTTCATTTTTGCATAAAAATTGGCAAAATAATATTTCTCTCTTTGCTAATAAAAAGAATTTAATATAGTAAAATTATCTAATAAGTCGAAATGTATTAAAAACAGTACTTAATCATGACCATGTAATTTAATATTAACGAAACAACAGTATCGTCAAACTATATATAGAAATATTTTAATTTATTTTATGTATTTGTTAAAATTTTTATACAATTGAATTTTTTTACATTTACACTAAATACAATGTTAAAAACTTTGAAATATTTTTGTTTAAGTTTTCAAAGTTTAGATGTATTTCTACATTATGCGTGCAAATATTATCAATATTTTCTTTTCGGAACTTTTTCCTTCAATACTGCAAACATTATTGGTAGATTGTATCAATATTGCAAACATATTTGTAATCCGCATTATGATTAATGCAACGCGATCCGAAGTAAAAATATAATAATCTACTATTTTTGCTGATCCGAGAATTGTGCTAATCTACTTAATCATGAATAATCAATTTCGTGAAAATAGAAATGTCTACGTTTTTTGCTTCAGTTCTATCGCGCTCGGTGAAGTGAATTTTCTTTTCTTGGATTCTATACGGACGGCAATGTAATGTCTATTTTATCTATGTCTCACAAAACGTGCATGCATGCAGGCAGCGATTTTTTACATTTTCTAATATAAATGCGAGCCGACTGTGGATCACGATGAAAATTGGATGGTGCTGCCGCGAGCTGAATTTCACGTCACTAATTGGCAATTGCAATACTGCAAAATACGTCGCTCTATGATACGACGATCATATATTATAACTTGCAGCAAATTATGCATGTGTTTCGCGAAAAACGTTGGATATCCGAGATAATATATGATTATAGAATCCTGCTTAAGTTATAAAGAAAAAAGATCATTAATAGTTTCGATATATGTTTGAGACATATAAGTTTTAATCTTCTCTAAAATCAAAAGGCAGAATCCATTCTAGGTGAACTATTATTTAATTTCATATACTTACAAACGGTGCAACGATTCTATTTCATCGTTCAGCTCCTCGAAATAACGCGCGAATCTTCGTGATGTCTTTCTTTCGAGAAAATATGTCTCGACATATACATATATGATCGTAAAATATATGTATCCCAACGAAGGTCGCGTCGGTACCTTACCTCGTCTCTACTGTGGTTTCCAATCGGCATGGCAAACGAAAAGTGACAGAAGCGAGTGATATAGCGCAGTATTCGCAATTTATAGTAGTGCAAAATGATTACGAAGGATGAGGAGAAACGGCGGGCGACCATCGCATATGGATCGAGTTTTAGAGGCGATCACGTGCGTGGATCTCTTTGTAGCTACGCTACAAAAGGACCAGAGGTCTTCTTCCTTCTTTTTCGAACAGTCTCTAATACTCTCCTGATCACCCTCACGCTATCGCCCGCACGCTCTGCCTTCCCCTGTTTTTCCTTACTGCGTCCCCTGTCTTCACGACGAGTAATTTCGTTTAGATCGCACTAACGGCAGAGGCGGCGATAAGAAATGGTGAAGAGGGCCAAAGGAAGACTGGATAATGCTGCGGGGGTAGAGGATAGCTAGAAAAAAGAGCTGGTGACCAAAGAAACAAACAAAAAGTAGAGAGTAGAGTCGAGAAGAGACGACAGAGTCGAGGGAGAGTAGTTGCAGAACAGAAGAATATATGGCTGTGTATTATGTACTTCAACTCGCGCGTATACAGCCCATAGAGAGAGAAAGAAAGAGGAAAGAGAGAGAGATCAGCGGAGAGGAGGAGCGGAGGGAGGAGGGAGGGAGAGAGAGGAGGGAGGGAGAGAGAGAGGGAGAGAGAGAGAGAGAGAGAGAGAGAGAGAGAGAGAGAGAGAGAGAGAGAGAGAGAGAGGGAGCAAGGAGCAGCGAGGCAGAGTGTATCCTTGCTACGGACTTGACGCGAACTGCTTAACTAAAAGCAAACGCTCGGTCTAAATATACTATGTCTATGTGGAAAGTAGTCTTTGTTGTCTGTGTTTGTTGCCTGTATTATTCCCTATCCTCTTATTGTCTGTTGCCTTGTTTAAGAGCATTGTGTAAGAGCCTTTAAGGCAAAGATGATACAAAGATACAAAGCTCTATTTACATATAATATATCTATGATTACAATCGACATGGCAATTGGCGATAATATGTACATGTGCTTTAATAACATAAATTAACTAATATTAATATTAGTAATAATATTTATTATTTATATTTATAATAATTAATATTTAAAATAATATTTATTAATATTAATATTAATATTAATATTAGTAATGATATTTATTATTAATATTAATATTAATATTAAGAAGTTAAAATTAAAGAATAGTGAGAGAGAGGGAGAAGAAGATAGAGAAGGAAGGAATAGAAAGCAGTGACAAATAAAAAAAGTATATTATATTGCGTGTTTTATTAATATTTTGTCAATATTTATTGTTTATATGTGTGTTTAATAATGTGTATACAAGAAAATATTTATTTTTTAGTTAGTCAAATTGATTTCTTGACATTTGTTTGCTTTAAATAAAATTTCTTCAACTATCAAGAGAAAAGACACAAAGAAGAATGAGAATGAAAGAAAGAGTAGAATAGATAGAGAGAAGAAAATAAATAAGGAAGAAAAAATAAGGAGAGATGAATGAAAAAAGTAGATATATTAAATTATTTTCTGTATCGTCAATGTATGCTATTAATTTGATTATGTGCTGTGCGTATAAAAAAAAATATTCATCTTTTTAAATAATAAGAATGTGAGCTTTCGAAATTAACTGGTTATAAATAAAATTCTTTTAACGAGCTATCAAGAGAAAAAACAAAAAAAAGGAGAGACAGAAAGAGGAAGACAGAGAGAGAAAAGATAGAGAAGGAAAAAAGAAGAAGTAGAGATAAATAAAGAAAAGTATGTATATCTTAAATATGATTAACAAATATGCAAAATTTTGTCATAAAATTACCTGCAGTAATTTTTTTAACGAGTGCATATTATTAATTGTTTTATCAAATATTTTCTATATAAAAAAATAATGATGCATTTAATAAATAATATTACCTTTTTACAAATAAAAAATTGAAAGATTAAAATTTACAATTAAGAAAATATTATAAAGTAAATTTTGAATAAAATAGCAAAAACGTGAACTCTTGAAATTAACTAAAATATTCATCTTTTTAAAAAGTAAGAAAATATACTCTTGAAATAACTGGTTGTAAATAAAATTTTTTTAATAAGCCGTTAAGAAAAAAAAGAAGGAGGAAGAGAGAGAGAGCAAAAAAGAGAAAGAGAGGGAGAGAGAGAGAGAAACAGAGAGAGAGAGAGGAAGATAGAGAAGGAAGAAAGAAAAAGGAAATACAAATAAAGAAAAGTATGTTTATCATAAATAAATTAATAAAGACCAATAAATAAATAAATTATAATTGGCGCGTAAATTATATAATAATAATAAACTAATATTTAGTTTTTTTTTGTTTTATTTATTTCTTTTCAAAACGTCTAGATTTTTTATGAAGTATAACTACATTTTCAAATCATAGTTGAAAATAAAATATCTTAATTTGACTAAGATTTTTAATTCTTTCATAAAGCGATAACAAGTAATCTGCAAAAAACGCTTTAAATGCAAAAAATGATTTAATATTTTAATATTATATATTAAATTATTTTCATTATTTTATATATAGATCATACTTTATGTAAAAAAGTTTAAACTAAGAATTTTTCAAGTACCTATGCGATAATTCTTTTGATGAATGTATATTATTTTATTAAATATCTTCTATATAAAAAAATAAATATGCACATAATAAATAATATTAATTATAATATAATTAATTATAAATATTAATAAATTGGGGAAGAAGGAGGATTTGAAGAGATAGGAATACATAGGCAGGGCAAAGACAAAGTAGTAGGCAATATAGGAATGAAACTAATAAGTTTAGTTGAAGATATACGAGGATATATATTAAATGGAACATGTATGGGTGATGAGGAAGGAGAATGTAGGCATATGTAGGCCAAGAGGAAGTACAGTAATAGATTATGTGATAGTAAATGAATATTGTCATGATGTAATAGATAATTTTGAGATAGATGAGAGTATGGAATCGGATCATAACGGTATTAAGAAGAGGAGAGAAGGAGATAATTGAAGAAGAATCTACGGAAAAGAAAGAAAGAAAAACAAGTTGGAATAAAGAAGATAGACTTCTGTACAGAGAAAACACAAATAAGGCTGACTGGGAGAAGATACAAGAAGAGGATAAGGTGGAAGAAATTTGGATGAAACTTAAAAGTTTGGAGAGCTTGGTAAGATTTGTTAATAAAGAAAGAAAAGAGGTTAATAAAAAGGGTTATAGAGTTATATTATTATAACTGGTGGGATAGGGAATGTACAAAAAAGAAAAGAAAAGTACACAGGAAAATGTAGAAGAAAATGTAGAAGAGGATTGTTAAATAGAGAGGAATATTTAGAGAAAAGAAGGAATTTAAGAGTACTATTAGAAGAGAAGAGAAGAAAGAAGAACAAAGAGGAAGAAAAGAAATTAAGGGGATTAAAGAATGAGTCGGCGATATGGAAATTTATTAATAAAAAAATAGTTAGGTATGGACAATGTACAACATAGACAAAGAAGAATGGAAAGATTATTTCGTGGATTTACTAGAGGAAAATGAAGAAAAAGACTAGAAGAAAGGAAGAGGAGAATGGAAAAGATAAAGAAGAAGAGATAAGTAATTTGAAGGAAATAGATGAAGAAGAGATAATAGAGGCAGTAAAGAGATTGAAAATTAAAAAGGCAACAGGAATTGACGAGATGGAAACATGAAGATATGGGGGATTAACGATAAAGAAAGGAGTAATGAATATGATTGAAGAAAATATGGGAAAAGGAGAAAATTGGAAAATAAGCGTAGTAGTTTCGCTATACAAGACGGGAGATCAGGATAGAGAGGTAGAAAATTACAGAGAAATTTTTCTGTTATATTCAGCATACAAGATTTACGCAGAAATTCTAAGAAAAAGGTTGGAAGATGAAATGGAAAGAAAGAAATTACTGCCAGAAAGACAAAGAGGTTTTAGAAATAAAAGAGGAACAGTATAAATAATATATTTATATTGAACCACATTATGCAGAGGGAGAAAGGAAAGAAAGGATGGGAAAATATATGCTTTATTTGTAGATTTTTAAAACAGCATTTGATAATGTTGACAGGAAGAAATTGTGGGAAATGTGGAAAAAAAAGAAATAGAAAAAAGTTAATTAGAAAAATGAAGAAAATAAATGAAGATACGAAAATGGTAATACCATTAAAGAAAGTGTTACGTCCAGACTCGGGGAAGGGTGAGTCGGAAGGAAGAGCGTAACAACTATTCTAATTGTCTCGATATCAGACGCCTCACGACGTAAGACTCGGGTCGAACGAACTCGAAAAACAGGTAACCTGGGTCGCTGTTACTTTGTTTGTTCGAACGTTTGCTCGAACGTGGTCCCTTTTTTAGTAAGAGAATTTAATCTGTTTTACTAGGGATGGGACCCAGTGCGACCTTTTATTGGAAATGAAAGAAGGGGGTTAAAGAAATATTTTAATTAATTAACAAACATTTTGGTTTATTCAAAAATATAAGAAAAATTTAGATTTATATATGTACATTTATACATAATAAGAAAAACTAATCCTTATTTGAGCGTATGTGTGAGTGTGTGGAGGTATATTGTTTGTGTTGTTATTTTGTGTTGTTATTTTGTTTGTTCGCGGGTATTCGCGGTACAACAATACGGAGGTCATCGGTCAGAGCGATAAGGGGAAGATTGTATTGTTAATAAAAATTCCGGGTATTACAATAATATCGAATAATAAAGCTAGTAATATAAATAGTGGATGTGTCTAGAGTGTGAAAGGAAGATGAGAAAAAATGATATTAACGGAAGGAATAATGCTAGGAAATAATTATAGGCTTTAAGGGATAATATCCAGGTGGATATATTGAGGGATCGTCAAAATTCGGAAGTTCGTCATAGGACTTCTGAATCGCTCTTAGAATTTCTTCTGAACCATAAGGGATAGAACTTGAGGGAGGAGAATCATTAACAGGATCACTGTTGAAACGGATCCCAGAAATTGAGGGGAAGAAGATGGAGAATATGCGGTAGCGTAAGGAGGAGAGAAAGAAGGAGAATGCGGGCGTGTCGATGCCGGAGAATATACTTGGGAATTAGAAGGAGAGGGAGAGAGAGAGAGATGCGTAAATGTCAGTGTCGAAACCGTCGGTAAAAGATGCAATGAGATAACTAAAGCCGCGGTTATGCTATTAATTATTTCTCTGGCGTGGTAGAGAATTTCATCAAACTCTTTTTGTGTGATGTTCACCCAATCCAAAATATTCCGAGTCTCGGTAAGAACTTGTGCGGCGTGTTTAGCTCGCGGATGAAACTCCTTTACTGAATTGATAAAGAGAGTTCCACTATATCGAATAAAAAAAATAATATATAAAAAAAGGAATAAATATACAATGAATACGTTTGAATCGGATATTAAAGAAATATTTTAAGACTTACTTTTGGCAGTTGGTTCTTTCGAGCGGATTGGCGGCTCGATGAATGGATTGCTGGCAACGAAGACACTGCTGATGATGCACTCCTGTACAACTCGCGGTTCAGATAAAAGATTTTAAGTAATTAGAATCTTAAGACACTATCGCGACTACTTTGGAATATTAAGCGGATCGAATAGCGGATGAGTTCGAATGAGAGCAAGAGCTTATATATATATATATATGTTCCCATTTTTATATTTTTTTTTCAGGGGTGGTTTCTAATTTTGCAAAGTAGGGTTCTTCCAAAATTTTGTCGAATCGGAGTTGCGTGGGAGTGAAACATTTCTAAGATTTTACGAATTGGATTTATACAATAGTGAGGGTTTCCTACCTTTAGCGAATTACGAATTATTCCAGTGTCCTTGTTAGGCGGGGTGTTTCTCCCACTTATCATATTTTGTTCATGGTGATTGTCGATTGGTAAGTTTGATATCGATTCGGGGTGATTTCTTTGAAGGTTTCAATTCTAAAAATTATTTTATTGCTGCGGATGCAGCTGTGTTTGTTGGATATTTCGTTATCACCTTGTTGGTATCTTCTATTTTGTTGAAAAATTCCACTAAGGATTATCTTTTTATCTCTTATTATTTCCGAGAAAATTATGATCGTTTCATCATCGATTTCCTGTATCTTTTTTACGGGTTCTGCCCGTAGATATAGTTTATTTATTAAACGAATTTATTTATTAAACGAAATAGTTTTTTTTATTAACAACCGACGATAGCTCTGCAGCTATTTCGCGGAAGGAAGGAATTGTGGGCTCGCCAGGACGTAACATCTCCGGCCTTAGACAAATGTTGGGGAAAAACTCAACATTTACAAAAACAAGATTGATTCCTTCCTTTTGTGGTTTACTAAAATATACAAGTTGTATGCACCTGCGTGTTGATTTATTTGTTAAAAAGGAGGAAAGAAAAGGCGACCACTAAAACCCCTTCCTTCTTTCTTTCGTCCTTCTTTTAGATGTATCCCTTTTTTCCCTTTTTTTTATTAAAGATTTAGTGCAAAACTATCTTTTCTTATATATGCCCATTTTGCGGCGTAAGGAAAAGTAATTGCATGTTTTGAAATTTTTACCTGACTAATATCCGAAGCTTCGGCTCGAAGTTTGTTTTATTGCCTGTGAGAGAGGTATGGAATTTCTTTCTTTTTTCCTTCTGCTTTTCCTGTGTGAGCAGGCGGCATGAGTACTGCTTGCTGAGAAGATTTTCGATTTCTGGCTTAGGTTCTCGATATTATCGATTAGCCATTGATTCGTTTGCAGAACTTTGTGGTATGATGTCTAGGCTTCCTCTTTTTAATAATTTCGCTGATAGGAGAAATCAAATGGCTTGTCAGTTGACAAATGCTGGAGTAATTAGTTCTCATGGCGTGTTATACACATGTGTGAAGGTACATATATATATATATATATATATATATATATATATATATATACATATCTTTCTCTTTTCGGCTTGCTGATATTGGTAGACTTTTCCGAACCCACTGGTTAGGTAACATTGTTCTAACATTCTAGGCTAGTTAGAGAAGATAGTTTTGCTTTGTGTGTAGGTGTATGTTATATTAATTGAAAATGTATATTAATGTAAACAATAATAATAAAAGATATACTTCTAATAAAAAAAAAGAAATTTTTTTTTATATAAAAAGTAAAGATTATAAGTAAAAATTATAAGTGAGGATTATCTATTATTATTACTTGTATAATATGAAAACAAGTAGAGAAAAACTTATTTAATTAGTAAAAAAAGAAATTATTGTTTAAACTTAGTTAAAATTAATAGTAAGCGTTACTGCTTATTATTAAAGGAAAAACTCATAAAACTATACTTATATAATCGCTCTAATCTATGCTGCGGTATCGTTAACAAGAATACAAGATTCCGGATCTATGCGGTAGGATATACTCCTGCCGTGATCTTTTCGATAAGTTGAACATGGCCTAGTTGTATTAGAGAGTCTCTCAGGTTATAGACTCCCTCAGTGTGCTCATTATAAAGCATCAATTTTACGATGGCAGCCCTACCGCCAAGAGGATGGATTATCTGTATTCATCCCTCGCGACATTCCGCAAGAATTCTTGTTAAATCCCGCATCTTTTCGGACCATTCCGTAACAATTGTGTTTGCGAGGCCAGTATGTAGCAAGCTGCACCTGATGCTTTGCCACGCTAAATCTCGGAATCGGTCTTCTAAATATACGTGTCTAAAGATCCTCCAGATTATTATCCCCCAGTCTCTGAGGGAAATCTTGACCATCCGCGTTATCCTGTTGACTTTCAGAATCATTCCGCTGCCAAAGGTCCTTAACCTTGTGATGGGCCGCTTCACGAGCGGTTGCGGATACGTGAACAGCGCAGTCGGGATCAGAGTTCGTGAAGGGTTGAGACACATGATCGATTTACGGTGTTAAATAAATAGTTTATTTGCCTTTATCGGCAATGGTCAGTTACATATATCTACAATGTATTTAAAACCCGCGATGTTGTGACGTAAGGCGAGACGGGCGTGCCAGTGTTGTCGTTTGACTCTGATGGTGACGCGGAGCATGCGGGGACGCGGGCGCGTAGTGTTGACGCGCCGTATCCTTATGGCGCGGGATGCGCGGTGCTGCTGCCGAGCGCGATTATCGATACTTTGTGTGCGGTGCAGCAGGCTGCAGTGCGCATAAGGCGTCGGTGATAGAGACGCGGATGGTAGGACCGTAAGACCCAAGTATACTCGGCAAGAGCGGCGAACTCGTCCGCTCTTGGACTATACGGAGGTGGCTTAGAAGAATTCGCAGGCGAGCAGGTGTCGAGAATACTCGGCGGAGGCTGCGAACTCGTCAATCTCTTGTTCCTTGCTGTTCTAGCGATTGCGGAGCGATTTCTGGTTTGTTCTCGGAGCGTACGGCTTGAGACGGATCAGGTACCGATCTGGTCGTGAGAAGAGATCTCTCGGTCTTTTTATACCTGTCGCAGTGGGACCGCGTCGTTTAACGGCACCCCTCGATGGTGGGGGAAACGACGCGGGATTTTTTGTTACTGAGCGCTCGGAGCTTGTCGGGAGCGCTCGGAGCTTGTTGGGAGCGCTCGGCTAGCGGAGGCCGTATAACGGCCGTATAACAGTACGATAAAAATAGGACGCTAAGCGCCTCTGCCTATGCCTGGCTGGTGTTCGCCGAGCAGCAAACTTCCGGCAGGCGACATGTTGAGAATGATGGGGGATGCATCGTTACAACCTTGACGGCGCAGGATTCGTTTTCTCTTAGATCCTCTGGCCAACAAATCAGAAATCCGGTCCATGCGGAAGTTAAGTTCTTCTAATAGTTCCATCAAATCCTCCTCTCCGTTTTTCAGTTGGACCCAGAAGAATGACAGGGATTCCACGCGACTTACAAAAACTTCTAATCGTCCGCGAGTTAAGTGTTGGGTATCGATATTTTTATTTCCATTTTTCTAAGAAAAAAAATAGTTAAAACTGCTTGATGTAGTTTACAATTCTCAAGAGGCGCGATTTTAAATTGATAAAAAGGATAAAAGAAAAATTATTATATTTTTATTGTTATTATTATTATTATTATTTTTATCATTTCTCTTTATTAATATTATTACTATAAAATAAAATTTATTTTTTTATTTCCAGTGTATAGGTAGTATTTTCTTCCGGATGTAGCAGAGGATATAGCGCGTTCGTTTCCATAGTATTTGTATTGTAAGGTTCTTGTGTAGATTTTATTGCTCTGTGGTCTTCTGGCGATGCGCTTGGTGGTGGTAATGGTGGATTCGGCTGTGGCCTTTCAGGTCTCCTTCGTCTTCCCAGATGTAATAAATAAAAGATTCGTAAGAGAATCCCAGATCGCTCCAAATAGATATATTGACCATCCATACACGGTATGCAAGGTCCATATGCATCTAATATTAGTTTGGATCGTATCTAATATTAGTTTGGAAACTCTTGCAATTAAATATATCCCGAGTAGGCCGAAGCTGACATTGCCGAAAAACAGAAATTTACTTCATAATATTTTCCAAGCCGAGGCGGCCATTTTTTCCATTGGTGCTTCGTTCAATAGATTGGAAATGGAGCCCCCATGTAAAGAGATGGATTTTCTCATAACTCTTGCTACGGTGTTGAGTACCGAGGGTCGTTCAGCCGGAAACATTATGTGATCTCTGAGGTCTTTTAATTTTTCTTCTGAATATATGCCGCTAGTAGTGAATGATTCTGGGCTAATGTATTTCCATGTTGGCTTAGTTAGTAGTTTTATTATAGTTGGTGGTAAAGTTTCTATTGGATTTGGTATGAATTTGTATCATGAATCTCCTAAAAGGTACATAGCAGGTGCAAATGAATTGCATGTAGTTTGTGTTTCTTGCTGTAATAATATATGTGTTTTAGGCGTCAGAAAATGCGAACGATTTCCTCGGATTACTGGAAATTGGTCGCATTCTTTTGTTCTTGCAAGTTTTATATCAACTGACACACATTTAACTATGTGGATTACTTCTTCTGCTAAAAGAACCATATACCCAGGGCCTTTCATTAAATGATATGCAAAAATATTGGGTGCTTGTGTAGCAATAGCTACTGCGTTATGTAGCATACGTTTTTTCAGATTGCATTGATGTAATAATAAATTTCTATAGAGCTCGTTTTTTTTTGAGTGCGTGTTTTTTCACATATACAAATTTTGAATTTATATGAGTAAAGATGTCAAAATTTGAGATGCCAGCGTGTTTTTTAAAGACGTTGCTAGCGCGTACCGCGTCAAAAATTAATAATTTTGGATGCTTTGTTGTTATTAATGATATCCGTATGTATTTATATACTTATACTTTCCCTTGGTAGTTAATGCAAATATTGTGTCTTGCGTTATCAAAGAATAAACTGTTTGAGGATAACGTCTGTCATTATCGACTATATAGATGTATCCTTCGAATAATAACGCCAAAGTTGTAAAGTTTACAGGTATCGATTGGCATGGGATATGTATCCCAATATGTATCCCCTCCCTCTACGTCTGTACAATGTGTGGAAGCAAATTTACATGTTACGCCGGATCTAAGTCGCACTCGATTAGAATTTATTTTTACGTTTGCGATGTAATCTTGTAAGGTAAATTCTTATACTTGCTAGTACGATTACACCCCTCCATGTTCCGCAAGGATCGAAATACGCACCTCCAACACATGCTCCATCATTATCTAGCAAGTGTTATTAGTCATGTTGTAGTTTGATTCAATTTTAGCTCAGTTATATAAGTTTGCCCCAATTCAAAAGTGCCATAATCATACATTCGTTTGCATACATCTCGAGATATTTCTTTAATATATGAATATTTTCCGTTATATACGTCTATAGTGTGAGAGAACTTTCCGCATTTTTTAATTAATATGTCAATTTCGACTTTACACTGTACTATTTTCACTGAATCGAATTCGTTAATTTGAAGCAATTGTATGTATGGTTGGTCGTGTTTAACGTTTTGTGGCGGAATGTCGCTCTTCAATTGTTAATAACGATATTGTCGTTAAATTTGCCGATGGTGAACCCCAGTCATACCCTATTATTCCAACAGTTTCATAAAGTTTTATTAGCACTAACAATATCACAATTAATAGCTTAATGTTGAAGTCCATCTGAAAAATCACATAACTATTATTACTTACTCGCAGGTTTGATATGTGAAATTCGTAAATGGTTTAGATGTACGATTCGGCTAATTTTCTTTATATTAATTTTTACGTTATTTTTATTTAAAATAAGTTTAGTATTTCATGAGGCTCAGTATACTGATCTCCGAATTTACCTGGTTTCATAGTAAAAATACCTGATCCCCAAGTTTAAAGATTTGTGGGTTGATTTTTCTATCGTAATAATTTTTTTATCTAACCTTTGCTTGAATAACTTTATCGTGTGCTTTTTTCTGAATTGCGTGAAATTGAGTGACAAGGCTTATTAAATATTCGTCATAATTTGTTTATCTCCAGGAGGTAGAAGTTCATACGATGGAACACGTGCTATCTTTTCAAACATCAATTCATATGGAGTGTGCTTTGTTGCTTCATGTGCATTTGTATTATAATTAAACATGGCAAGACTAATCCATCTATCCTTGCTTTTGTTCATTCGCGTGTTGTTTTATTCGCCTAGCGCGTGATGTGATCTTTCTAAAGATCCATTTGACTAACGGTGAAAGGCTGTTGTGCGAAATTTACGGATTCTAAACAATTTCGCAATTTTCTTTATCAAATCGTTAAGAAAATTTCTTCCCTGGTCAGTTAATATTGCTTTAGGTGCTCCGACACAAATAAAACGATCTACAAAGACTTTTGCAATAGTTTCGGAAGTTTGATTCGCTAATGGTATTCCCATGCAAAATTTAGTTAATTGATTTTGTAATATCAAAATATATTCATTTCCCCTTTCAGTTTTAGGCAACGGGCTTACGATATCCATAGTTACTTTGTCAAAGGAAGAACCTGGTGTCTCTAATTATCACAGGTTGTTTCGTTTTTACTCATACAAGTTTTTTTTCAATTGGCATTGTAAATTGACATTGTTGTATGAATCTTTGGACATCTGCTTTTAAGTTTTCCCAGTAATAATTATGTTTGATTCTATTATATGTTTTTGTAACTCCACGGTGTCCTCCCGTTGATAAACAATGCATTTCACCGATAATAACGGAGCGTAAATCTTTAGGTGGATATTTAACTAATCCATGACAAATAATGACTTTAGTATGAGCGTCGGTAAATATTGACTGTAAATGTGATTTAATATCATTCCATGGAACATTATTAATAAATTCGATTTTTGCAATACTAAACATTTCTAATTTTAAATCTTCGGTTATATCCCGCAAATCTGTAAAGATTTTAATATTTTTATTGAGAGTGATCGTAGGACCTTCTTTCTGTTCTTCGCTAATGGGCAAATATATGATAATAGTTTTTATATTTTATTGCTTTAGCCTGTCCTAAAACGAAAGATCCTAAGTTTGGCAGTTTTTTCGCTCGAAAAATTTTTGTGAGCCGATATCTAAAGGGTTTTCCTGAATGTCGACGAAATATGCCACGTTATTCTTTCGTAAAAATAATAGTTCTCGAGATTCTATGATGTTATCCTTTATTATTCTATTTTCAATTAGTGTGCGTTTCGTTTTTCTTGATTTTAAATTTTGATTAATAATATCTTCTTCGTCATCCTTTTCATTGCTGCAATATCTTTATTGGTAGCAGAGGTTTTATATGGTAGATTAGTTTCAATTTCTTCGATGTAATTGTAACGATGCATCCCCCATCGTTCCCGACACGTCGCCCGTCGGAAGTCTGCCGCCCGGCGAACACCAGCCGGGCAGGGGCAGAGGCGCTTAGCACCCTATTTTTAATATAACAACAAACACTAACGGTGTTTGTCGCAAACAGCCGATCGCCGAGCGAACGCCGAACGCTCCACGCCAGAGGCCCCGCGTCGTTTCCCCCACCCCGAGGGGGACATAAACGGCGCGGATGTCGCAACCGCTCCGTAACCGAAAGGGTATAAAAAGCCCGACAGATCACAGATCTGTACCAGACCGGTACAGATTCAGCAACTGAATCCGCTCGAGCTGTCCGCCCGAGACACATCCAGAAACCGTTCCGAAACCGTCGAAAGATAGTAAACCGGAGGTTGACGTGTTCACAGCCTCCGTCGAGACTTCTCGACTATCTGCTCCAGAGACGAATCCTGTCACCAAACCTCCGTAAAGGACCGAGAGTGGACGAGTTCGCCGCTCTCCTCGAGTATTCTCGAGCCTTACGATCCGTACACCTGACCGTCCGAACTCCGCGCAACGACGCATCCCACGAACCTTTTCTGGGAACACGCGCCGCGTCACCGATACCGACGCATACATCAACTGCAGGTTGCTACCCTGCAGTTCGCGCCGACCACCCGGCCACATATTGTACGCGCCTTACCGCGCATACCTGTAACGCTACCTGACACACTGCGAGATATCGAGAATATTCTCGCATAGAACGTCGCGCCCATTAACGTTGTCAACACGCGTTCGCCTTACCGCGCGCACCTCGCGTCTACAGGCACGCACCGGCAAGCACGCGCCTGTCTCACTGCACGCGCCCCGCGCCTCGAGCCGGGCCCTTTAACGAGACGCGCAAAAACACTGTCTAGACCGGCGTCACAACATTGCGAATATTATTGTATCGACTCGTATCATTATAACAGTTGACCATTGCCATCGAGTGGCAAATAAAACGACGTACATTTTACCCAACGTCTCGTAATTGTGTTTCAATCCTTCACGAACCTTGATCCTGATTGCGCTATCCGCGCACGCGAAACCGCTCGTGAAGCGGTCCGTTACATAATTTTCATCACTGTTGATTTCGTTAATTATCTTATTCTGTTTAATATATTGTTTTGTTGTTTGATTCCTGCTTTGTATTTTGTTTTGTTTAGGAATATCGTGTATTAAAGCTTCTGTAATTTGTAAATTAGGCGGTTTATTTCTCCTGTCGTAAACGGAAGATTATCATTTTCAGGTATATTTTCAAGTATTATTTCCTCGATTTCTTCGAAATCTGAGAGATAAAAATCATCACTTTCTTCTTCCTCTTCTTCGCTATTGGATTCTTCTAACATTTTAGAAATTAATTGTGCATCTTCAGGATTTCTGGATAATACGTCTGCGTTTATGTTTGTTTTTTCTGCTTTATATACAACGTCGTATCATATTCTATCAGTTTTAGTATCCAACGAAGTATTCGAATATTTGCAGCTTGTGCATTTTTAAACTATAGCAAAGGTTTATGATCTGTTATTAAAGTAAATTTTCTTCCGTACAAATATGGCCGAAAATGTTTAACGCAATATACAATAGCTAATGCTTCCTTTTGATATGTGTCATATTTTAATTCGTTATCTGTTAAGGTTCATGAAGCGTATGCTATCGGTTGGTCTTTATTTATCTCTCCCTGAGTAGTTAGCAATAACATATGTTCTAGACTACATTTTTTTTTTGCCAAAATATGGCAAAATACGCCCAAATATGCCCAAAATATGAAAAAAAAATAAAAAAATAAAAAATTATCCTCAAAATTAAAAAATTTGGATTCCACAAAAGAGGAATAGACACAAATATTTAAAAACATTAAAATTACTTAAAAAACACAAATCGAGCAATAAGAACTGGAGGTTTGTTTTCTTAAGATTAATACAAAATATGAAAAAATCGCAATTGAAATTATTTTCACTCAGGAACTATAAATCAAAATGGATCGTTGTTATCTGTTAGTGATATTCTTTATTTAAATAATCTTTAAGATTCCCCATAGATGTCCTCACGTTAGGCGCCTGAAAGACTAATAGCGTATTCGATTTGTTGACTCTACCCGACTTTGAATCGAGTAGACCCCTTTCCGCCATGATAGTTTAGAGTCATTGAGTTTCAAATCGAACTTGAAATCTGACTCGACTTGACTCAGAGTCGGGTAGAGTCAACAAATCGAATACACTATAAGTCCAAGGGACTCGGCAAAAACTCTTGACTGTGACTTTACCGCAAATCTCGACCACCAATCGACACGTTCGAAAGATTGTAACGATGCATACATCGTTACCCGGTCGTTCACCCGCCGGACGCCGTCACTCGACGATCATGGTCGGGCCAGCGCGCGTAAAAGACTGCCGTCCCACGCCCAGCAGTCACGAGACCGTAGAGCGAAGGCGCTATGCGCCCCATTGTATTTCAACCGTTGAGCGAACATAAATATTTGCATATGTTTACGTTTATACCACCGGTTCGGCACACCGTATCGGAGCACGAGTCGCGCGTTCGGGAAACCGCTCCGACCGTTTCCGAATATTTCCGAGCCGCGAACGGGCTCAATCGAATTATTTAATAAACAATTATCGCGCCGACGCGATACCGCCGACACCGGGTATAAATAAGCGCTCCATCGGGTAAAAAGACAGAATCTTCTTCGCCGCTCTGAAGTCAGTACGACGCTCAGAACCTCCTGAAGAATCCGCACGCTTGAAAAGCGAGATTGGGAGTATTCCGCCTCTGCTGGGCTTTCCCAGCATCCCGCAAGAAAAGCGTTTCCGACCGAACCTCCGATCGTCCGGCAATATTTCTAGCGGTGGAAATTTACCCGCCACCGACGGATATTCCAGTCTGCCGGACGCTCCTATTCCGAACCGCTCCCGCTGATCCCGAATCATCGCGAGGTATCTCGCGAGCCGTCATATTATTACGGCAACTGGAACCGCACACCAAGGGCCGTAAGACCGTCCTACGCGCCGAAATTATTAGCTCACGATTCGCCAAGCCGCGAGGCTCCCGCCCCGCGTGGAGCCATTACCGCGCGCCATCGCGCTATCTATCCGACGAGTGACACCACCTATCGATCACGAGCATCGATTCTCGCGCACCGCGCTCGATCCGCCGTTTAAGTGCACCGTCCGCGGGTGCATTCCAGGCGTGCATCCGAGCTCGTCACGCACCTGACCGCACCTTCAAGGCGCATCCACTCCCGCCGTTTATAACACGCGGAATCTCGCAAGGGCACCCGCCCGCGCCGCTCACATGCACGCTCACTCATTCGCATACATACCTACACATTCCGATTCATTCGCGCACGATCATATACCCATACACTCTGTAAACCACCATTCTGATTATTTGAATAAAGACACTATTTATTGACACAAACACTTGCATTTCGTGCTTGCTACCCTTCCAAGCTCTGATCCCGGCCGAGCTATCCCGCGACAGCGCTCCGGAAAAACCGACCGTTACAAGATAAGCGCGCGAAGCGCTCGGATCATTCGGTAATTAAAACAGCTTTCTCAAGAGTGCTCGTGAGCCATCTTCGCTTCATATATAAGAGATAGCTTTTGGTAATTAAAATATATCTCCAATCGACTCTATCTTTGAACTCCCTTATAAAGTCCTTTGATAGGAGTCGATTGAAGAAATATTTTAATTAACCAAACGCTATCAGAGAACTTTATTTTTTTCACGAAATCAATCATTACACTCACATTTTTTTAAGTTCAGGTCAAGTCCCTCTCCTTCGAAAGTAAGCAGGTAATTTATTCGCAACATATTTAAATATCGATCCCTCCACATGAAATATTTACAAACTTACGGTTCTTGAATGCAAAGCATTTATAACCAAAAGGAGACGTTTCTATATTATTATTTAAATATATGTTCGAGATTGCAACGATCTCGAACTTCGCATTTTTGTTGCCGCGCGACCGCGTCATCGCCGCGCGCGCGATGCGAGGTAGCGTTTTCTGCGACCGAGCGAAAACGCGCGGCAACAACAAACATCGTCGCCCTTCTCGAAGGATCTAAGGTAAAATTGCGACAAACAAGTCACCTAAAAACTGTCGGCGGAAATGACTAAATTTCGGGGACCTTCTGGATCCTTCGAGAAGGCGATGACAGTATAAAGGTAAGCCGCCAACCGAGCGCGGCGCATTCCGCTCAGAGTACTTTTGACGCGTGTACGCTACTCGAGTGAAATAAAGAGTCGGTCTCGTTTAGTGAAATAGACATATTTCAGTGCCGTTGTGGGACTACCGGAGTTATTCCGAGACAGACGATTTATCGCTGTTCATCCGCCGCGTGCGATTTACAATCGTATCTCGCGTACGAACGATAAAGCAAAGTGTTAAGATTCTATTCATCTTAGAATCGAGCGCGTCTCGATACTCGCGGGTGTCGTTGTCCGTCGGCCGTCTCATTTCGCGCTTGTCTCTTTTGGAGCACGCTCGCTCGCACGCTCGCTATAACTTTCGCTCTCAATATACTTTATCATCGTATGGCGATAATAATTAAAAATTTAAACAGAAATAAAAAACTAAAATTTATACAAAAAATTAGAAATTAAAAACTTATGAAAAAATTAAAAATTTAAAAATACAAAAATACAAAATCAAAAAATAAAAAAATTTTAGTTAAAAATCTTAGCGCTGCTAAGTTTCAAAATTAATAACTGCAATGTATCTTAAAGTAACAACTAATTAATTTAATTTAAACATTATTACATCAATAACTACAATGTAAATGTACGGAGTAATGATGTCATTAACATATTGTTCAATTTAGCAGCGCCAAAATTTTTAATTAAAATTTTTTTATTTTTTTATTTTGCATTTTTGTATTTTTAAATTTTTACTTTTTGCATAAGTTTTTAATTTCTAATTTTTTGTATAAATTTTTAATTTTTTATTTCTGTTTGTTTTTAATTTTGTTTTTTCTTTTTAATATTTTTTTTTTTATTAAGCTTAACCGTTTGAGTACGGGAGAATTTTCTTATGCATATGTTAAAAGTCCGGGATGAAATGCGTAGTATTTTTTTTTGGGAAACAATGAAAATGGTTATAATTACCACTAATTGTTATGTAACAAGTTTTTTTTATCAAAAAATTTTTTTATTTTCACTTATAACAAAAATGTTTTGCTTCACAAATTCCATGAATTCCTTTTTTACATATAGCGCATATTAAGTTGGATCGTTTAATTCCATTACCATTTTTATTACTGCATACATCACACTGCCGCAAATTTCGCCCAGGCAATTTTTCTAAAGAAAACTTTTTACTTATTGGTGATGTTCCTGTGGCATTTTTGCTTGCTAACCATTCCTCCTCTATAGTGTCAATAATGTTCGAAGTAAATTGCAGTCTAGTTAATTTTTTACCACGACAATTTTCCGAATATATTATATAAGCGTTTAGCAGCATTCTGGCAAAAATGTTAAAAACAACTTTCTTCCAGTATTTGAGAGTTCGCCTTTCATCGAGATATACATATAACATTTTGTCGGATTCATCAATTCCGTTCATAAATTTGTTGTAATTGTGAATAATAATTGGTTTTTCCTTTACATACTGAATATTTCCTTTCTTCTTTGTAACGGTTATATTTCCCGTTGTGCAATTGGTGGAGATCAATATGACGGGATTTTTTTTAGATTTTTTGTATCGGTAAGAGCACATAAGTATTTTGTTGCTTTTGAAATACTTCGGATGACCAGTTTGTGCAAATTTTGCTTCATTTGGAATTTGTTTTCTATTTCTCCGAATGGTGCCAGTTAGATATGTGTTTTTCTGTGACAGAGCTTCGGCAAGGTGAATGCTTGTGAAAAAATTATCTATGTATATATGGTATCCTTTATTCATGTAATCTCCTAGTGTTAACAATTTCTCAACCACTACATAACCGAGACCATTCTTTTTTATTTCATCTTTATCATCGTTTAACTTTGCACCTTGATAACAAAAAAATCCCAAACAATAATTTGAAATAGAATCACACATCATCCAAAACTTGATTCCCCATTTGTGATGTTTTTTGTTGGGAAGATACTGCTTTATAATAGAGTGACAATGAGTACCAACTAAAGATTCGTCTATACTCATCTGACAGTGTGGCGTATATTGTTCTCCGAAGATTTTATTCGCGTAGTCCACCATGCAGTTGAATTTACCACACGGATTGTAATTTGGATGTCCTGATGGCGCTAAATTGTTATTGTCGACCAGGTGGCAAAACTTCAAAATCAACTGAAACCTATCCCTAGCAAACATTTTGCCAAACTATGGGATGTTTCTCGAACCTTTACTCCAATAGGACTTTATTGATGGTCGTTTTGTTATGTCCATTTCAAACAGAACCGCAACAAATGCTTTCATTTCTGTAGTAGTTACTGGCACCCAGGATTTCACGTGTGAATGTCGTCCTAATCTTCTTCTGGAATTCAAAAATTGCTCGGCATAGCGATTCGTTTCTGTCGCCATTGTAGTGAAGAGCGAAATTGAAAAAAATTTATTGAAATATCCAATTGGTTTCGCATCAGGAGGAGAAGCATGCTTTGGACCAGGTACTTCAGAAAAAGTATTCGATTCGTTCGAAAAAATTGTGTCCACGGGTAAAAACTCATCAATAATATCGTCATCGGAGGTACTTGCAGTTACTTCATCATCATCACTGCTATCACTAATAACTCGTAATCTCTTAGAACGAATGATGATGTCACTTCCACTATCACTTTCAAGGTCATTACTATACTCTTCATTATCACTTCTCATAACATAGTCACTTTCAGATGAATCAGAACTTGACATGGTGTATTTCGTAATTATCAGTATAACACTTGGTAAAAAAATGAAAACAATTTCTAATTCCTATAAAACAACGAAAAGATTTTTCCTACTAATAAATAAATAACACACAGTGATAAGCAATAATGTACCAGAGCCGTGGGTTGCTACTGTATATTATTTTAATTATTATATTGTTAAAAGCCACAACTGAGTTAAATGTATAAAAACTGCTACCGATATTACTACAACTGCTCTCAATAATGACGTAAAGTATACTACCAACAGCAGCGTCTTCGCATTCTCGATACAAAACAGGAGAAGCGCTATCGCGCTGCGCCGTCTTTTTGGCATACGACAAGTGAAGCGCGATAGCGCTTCCCCGGACTCAAGCGGTTAAGAATATATATGATTATGAATGTGTACATACATGCGTTTGTTTATTTTATATCATTTTACATAATTTTATATAATAAAATTTAAATAACTAAAAAAAATTAATTTTATAGTATAAATTTTTATTTTTGGCGCAATTATTTGATATCATTATTTTTATAGGAAATTTAAACAACTATTTTGTACAATAATATTTTTGATTAATTTTATAAATACATATAACAGTTTTTCATAACTGGCGCATGTATCTGGCGCTTTTTTTGCATCTTTTTTTAGAAAGGTTTTGGTAATTTTTTTGGAATATCATTCTTTTTTATGTTAAATATCTTAAAATTAATAAGCAAAATATCCCTGCGCCACTATCTCTGTTATATTTAATCATTAATAAAAAATAATTAAATTATGGAACATGAAGAAGATGTATTATTTATAACAACATTAATTAATTAATCTCTAAAGTTTGATAAATTTAAAATTTGAAACAATCGAAATAAAATTTAATATAAAGACAGAAAATAATATAATATAAAAAAATGACTATTTGAACATATTTTATAAACGTGAAAAAGGTGGAGAGGGGGAGAGGAGCAGAAAGAGAGAAGGAGAAGGAAGCAGAAAGAGAGCGAGAGGGAGGGAGATATATATATATATATATATATATATATATATATACAGGGTGTATCAAAACAAGTATAGTCTCTTTAAAGAATCGTATTCCTGAATGAATTCTAAAACGATTTTTCCTTTACCAAAATTTGATCTGAAACTTAGTTTTTAAATTATAAAAGGAAATAGTGAGTGATTTACGGGATGAGTACTCTGTAGCGCTCGAGTCAGCTGTAGCGAGCGCCTCGCGTAAGCGTTTGATCGAATGGTAAGTTGCGCCGCCCCTGCCAACCATATGTATCCGTCCCGTAATTCGCTCACTATTTCCTGTTATAATTTAAAAACTAAGCTTCAGATCAAATTTTCGTAAAGGAAAAATCGTTTTAGAATTCATTTAGGAATACGATTCTTTAAGGACACTATACTTGTTTTGATACCTGTATAATCATGAACATCTTCACAAATTGCAAATTTTATTAATAATATTTATAAAAATAATTTTTAATAATTTTTTTTTATTTATAAATAATAATGACAATAATAATAATAATAATAACATTTATAATTATTTAGATTAATATTTATTATCAATAATTAATGTATTAATGTATGATGTAGACGTAAATATACGCATACATATAAAATGACAAAATAAATTTAAAAAAAATTAATTGAAACACTAAAAATCAATATTACTTGATTTGAAAAAATTAATAATTGATAGATCGGTACGCGTGTAAGTGTAATTATGGTTCTGAATGCATGAGTTTTACGCGATGTCACTGTAAACTATGATTGCGTATAACTCAAGAATTGTTGTAGTCTCAAAATTTTTGTATTAGAGTTTTTTAATGTATTTATCTCTAGAACACGCTAAGTATTACGGAAGGTGTGAGATACTCTGCATACATACAAACATGTGTAGCGTGAAAGCCCCATTACGTGATTGAGAACCGCTGACATGGAGTAGCACGGTGCCCCGGGCAGTCAGTGCGATACCAGTGCCACAAAAAAAGAAAAGAGAAGGGTGGAGGAGGCCGTCCAGTGAGGTCGCTCTTGTGCTCTGGGACGGATATACTACGGAGAGCGTCGTAAAAATCTGAGAAACCCACGAAAAGGGTCGCTCTCGTCGTTTCGCGTAAGGCGCAAAGACCGGGAACTCTCTTACAATTGGCGCCTAACTTAGTGGTCAGATTTACGACAAAAGTCGATTCTCCGGGTCAAGACGTCGTCTGAAAACGATCAAACATAACCGGTAACACGATTGTAAGCACAGCAGAGGATCAGCATAAAGAAAAGCGAAGAGAAACAGAAAGACAAGATGGCAGAAAATCAGCAACCAAATAACACGATTACGTTGACGGACGAGCAGTTTTGCTATGCTATTACAATAGAATATATAGGCCGGTTCTAACTCTGATCCTTTGAGGGGGGTGCGGATTTGAGAGGAAGCCGCGCGGGGAACTTGATGGCACGGGGGGTCTGACGTCGCACGGGCAGGGGATGCTTATAGCGGGAGCGGACATATTTATGACCGGTGCGTATATACAAAGACGAGTGCCGATGTCCTGGATGCTATAATTTATATTTATTGTAAACAAATAGCATCTATTGCATGTTCAATGTGGACAGAATTTTTTGAGTGGTATCGTGGGAGCGGGACATGTTTAAACGTGCGCATATATACAAAGACGAGCGCCGATGTCCGGCTTTATAAACATTATAAACAAATAGCGTATATTGTACGTGCGGTCTGAACGTTGACAATTTTTTTCTAGGAAGAACCGTTTATCAGCGCAGGTATAAACAAAAGACGAGAAAAGGAAAGAAGGAGACGTAGAAATAATTAATACTTTTTTAATATTAATAGAATTTTTCACATGCATGCAATCATTAGCGCTCTCTAACGCATTACCTTACAAACGCCTCGCGCTATCTCTCTCTATCGCACTGCCTTATGAACGCCGCGCGTTATCCTTCTCCCATACATTGAGAATCTTTTAGATCTATCCTTCTCCTACGTCCACGTGAACGCTATCCCTCGTCCACGGTCGCGCCGCGGTTATATAACCATCTTGCATATATGCAAGGAGATGTAGAAATAATTAATATTTTTTAATATTAATACAGTTTTTTATTTATAAAAGTGTGTATATATACATGTGTGCGTGCGTGCGTGTGTGAAATAAAAATAAAAATAAAATTGACTGTTGCAGCGGTGCCTGCGGAACGATGGTGGTGGCAGGGAAAGGGCCTCTTCTATAATATAAAAATGTATTAATAAATATATTTTTAGTAATATTATTATAAAATTTAAAAACTTACATGAATTCAATTAGCCGTTATTATTTGTGTGCATTACAGCCAGGATTGAGTTCTGTTACGCAGAAATTACGAGTTCGCCAGTCATTAAATGAAAGGTAATATGAACAAAACCAATCATTTGTAAAGAGGTAATTATATAGATCATCCGTATGACGTTTTTTTAAACCATTTTTTTGATCGCTTGCACGATTGACTTCAATGGAGTGTTTCTTGAAAGCAGTGGAACACTGGTATCTATCCTTAAGAAGCGCTTGCGTAGCGATTTTCTTGTCTCTTCAAGTCGCGCGATTCGAGCTGTCCGCGATTGCAGGTCAATATTCGTGGATTTATTCGTATGTCAATAATTCTCTTAATTGGACTTTGTCCTTTCAACCAATTGATACACTCGTCGCATTCGAGTTGCCATCCAATGTAACAATATTTATCAGCTTCATTAGGCGTTTCTTCATAAAATTTTTCTTTTTTCATATTATCGGCCATCTCCAATATGCATTGCTTCAATTTTGCAACGTATTCTTCCTGATCTGTAAACATAACTATTTACGACACACACATAATTTTTTAAAATTCACGTTTAAACTTGCTTATGACTTTTTCAACTCACGGATCTTTATAGACTGCGACGTATCAGCGCCGATGTTCGGTTGCTTTGCGCCTCGCCTGTCCATGAGTGACCATTCAAATATTATTGTTTTTTCTATAAAGAATTGCGATGTATTAGCGCCGATGTCTGGCTGTTATAATTTATAAATACTATAAACAAAATAGACGTCGCGCCTATTTACGAACTCTCGAACGTTAGAAACTTAAAACCATGTGGACGCGATAAACAGACAGATCGGATATGTGAATTATAAGGGCTGCACAGCAGACCTAGGGATTTCTAAACAAAAGATAAGAAGAAGAACGACGCATTCACAAATGATCCGTAGCCGAATGAAATATATATAATGAAGAACGAAGGGCGTCAAAACTGTAGAATACGATTTGAGACGGTATACATTGGTCGAAAAAAGTATAGCGGATACTGTGTTGTGTGCCAAGTGTTCAGTATAGAAGAAGATTTTGTGATAATCTTTGATAATAATCTAGAGAAATGGAAAGAGACAATAATTTCGAGGCGATATTAGACGAATCTGATGAAGATCACGCATTGTCCGATGATAGTAATTACATTAGTGATCAAAGTGAGGATCTTACGGAAAGAGTGATAGGATAGTGTCTCATTCGCTAAACGGACATATAAAGTGTTTTACTTTTGTTATTCCACAGGTGCTTTAGCTTTATGCACTTCGTACATGATTGCTATATCAGACACTGATTTGGGATACATGTATGCTATTCGGAAGCATGTGATTGATTTACATGATGCAGTGGATGGTCGATACTGCTCCAATTGCAGGAATCCATTGCATCAGATCTTTCCATGTAATATGTGCCCAATTTGCACACAATAAAAAGAAGAAAAAAACATGGAAAACACCGAACAGATTGAATGCAATCTGTTTAAGTTGGTGCACCAAGTCGTTACTTTAGACTAATAATTCGCGTGGGCACAGCGGTGTGAAGAATTTATCAAACAGCTCGAAGAAAGCAATCATGTCAAGCGTCCGCGACTCTCGATCGTAAACAGACAATCTTTAGTGGCCAGAATCGCGCGACTCGAAGGTCTAAAGACTCGATTACAGAGACAGTTTATACCTAGTGGTGGTAATTATAGTGGTAACAATACGCAGAAAGACTCGTTTGGTGAGAGATCGATACCGCGTTCGAAAACCGCGTATTGACCGGTGCGGTAATTAACACAAACTATATCGAACCGCGACAATTTCTCGAGGACGTCAAAGACATTGTGCTTGAACACGTGCAAAAGATGATAAAAAAACATTTTAATGTGAAGGTGAATACTGTGTTCAACGGCGAGTTTGTGACAGGTAGCAAGCGCGCAAATAAAAGCATAAATACGAAAAACTATGAACTATTTCGCACGTCCGATTTATGCGAATGATACGAGCAGCGCATTATCGAGCCCACTCTAGCATCGTTCGAAGAATTTCAAGAACGCGACAGCGGATGGGCTTTGTCGCGAATACTCGATTTAATTATAAACATAAACAAGTATAATCCAATGCGCGCGGGATGTCTCGTAAAAACTGCGAGAAATAATGAAGAAGAGAACGGTGATAAACGTGCAGTTTAATAAAAACGCGTGTCTCGCGTGGTCAGTGGTCGTTGCTCTGTATCCAATTAAAAGAAATGCAAAACGAGAATCATCGTACATACATTATACGACAGTACTGAGTTTCCAGGACATTGAGTTTCCAGTGACTGTGAATCAAATTAAAAAATTTGAACTTGTCAACGATATCTCTATAAATGTATATTGCCTCGAGGAAAAGAACATTGTCCCGATCCGACTGAGCGAGCTAAAGAGAGATAAACATTGACAGAGATAAACAGTGCAAGATCCACGGGACGACAACGTCGGACATTTTGCGTAGATCAAAAACTTATCCCGTCTCGAGAGCTCGCAATTGAGCAAGAAAAATCACAGGAAATATATTTGCGATCGGTACATAATAATAAATATTTTATAATATTAATTAAATAAATATTTTATATATTTTTTTCTTTTTATTAAATATATATGCAAAGAAAAAATTAAATGAAAAAAAATTCTTTTTTTTACAGACTTTTTTTTACTTTTGTTTACATTACTTTGGATCGGAGGATAAATTACAATTGCATACGGTGGACTGTCGAGAAATGAACAAGTGCGCCATCCGTTTACCGAACGAAAACGATAACTGGCTCGAGTTCAATAATTACAACAGAAGCGGCAGCCTTTTTTGTCGTATACGCCGACTTGGAGTACCGTTTTGGAAAAGACGGAGGAAGAAGAAACTACCAACATCATCAAGTATTTAACATAGCTTATTATATACATTGCATGTACGATGACACATTATTCACGTATCATTCTCATCGTAATATCGATTGCGTTTCGTGGTTTGTCGAAGAACTTAAAAATTTAACGCATCGCGTAGAGATTATTCTAACCATGAATGTCCCCATGGTAAATTTAACGCGAGAAGAATGGGAAAAATTTAACAGCGCGACGCATTGCCACATTTACGAGAAACCATTCGCGCCGGACGATACGCGATCATTGCCATCTGACCGGGCGGTAATGAGGTCCCGCGCATTCAAATTGCAATTTAAATTATAAGGACTCTTTTTACATTTCAATAGTTTTTCATAATTTATCTGGTTACAATTCACATTTCTTTATCAAGGAAATAGCTATAGCGTTCGAAGAGAGAATCGAGTTATTGCCGATAACGAAAGAAAAATATATATCTTTTACAATAAATGTTAAACTTGCAAAAGAGGAATCAAAAAATTATATCAAATTGCGTTTTATAGATTCATATAAATTTCTTTCAGCCAGTCTTGATAAATTAGCATCTTTTTTAAATAAAGACAAACTCAAAATTTTAAAATCGAAATTTCAAAATTTTGAGTTTGTCTTTATTTAAAAAAGATGCTAATTTATCAAGACTGGCTGAAAGAAATTTATATGAATCTATAAAACGCAATTTGATTATAATTTTTTCATTCCTCTTCTGCAAGTTTAACATTTTTTGTACAAGAAGACAATTTCAATTTATTACCACGGAAGGGCGTCTTTCTATACAAATATATTGACTGTGTCAACAGGCTGGAAGATATGTGTTTACCATCACACGATTCATTTCACAGTTTTTTGACCGGTGATCCTGTAACCGAAAGCGATTATATATACGATTATATATAGCGATTATATACGCACGCTGAAACTGTCTGGAAGCGTTCTCCATTCAAATGATAGGCGAATACAGCGATCTATATTTAAAAACAGATGTCTTGTTATTAGCAGATATTTTTGAAAATTTCCGCGAAAGTTACATTAAAAGTTATGGCCTCGACCCCGCGTATTACTTTACTCTCCTTAGATACACGTGGAATGCCATGTTGAAACATACAAATATTACGTTCGAATTACTTACTGCTATCGACATGGTTACGTTTATCGAACGGGGAATACGTGGCAGTTTGAATCAATGTTCCGGCAGATACGCGCATGCTAATAACAAGTATATATATTGTATGATCCATAAAAATCTTCATCGTATTTAATGTACTTTGATGTAAATAATTTACGGATGGGCAATGTGTCAATCATTGCCCTATGCCGATTTTTGATTGGTCAACGACGTGTCCAGTTTTGACACATCATCGATCGCGCTCGATTCGCCTACAGGTTACATCCTCGAAGTCGACCTCGAATATCCGCAATATCTTCACGATGCGCACGCTGACCTACCATTTTGCCCAACATGCGATAAACCTTCCGGTAAGCGAGAGGACAAGCTCCTCGCGACATTATACGAAGAAGCGTTACGTGATACACTATCCTGCAGCAGTGTACGCGTCACGGTCTTCGCGTAGCAAAGATTCATCGCGTATTGCAATTTTCACAATCTCCATGGCTCCGCGATTACATCGAATTTAATACAAAATTCCGAACACTCGCGAGAAATGATTTCGAAAAAAATTTATGTAAATTAATGAATAACGCGGTATTTGGCAAAACGTTGGAAAATGTGCGCAATCATGTTAATGTAAAATTATTAACAAAGTGGGAAGATTCAGTGCAGAGGCAATGATCGCAAAACCGAATTTCCATAGTAGAAGCGTGTTTTCTGAGAATCTGATTGCCGTCGAATTGCGGAATTTGGAAGTAAAATTTAACAAACCAATTTACGTCGGTATGTGTAGCCTCGACATTTCTAAAACGTGTTTGTACGAGTTTCATCACGAATTCATGTTACCGTTATATCGCGGCAATTGTAAAGTCATGTACACCGATACAGATAGTTTAATTTATCACATCGAATGCGACAATGTGTATGAGAATATAAAACGCGATATCGATAGATACGATTATCTGGTTAACAACGCGTACGATATACCGCTTGTAAACAAAAAAGTACCGGGTTTAATGAAAGATGAAAATAATGGCGCGATCATGACCGAATTCGTTAGACTTAGAGCAAAAATGTACGCGTTGCGAGTGGATGGTAAAAAGGATACGAAAAAGGTTAAAGGCGTCAAGAATAACGTCGTTGTGAGAACGATAACGTTTGATGATTACACGTGGTTTGAACGAAGAGATTGAAATGACACGTCAACAATCATTGAAAAAACACATCAAGTGTATTAGGTTAAAATTACACGAAGTATATATCATCCGCGAGACAAAAATTATTTTAAGTCCGTACGATGAAAAGCGGTATATCGTATCTGAAACGGCTGACACGTTACTATGGGGACATTACAGGATATCTTTATAAAATGTAATATAATGTAGAGTAATGTAATATAGCGTAATATAATGCATGTATGTACGTATAATGCATGTATGTACGTATAATGCATGTATGTACGTATGTGTGTACGTATCAAGTTATCGATAGAAAAACAAAAAAAATATATATCTATTTTTTTCTCTTTTGTATCTTATATTTTATATGCCATCTTACACATATATTATATTTTTATATTTTTACATATTTCATATATTTTATATGTATTTCATATTTTTCATATATTAAAATAAATACAGTTTGTATTAGTTAAACGACATTGTCCTTGTGTATCCAAGAATTGTGCGATCCAACGAATCTCAGTCATTTCACGTAAACCTCGTCTCCGCAGTACTGCGCAAACGCCTCTTGCGCAGTACTTTCTCTACGAGATACACATCCGTATAATTCGCGCGACGTAACTTGTACTCGTAGAACGCTTCAGCGATGGATTTTCTGCGATAGTTCTCGAGTAGATAGGTTACGGGATTGGTACGCTGGACTTTAACGATTTTAAACACCTCGGTGGTCCAATTCGATGTATAACCTTTCTCGAAAATTGTTTTGTAATTTGCTAACGCGTATCGAGTCATCTACTTTGAACTTTGCTGGACCCGCTATCTTTATCGCACTGTACACCGTAGTCAAGAGTCTTTCGGCGATCGCGGAGGTAACGTTGATGGGTCACATACCGATCATTCGATGCTTGCGCGCGTTGTAATCCGACACGGGAGAGGCTCACTTGCGCATAATATAATTGGACACGTTGCAATTGCACACTGTGATATTAGACACATAAAGTTGCGCACCATTCGATTGGACACATTTCACTTACGCACAATTCGTTTGGACACATTTCATTTGCCCACCGTTCAATTGGACAGTATTGCTTTTGGACACAACATATATTTTTGTTAAATTTAAATTATATACACACGCATGTATGCATGTATACTTTTGAAATTTTTTGACATTTATTATTAACTTCATTTGGTAAATAAACATTTGTTACAGTTCGTTTACACATAGTTCTTTTGCGCACAGTTCTTTTGCGCACATTTCTTTTGCGCACATTTCTTTTGCGCACATTTTTTTGCGCACAGTTTTTTTTGCGCACAGTTCGTTTGCCCATCGTTCGTTTGGACATCGTTCGTGTGCACGTCGCGCGCGCAGGCGCGCACACACACACATACGAGAGGGTACAAAGGGAGGGCCTTTGGCCCCTCTCCCGCACCCGTCCCAAGGTGAACCCCGCTTAACAATTTACATGCTACATTGTGTTTGTCAAATGAACTGTGTTCAAACGAACGGTGGGCAAATAAACGGTGTCCAAACGAACTGCGCGCAAAAGAAATGTATGCAAAAGAAATGTTGGGCACCTCTTGCTATCTCGAATTATTTTAGCGATAGCTTCAGCCGTCTCACTTCCGCCTTTACTCTTGAGCGGTACGGCCCACGCATACTTGCTCAGCACATCGATGACTGTAAGAATGTAGTGGTGACCTTTGTTGAAACGCGAGTACGGACGCATCTCGACGATATCAGCTTGCCACAGGTCGTCGTAACCTCGTATTATGGCTGCGATCAGGAAGATGCTAGAAACGCTTCGAAGCATTTGATTGATCAATCAGGACAAAAGAGCAAAGATTTCTTTATTCTGATTGGTTAATGTAATGTTTCGAAGCATTTCTAGCGTCTTCCCGATTGCAACCTATGATGCGTCTTCGGGGAATTTCTTCTCGTTGGAGCATGCAGTTCCTCGAGTCGTAGCTTCTCGATATTTTTATCTGATTTTTAACGATGTCATTTTTTTTAGCAATGCAACTGGTCTCTCGGCGTGTAATAATATGTGTGAAGAAATTACATTATCATTTATATCTCAAACTTTTTTTAACTATTCTGTTACGTCCTGCCGATTCTATGATATTTCTTGCTTCCATAAAATTGCAACGATTATCGATTAGCAAAATGAAGTAAGATTGTCGATGAATAGAACATCTTGCGCTACATTACACTTTAAACATTTTGATACCCATGAGTAACCGAGAGAAAACAAAAGAAACTACGCTGATCTTCTCTAATAGCGTATTCGATTTGTTGACTCTACCCAACTCTGGATCGAGTCGAGTCAAATCTCAAGTTTGATTTGAAACTCAATGACTCTAAATTATCATGGCAAAAAGCGGTTTAGATTGGTTTCGTGATTCATAACTTCCATCAAAGAGTTTTTAACATTATTATTTATCATATTTTCATTATTACTACTTATTCTTCTTTTTATTTTATATAATATAAACTTATATTTCTATGATGATGATGATCAAGAATAATGTTAACACATTGCGTACGGATCACGAGATATCTCGTTTTTAGCCAGACTCTTTGATGGAGGTTATGAATCACGAAATCAATCATAAATCGTTTTCCGCCATGATAATTTAGAATCATTGAGTTTCAAATCAAACTTGAGATCTGACTCGACTCGACCCAGAGTCGGGTAGAATCAATTTAGTAATCCGTGTCAATTGTTCGTGTACATTGTGATTCGCCACCAGTGTCATTTTCGAAGGCGTCTCTCCTTCAATCGAGAACTGCGACTACCTATTTGCCATCATTGTAAAAAGTAAGTCGTTACAAGCAAATTTTTCTTCTTTTTTTTTCATTCTTTTTTTCCTATTCAAATTAGAATTTTTATTATAAATTTTCATAGTGCAAGGAATATTCTTTTATATCACTGTCGGCCGATTAAAATTGCGGGCTAGGCGTATTAGACGAATCGTTCGCGGAACTAGAAGAGTCCTGGCTCGAGCAAATTCACACCAAATCAAATTAATTAGTGGACTCGTTACTACGATTAACCGCAACCTAGAGAAGACTAATAGAATAGCCAAAGCGGTTAATGAATTTAATTCATATAGCGATTTACACACTGATACGCCCTGCTCACCCTCCTCTGTTTGTTCCACCCCGAGATCACTATCATCCGTTTCAACAGTGATTCTCATAAACGATCCTTCTCCTCCTACTCCCGAACTCGCAGAATTGGATTTTTTTGATAATGTGATCCAGAAGCCTGCGACGAACTCTCTAACCTTGAAAATCCCTCATCCTATTATCCGGATTTCATCCTTTGAATCCAATCACCATTTCCTGACCCAATGACACGCTGACACACATTTTGCTTAACTATTTATTTTTCCGATAACGACATATTGTATTTACCAGTCAGAGATATAAATTTAACGATAGAGTCAGCTCAAAATCTCCCTGACTGATGTCCTCCAAACTGATGTATCACCCGCGAATAAACACGCACGTACGCACGCACGCCCGCACGCACGCACGCACGCACGCACGCACGCACGCACGCACGCACGCACGCACGCACGCCCGCCCGCCCGCACGCACGCACGCACTATTAAATGTTAGTTATTTTTTCTCTCTCTGAATAAAAACATATATTAAATATTATAATAGAAATTATAAGAACTACCATAAGAACATGTATGGAATTTTCTTTTTTAACGAATAAATTTATATGTTTATGTAATTAATCAAATATTTCTTGACCTCCTCTCTCCCGAAAAAAAAGATTGCACTTGGTCCCATCCCGAGTAATAGGGATTAAATTCTTTGACCAAAAAGGAACAACTGAGTGAACATCGGAAAACAGCGTAATAGCGACGTGCACTGTCGTTTACCTGATTTTCAGACCTTCTAGTTCGCTCGACTTGATTCTTACGCTCGTAAGGCGTTTGATTTCGGGATACTTGAAATAGTTATTGCGTCCTTCCTTGTGATTAATCCTTCCGAGAATCTGGACGTAATATTCTATTTTCAATTTATTTAACAGTTGTTGTGCCCTTCCTTGTGACTCATCCTTCCGAGAGTCTGGATGTAACATACTGTTTTAAAATTTTAGGGGCTCGTCCGGGATTGATTGTAATGTGCTATCTTTTGGAAGGAGTAAAGGAACAAGAGGTACAGCTAATAAAGACGAAGTAGAACAAAATTTTCAAATTGCTCAAGAAACATACAATCGAACAAAATCAAATAAATTAAACACATACTACACTTCAACTGCAAAAAATTCTACCACTAAAAACATTAATTTTTCGTTAGACGAAACAGTAATCGAAAAAGATTTCGAAAAAAGGTTTAGTGAAATTGCGTCCGAGTCTAACTACGCCGATTCTAGCGACAGGGCTATCGTACCTGACATAAATAAAATTAAGGAACCGAGCAGTATCAGCAATATGGCTCAAAATAACTCATTCGCTTACCTTAAAATACGCGGTTGAAGTCCCTTATTTATAGACGGTCAGAACATCCCATTAAATTATTTTATTAAAGGATGTGAAGAAGCGAAATCTATATTGCCTAGAGAGGCAAAACAACAATTTACTAAAATAATAAGAACTAGAATAATAGGAGAGGCTCGTAGAACCATACAAGATCACGATTTCGATAATGTTTCACAATGAACAAAATATTTAAAACAATTTTATGGACCAGTTAAAAATGTCTATCAATTACAAACAGAATTGGTTTGTGTATATAAAAAAACTGACGAAGATGTAGTTACTTACGGAAATAGAGTCAAGCTGCTTGGGAAACAAATATTAGAGGCGTAGAGAAGTTTAGGAATCGTGTTATCTGACCAAAATATTAAAGGTTTGTTAGAAAAGGATATGTGCAAGTGCTTTAGTAGAGGATTAAAACCAGAAATCGAGCAGCGAATTACAAAAAATTTAGATGTACACGCGACAGTAGCCGACATTTTAAAAATAGAAAAAGAGCTTCGAGCGATAATAGATTTACGACAGGGGACAAACAATAGTGCGGGTAGACAGAAAATAAACAGCGTAAAAGATATTTGTCAGATTTTATAAGGAAGGGCATGTAGGTAGTAACTGTAAGAAATATTTACAAACAAATCAACAAGTTAATAACCAGACAAATTTAGGAACTTCAATTCTTATCTATCAGATATATAAAACACGCGGACTTTGCGGAGAAATGCCGTTTTCGCGATTCACAACTTCGTCGACCAATAAATGCAATTCAAGGAAAAATAATAATTTTTCAATTATGTTCATCCGGTCATGATGCTAAATCCTGTCGATAAAATAATACTACTAGTAATAATAAAATCTCAGTAATTTGCCAATGGTGCAAAAAACCCGGTCACTCTGCAAACAATTGCTGGAAGAAACAAAACGAACAACGTTTTGCAGAAAATAAAACTCGTGAAAATAAAACTTGTCAAATCTGCAACAATTTCGGACACGTTGCTAAAGATTGTCGAACGAGAATAAACCAACAAACGGGATCGAAAAAATCTTTATTCTGTCGCTACTGCAAGGAACAAGGATCATCTTCTCGAGGATTGCGAATTACGTCGTGCAAGTAATGTTTGGAAAAAGGGAAATAATCAGGGAAACTACAACGGCCTGTCGATGTCGGGTGCACAGTAGGGGTCCGAACGCAAGTCGCATCCATCCAAAGCTCAGGTAGCCAAATAGATAAGACGGAATAAACATAAAGCTCGTGAATCTCGATAAACAGAGTCGCGTGCCTACCGTCCAGATAGATATTGATAATTTGACTATTCGTATAACTTTTAGCTAGACACGGGATCTGAACCAAATATAATTAAAAAAAATCTCGTTCCTGAAGAAATAAATATTAATGACACAAATATTTTTAAATTAAATGGCATAAATAATTATCCTGTATACACCTTAGGTGAAATCACGCTATTTTCGAAATATCAATAATATTTCATATTGTATCTAACGATTTTCCGATTTCACAATCTAGTATATTGGGAAACGATTTTTTTAAACAAACTTCATCAAAAATAGACTACGCACAAGGGAATTTAAATGTTTCCGGAATCAACGTACCGTTCTTATCACCTGAAGCCATCGTAGCTTCGCGATCCGAATCATTATTTTATGTACGGATAGAAAATGCTGAATTAAAGATGGGCTATATACGTCGAATAAAAGTGGCACACGGAATTTATTTGGGAGATACCATCGTGGAAAACATTTCGGGAAAAGCATATTTAAATGTTATAAGTGGACGAAGAAGCAGAAGTACATGTCCCAACTTTACGCCTAAAACCGTTGAGCAAATTGTTAGACGATCATAAATCAAATCCTGAGGGTCTGAGCAGCCCACAAAAACAAACAAATAAAAAAAAGAAGAAAAAACTTTTTACGAAGAACAAAAGAATAAGGAAAAAGATGAAACTATTTACGAAACATTTATATATGAAAAGATCGACTTACTAAAATTGTAGAATCATTATGATTAGAGCATTTGAGCGAAACGGAAAAAGAAAGCATTACTAAATTAATAATGCGAAGCCAAGATCGATTTCATATTCCTGGAGAAAAATTAACTGCATCACATGTATTACAACATTGAATAACAACCACGGATGACCAGCCGACAAACACACGTTAGTATCGATTTCCTCAAACTCATAGTATCGATTTCCTCAAACTCAAACTCAAGGAAATAAACAGACAGATAGAAGAACTCCTGAAAGGAAGGATTGTACAACACTCACAATGACCATATAATAGTCCTATATGGATTGTATCAAAAAAGGAAGATTCTAAAGAAAATAAACGATGGAGAATGGTATTAGACTTTCGTACTTTAAATGATAAAACCATCGGAGATGCATATTCTCTGCCAAATATTGTCGATATATTGGATCAATTAGGAGGAGCTCGATACTTTTCAGTATGCGATTTAGCATCCGGATTTCATCAAATAAAGATGAATCCTAAAGATGGACATAAAACAGCTTTTACTACCCCTTTCGGACATTATGAGTTCGACCGTTCGGTCTAAAAAATGCACCTGTTACATTCCAGCGCCTAATGGACTTAGTGTTAACTGGGTTACAAGGCAAGGAATTATTTGTTTACATGAATGACATCGTTATCTACTCGATCTCTTTAGAAGAACATGAAAGAAAATACAACGCTTTAATGGAACGCCTTCGTGAAGTCAATTTAAAACTAGAACCAGATAAATGCGAATTTTTAAAAACGGAAGGATCGTATCTAGAACATAGGAACGTATCTAGGACACGTAATTAATAAGAATGGAGTAAAACCAGATCCGAAAAAATTAGAAGCAGTACAATGATTTTCAAAATCTAAAACACCAAAAAACATTAAACAATTTTTAGGACTTGCTGGATATTATAGACGCTTTATACAAAATTTTTATAAATTTGCTAAACCATTAACAAATTTATTAAAAAACGACACTCGCTTTGAATGGACATTCGAGCAAAAAAGATTTTTTGAAATCTTAAAATAAAAATTATGTGAAGCACCAGTATTGCAATATCCAAATTTTTCTAAATCATTTATTTTAACTACCGATGCATCTGGAATATCCGTCGGAGGAATATTATTACTGGGAGAGATAAATAAAGACCAGCCGATAGCATACGCCTCAAGAACTTTAACAGATATGAATTAAAGTACGATACATATGAAAAGAAAGAATTAGCTATTATATATTGCATTAAACATTTTCGACCATATTTGTACGGAAAAACATTCACTTTAATAACAGATCATAAACCTTTGCTATGGCTTAAAAATGCACAAGATGCAAATATGCGAATACTTCGTTGAAGACTTAAATTAGTAGAATATGATTACAATGTTATATACAAAGCGGGAAAAACAAATGTAAACGCAGACGCATTATCAAGAAATCCTGTCAATATCGAAGAAATAAATTGTAAAATCATAAAAAATAAAAAACTTCTAAATCCTAATAATCCTGAAGATGCACAATTAATTTCTAAAATGTTAGAAGAACCCGATAGCGAAGTGGAAGAAGAAGAAAGTGATGATTTTTATCTACATCTCTCAGATATCGAAAAAGCCGAGGAAATAATACCTGAAAATATACCTGAAAATAATAATCTTCCGTTTACGTCTGAGGAATTAAACGAACCACCTAATTTACAAATTAGAGAAGAAGCTTTAATACATAATATTTTTAAACTAAACAAAATACAAACCAGAAGTCAAACGACAAAAAAAAATATTAAACAGAATAAAACAATTAATGAATTTAATAGCGATGAAAGTAATAGTGAAGAAATTGAGAAAATAACCCATCAGACAAAACTTCTAATATCAATAAAGATAGCGACGACGAGGAAGATGAAGAAGATATTATTAATCAAAATTTAAAATCGAGAAAAACTAAATGTACTTTTAGTGCAAATAGAATAAAAAAAAAATAACATCATAGACTCTCCAGAACTATTGTTTTTACGCAAAGATAACGTGGCATATTTCGTTGACATTCGGGGAAAGCCTTTAGATTCTGGCTCGCAAAAACTTTTCGAGCGAAAAAAACTGCCAAACCTAGAAATTCTTCTGTGCTAGGACAAGCTAAAGCGATAAAATATAAAAATCATTATCATATAGTTTTACCCATTAATGAAGAACAGAAAGAAGGCCCTACGGCAACTCTCAATAAAATTATTAAAATCTTTATAGATTTACGGGATGTAACCGAAGATTTAAAATTAGAAACTTTTAGTATTGCAAAAACCGACTTTATTAATAATGTTTCATGGAATGATGTTAAATTACATTTACAATCAATATTTACTGACGCTTCTACTAAAGTCATTATTTGTCACGGACTAATCAAATATCCATCAAAAGATTTACGTTCTGTCATTATCAGTGAAATGCATTGTTTACCAACGAGAGGACACGGTAGAGTTACGAAAACATATAATAGAATCAAACATAATTATTACTGGAAAAATTTAAAAGCAGATATTCAACGATACATACAACAGTGTTTACAATGCCAATTGAAAAAACTTGTAAAAGTAAAAACAAAACAACCCATGATAATTACAGACACACCAGGATCTTCATTCGGTAAAGTAGCTATGGATATCGTAGGTCTCTTACCTAAATCTGAAAGGGGAAACGAATACATTTTAACATTACCAGATCAATTAACTAAATTTTGCATGGGAATATCATTACCGAATCAAACTTCCGAAACTATTGCAGAAGCTTTTGTAAATCGCTTTATTTGTGTCTCTCAGAGCACCAAAAGTAATATTAACTGATCAGGGTAGAAATTTTCTAAGTGATTTGATTAAGAAAATTGCAAAATTATTTAAAATCCGTAAATTTCGCACAACAGCTTTCCCTCAGTCAAACGGATCTTTAGAAAGATCACATCACCCATTAGGCGAATATTTAAAACAATACGCGAACGAACAAAAACAATGGGATAGATGGATAAGCCTTGTTATGTTTAATTATAATACAAGTGTACATGAAGCAACAAAGCACACTCTATACGAACTAGTTTTTGGAAAGATAGCACGTGTTCCATCAAACGAACTTTTTCCCGGAGATAAATTAGCAAATTACGATGAATATTTAATAAATCTTGTCACTCAACTTCACGCAATTCAGAGAAAAGCACGCAATAATGTTATTCAGGTCAAAATTAAATAAAAAAATTATTACGATAGAAAAATCAACTCACAAATTTTTAAACCGGGAGACCAAGTATTTTTATTAAAAGGTCCAAAACCAGGTAAATTCGAAGATCAGTATACTGGGCCTCACGAAGTTCTAGAAATTTTAAATAAAAATACCGTAAAAATTAGAATAAAAAGAAATAGCCGAATAGTACATCCAAACCCCTTACGAATCTCATATATCAAACTTAGTGACAAATAAAAATTATCAATGAAATTATTATGTAATCTTTCAGATGGACCTTGACATTAAGCGACTAATTGTAATACTATTAGTATTAATAAAGTTTTATGAAACTGTTGGAATAATAGGGTATGACTGCGGGTCACCATCAGCAAATTTAACGACATCCTTATTAATTATTGAATAGTGCGACCACGATTCCACCACAAAATATTAAGCGTGATCAACCATATATACAATTATTTCAAATTAATGAATTCGATTCAATAAAAGTATTACAGTACAAAGTCGAAATCAATCGAACGATTAAAAAATGTGTAATGTTCTCTCACACTATGGATGTATACAATGGCAAATATTCATATATAGAAGAAATATCCCGCGACATATGTAAACGAATGCACGAATATGGCACTTATCAAATGGGACAAACTTATATAACTGGATTAAAATCAAACTGCAACACGCCCAATAACGCCCAAAAACTCGCCGGCAATGTAGATAATGACGGAGCATGTATCGGAGGCGCGTACTCTGATCCTTACGGAACATGGACAGACGTAATCGTACTAGCTAATGTAAAAATTACCTTACAAGATTACACAGCAAACGTAAAAATAAATACTAATCGAGTGCAGCTCAGATCCGGCGTATCATGCAAATTCGCTTCAACACATTGTACAGACATAGAAGAAAGAGATACGTACTGGAATCCCGTGCCAACAGATACCTGCGAACTTTATAACTTCGGCGTATTATTCGAAGGATATGCCTATAAAATAGTCGATAATGACAAAGATCACCCTCAAATAATTTACTCTTTAACAACACAATATTTGCATTAACTAACAAGGGAAAATACAGTACATGTGGATATTCACTAATAACAAGGAAAGAACATCCAAAATTATTAATTTTTGAAACGGTACGCGGTACTGTTGTCTTTAAAAAACAAGCTGGTATCTCAAATCTTGATATCTTTATCTATATGAACTCAAAATTTGTATATGTGGAAAAACACGTCCGCACTCAGATAAACGAACAAAAATTTATTATTACATCAATGTAATTTAGAAAAACAAATGCTAAATAATGCATTAGCAATAACTACGCAAGCACCCGGCATTTTTAGATCATTTAATGAAAGGACCTGGATATATGGCTTTTTTAGCAGGAGAAGTAATTCATATAGTTAAATGTGTGCCAGTTGATGTAAAACTTGCACGAACAAAAGAATGTTACGATCAATTGCCTGTAATTTGAGGAAACCGAACGCATTTTTTGACATCTCAAACTCATATATTATTACATCAAAGAATACAAACTACATGCAATCCATTCGCACCTGCCATGTATCTTTTAGGAGATTCATGGTATAAATTTATACCTAATCCAATAGAAACCTTACCACCAATTATCATGAAACCACTAACCAAACCCACATGGAAATACATTAGCCCAGGATCACTCGCGTCAGCGGCATATATTCAGAAGAAGAGTTAAAGAACCTCAGAGACCATATAACGTTGAACGACCTTCGGTACTCAACACCGTAGCAAGAGGAGTTATGGGAAGAACTATCGCCTTACATGGAAGCTCCATCACCAATTTATTAGACAAAGCATCGATAGAAAAATTAGCCTCTTCAGCTTAGAAAAAATTCTGGAATAAATTTTTGTTTTTTGGCAATGTCAACACCTACTCAGAATATATCTAATTTACGAGTTTCCAAGTTATTATTAGATATAGTTGAGCATGGATATGCTTTGCATACCATGTATGGATGGTCAATATATTTACTTGGAGCAATCTGGGATTCTCTTACAAATCTCTTATTGCATCTGGGGAGACAGAGACAATCCGGATTACAGCCAAACGTACCACCACCACCATCATCACCAAGTGCACCACTAGAGGACCATAAAACAATAAAACTTACTAAACAAGAAACTTATAACAACATGAAGAAGAACGCAGTATATCCTTTGCTATGTCCAGAGGAAAATGCAACTTATACATTAGAAATAAGAGAATAAAAATATATAACTTTAAATAATAACAATAAAAAAAATAATAATAATAAAAGTAAACCATCCAAATGTCCTTTTTTTATCTTTTTTTACCTTTAAAAATAAGAAAAAAGGGGGAACTGTCCTATTAAACAGTCTTAACTATTTTAGACATAGAAATCAAAAATATCGACATCCGCCACCTAATCCGCGGACGCTTGGAAGTGCGCATAACTGGTACGGAATCACCGCTACTTTTCTGGATTGAACTAAAAAATGGCGAAAAAGATTTGATAGACCTCATCGAGGAACTCAACTTTCGGATGAATAAACGAAGTCAATATCTTCATCTATTCCCCCAAGACTTAAAGGAAAACTAACCGAGCGCGGTGAAGATCAAAAACATCTGGCAACGCGGCATTATCATAAGGGTCAACAGTGTAATCATCATGGTCAAGATCTCTCTAAGAGACTGGGGGATGATAGTTTGGAGACCAATGGGCCAAGTGTATTTCCTAGATTGTCCTAGAAGACCGGTTCAGAGAATTGGGATGGCAAAGTATTAAATGCGGCTTGGCATATATGGGCTCCGTAACAACAATCAGAGAATGGCTTAAAAAATCCCATCAACTATGTAAAATCCTCGCAAACCAGCAAGTAGGATGGATACAAATCGTCCGTCCTCTCAGTGATAGAACCGCCATGATAAAATTAACAATACACCACGAAAACACCGAAGAAGATCATATTTTGCGTGACTCATTAATACAGCTGGGACACGCTCAACTTATTGATGATGCCTCAACAAACGTATTCCTCACCGTATAAAATGGAAAAGATCACTGAACAAACAACATAATATTAGTTAAGATTGTATAACATTCACATTCATTGTATACACATATACTCTATAATGTTAATATTCTTCCACAGCTATAGTAATAACTAATTATATTTTTATACACACATATATTATATATATATATATATATATATATATATATATATATATATTCTCACTATATCAATATTAATTAGCCTTTAAATATTTAAAAAAAAGAAAAAAAGGGAATATTTTTTAACCCAGAAATATATATATATATATACATATATATATATATATATACACATACCCATATATGTGCACTTAAGTCTAATAATAATAATAACTTCATACATTGTGGAGGATGGCGTGTTCGGTAGAAGGATGTAGAAATGATAGTATAGCAGCTACGTTCAACAATAAATATATTTTAGTAATAACTGTATAACTACAAGATTTGTGTGGCCCTGAGAAGAGCCGATTGCGCCGCTCCTGGCGGCTACTTTAATGGCGGGCCGATTCCTGCCACGAGATACTAGGCCTGGTTTTGGTCCACTGCCGTGGAGGTTTAACCTTAGTGGTCTTTTGTTTCCTCTTCGCTGCCTTCGGAGGTTTGCTTTTTGTTTCCGTCTGTGTTGCAGCTGTCCGGGTAGTTTTCTCCCAGTCGGAGTCGGATGATGGTATGGCCTGTTTTATTCCACTCGAAGCGTGGTGTTGTATGCCTCGATGTATGCGAATGCAGGGTTGTGTCTGCGTGGACTGCTCCTGTTACTCCCTCTGCGTATCTCTTTTAGGAAGAGTGTGAGTCAGAGGTGATAGAAGAGCAGAAACAGTGCCCGGGTATGATGGTGAAATGTAGCGCCGGAGCCGGATATCCCACGTGGCCAGGAGGCTCCTCGGAGACCGTGTGTAACGTGTAGGAGAGAGTGTTATTGGCTGCAGCTTCCACGGGAAGTATTCCTGCGGCACCCTCCAACTGTTGTTGTTGTTATCTGATAGGACATCAGCGTGGTCCTCGTCCGCTTTGCGCCGTTCTTCTACCCCTGGTGTGCGATGGTTGCGTAGGCTGATTAAGTTTGCCGCTGTTTACCAGCGTAATGCCGCCTTAAGCGGGTATCAAAAGAGTCGTACTTACATATCTAATGTTTAGCGCGCTCGAAAACGTGTGCAGACTGATTTCTCCGGCCGTCTCGCTGCCCTATATATTGCTTTCAATGTTTCCTAATAGCGAGTTTACGATTTACCCAAATCGCCTCGCGGTTAGGTATTTGACTACCTGAGCCGGTGTGCACGTGCTTAGCGCGTGATTGATACCTTGCGCGCGGCACGTGCTTAGTGCATGGGTCCTAGCGTCGCGCGCGCAGGTCCTCGCGCGCCTTGATAAGGGCTGCGCTTCCTACTTCAATGTTCGCGCGCCATGCTAAGACTTGCGCTTCTTACTTGGCGATGGCGATAGTTTGCCACATACATAATAATAATAATAACTTATTTTATAATTAGAGAAAGAAACAAGAGAAAAAATACATATATATTTGTTTTTGATATCGTTGCATATACTATTATCACCCTTCTTATGTAATATATAACAAAGGCAGAACTATCTTTTCCGATATTTATATAAAATTCTATACGCTAAATAAAATTACCTGATCAAAAAAAAGAAGGCAAAGAAAGGAAAAGGAGGAATCTTCATCGATCTAATCGCCACCAAACTTCCAACATATGAAGTTTTTTATTCTGCACACTAGTACATCAACCAGTAGCTAATGTATAATCAACAGCAAATACAAATTCAAGCGGCACTATGAGTGCGCAAAATTCTACATCTGTGCAACTGCAAAAGCAACAACCAACGGCCATATTCAATCAGAACATAACCAGCAGATTGATGAAATAGAAATTTTCTTTCACAGCGATAACATTCTCAGATCATCCACATTGATCAGTAAACATTATGACATCCTGAGTTTTACTTTTATTGCACAATGGCATACATGAGAAAAGATAGTTTTGTTTTAAACTCCTTAACAAAAAGGGAACAAAGAAATCGTTATTACTTAAATTAGTAGAAGAAAACTCATATTATAGTAAAACATTTTTTTTATATATATAAAGAAAATAATGTAAAAGAAAGACGAAAAAAAAGAAGGGGTTTTGGTGGTTTTCTCTTTCCTCTTTCTTAATATACAGACAAACACGCATAAATTACCATACGCATATTTTAGTTTAAACAGCGAAAGGAAGGAATCCATCGTTACTTTTCCTTTTGCAAATGTTGGGTTCTTCCCCAACATTGTCTAAGGTCGGGGGTGTTACGTCCTGCCGACTCTACAATTCTTTCCGTAAAATTGCAACGATTATCGATTAGCAAAATAAAGTAAAATTTTCGATGAATAGAACATCTTGTGCCATATTACGCTTTAAAACATTTCGATACCCATGAGTAACCGAGAGAAAACAAAAGAAACTACTCCGCCGATCTTCTCTAAGTAAATAAATGTTTCATACAGTAATATCTTACAGAACAAAGAACAAAGAAACGGCGAAGCGATGAAAACATCTTACGAAATATCTTTAACAAAAATAGCCGAATCTATATCAACAATCATAAACCTTTGCCATCCACCTCAGAATCACGCGGGCAAAGATAAATCGGAAAAGTCGAACCTTGATCAATCGACTAACATAAAAAGGGAGCTTGCGAGGTCCGCATTATTAGTAGTCAGTTATAAGATATCAAGATCAGTAGTCAGTCGTCAGTTGTAAATCCGCGTGTCACTCAGCCACTCAGTAGTTAATTAGTAATCCGTGTCAATTGTTCGTGTACATCGTGATTCGCCACCAGTCTCATTTTCGAAGGCGTTTCTCCTTCAATCGAGAACTGCGACTATCTATCTGCCATCATTGTAAAAAGTAAGTCGTTACAAGCAAATTTTTCATCTTTTTTTTCTTTCTTTCTTTCCTATTCAAATTAGAATTTTTATCATAAATTTTTATAGTGGAAGGAATATCCTTTTATATCGCTGTCGGCCGATTAGAATCGGGTTAGGCGTATTAGACGAATCATTCGCGAAACTCGGAGAGTCCTGGCTCGAGCAAATTCACACCAAATCAAAATAATTAGTGGACGCGTTACTACGATTAACCGCAACCTAGAGAAGGCTAATAGAATAGCCAAAGCGATTAATGAATTCAATTTACATAGCGATTTACACACTGATACGCCCTGCTCACCCTCCTCTGTTTGTTCCTCCCTGAGATCACTATCATCCGTTTCAACAGTGATTCTCATAAACGATCCTTCTCCTTCTACTCCCGAATTCGCAGAATTGAATTTTTTTGATAAGGTGATCTAAGAAGCCTGCAATGAACTCCCTAACCTTGAAGATCCCTCATCCTATTACCCGGATATCATCCTTTGAATCCAATCATCATTTCCTGACCCAATGACACGCTGATACATATTTTGCTTAACTATTTATTTTTCCGATAATGACATATTGTATTTACCAGTCAGAGATATAAATTTAACGATAGAGTTAGCTCAAAATCTCTCTGACTGATGTCCCCCGAACTGATGTATCACCCGCGAATAAACACACACACACACTCACACACTATTAAATGTTAGTTATTTTTCCTCTCTATGAATAAAAACTTATATTAAATATTATAATAAAAATTATAAGAACTATCATAAGAACATGTACGGAATTTTCTTTTAGGGATTAAATTCCTTGATCAAAAAGGGACCACCGAGTGAACGTCGGAAAATAGCGTAATAGCGACGTGTACAGTCGTTTACCTGATTTTCAGACCTTCGAGTTCGCTCGACCCGATTTTTGCGCCTGTAAGGCGTTTGAGTTGGGGATACTTAAAATAGTTATTGCATCCTTTTTTATGACTCATCCTTCCGAGAGTCTGGCCGTAACAATTCAATAGCTGTTTATTTCCGTTTCAATAGCGATTTTTTATCCTCCGTATGCCGATAGCGGTCTGTTAGCCGTTCGTAGCCGTTTTTGAGTCGTTACTGAGTAGTTTGATAGCTGTATACCTGAGCCGTTCCTGAACCGTTCATTGCTGTTCGATTCGGTCCGTGTTGGCTAATCGTTCATAGCTGATCTTGGACCGGTTGTTGCTGTCCATTGTTTGTTGGCATTTTGTTGACGTTTTGTTAGCGTTTCGTTCACTACTCGTTTCTAATCTAGCGATATTCGCACGCCGAAGTTCATTCACAATTTGTATCGCTCGCACGTCTTTCTCAACGCAGCAAGCTTATCTCGTCTGACTCTTTTGTTAAAATTATCGGAAGAGTGAATTGGAGTTTCGTCCTTCTCCCTAATCCTGGAAACCGGCAAGCCTGATCCGTGACGTACGGGAAAGGTGAACCGTCACAAGCTCGTTCTTTACTACGATCGAACTAGAGTTGTCGACAATCTTTTGTAGCGACCCGATGAAAGTCTAAAGTGTCTGTCCAATACGATATCCTCCTCGATCTTACCGGTCTTCAAAGTGCGATGTTTCTTGCGAATCGATTCGCTCGTTTTCGCAATTTTCCTCGCAATTTTCTCGCGCTTACGAACACCTTCGCTGCCAGCCATGTCGGTGAAGTGTCAATTTCTCACGTTTCACCACGATGATGGTATCGGCAACGACTAATCGCTTTGCGGTATCACGAACACGTTAAATTCTATACCGACCATTGTTGAGCGAACTGTCTTTGTCTATCATTACAAATCCATATTTGTGCTGCCAACAATCGCGACACAACGCGCAAAATTCGTCGTACCACATATCGGTATTCATATGATCATTGTACACATGTTTCAGGTTGTAATATCCTGTTTGAACAGAATCAGCAGGTTCACATTGTCGCGTATTAGATGTTCAGGTATTCTTGCGTACTCTGACAGAGATAAAAGCAGTCGACGCACGAGTGCCGATCCATTGAAAAGTACTCTCTCACCGCATCTTATTTATCGTATGTCACGTCATCGAACACGAAGATCGAGTTTGGACGCGCCTCGCTTGGCGTCACTGTTGTTGGAGAATATAAAATAATCAATTTCGTCAATCAATGTCAATAAATTCTCCAAATATTTTGGCTATTGAAGCGATTTCGAATACATACACGTTCTCGAAACGTACACCGTGTGAACTTTCTATCAAACTTATCAACACGTTGGTTTTACCGCAATTCGAAAGATCGCAAATGATACCGCGTATAGTCAGTAACATTGTACCATGCTTACGCATCTTTACGTTGTCCCCCATCGATCGTAATTTGTCGTCACAATTCGTCACTTTGATTATCACCAATGTTTGTCGCACGAATTTCATTTTCACACTATCGACTGAGAGGGCAGTTGGATCGAATGTCTATTTATAGATGTGCGGAACCGCGAATCGCTCAATAGCGAAAATGTTCATCCTGCTATCGAGATCTTCCGATATTTGCAATTTGAGCGCCGAACAGTTACAATTTATGCCGAAAATCGTTTTGCAGCGAATGTCCGGCGATCTCATCCATTATCTGTGGGACAAGCTTTCGGAACATATAAAGGCAAATTTGGAGGGTCAACAATATCGTCACTGTTACGAACATTATAATCAACCGTGGTAACGAACGCACATCGATGGGCCAGCGCCGTTGATAAAAAATTGCAGCGAATGTCAACGAAAATAGGTAGAGGCCTATTAAATCGCGCGATAAACTCACTTCCTATCGAATTACATACATTCCTGGCTATGAATTTTGCGGCCCCGGTACTCATTTGGAAAAACGATTGGCGAGAGATGATCAGGGTATAAATCCATTGAACGCGGCGTGCCGCGAGCACGACATTGCGTATTTTGGGAGCACTGATCTCACCGAGAGACACGCGGCTAACAGGATACTCGCTGAGAGAGCGCAAAAACGCATTGTCGCAAAAAATTCGGCTCTGAGTGAGAGAGCTGCAGCTACAGCTGTTTGGGAAGCGATGAAAGCCAAGACAAAGATCGGTATGGGTATGAAGACGAAGGCGAAGACGAAGACGAACAAAAAGATGGTGAAAAAACGGATACTTCCAACAGCGAAACGAGGCTGTGTATTGCCGATTTTACCGATATTGGGCACACTTAGATCCTTGATCGGTGGATCGGCCGGCGTGGCAAAAGCGATGAATGATAGCAAAGTTACGCGGTGTCAATTGGAGGAGCTGCAATGTCACAATCGCGCGATGGAAGGTCACGGGCTTTATTTTGCTCCGTACAAATATGGACAGGGATTGTATCTTGGCCCATACAAACATAGAAGGGCGTGATAACGAAGAAGAAAAAAACGTTAAAGAGATGTTAAATATGCTTACCGACGTGACAACAAACATACAATTAGAACAATTAGCAAAACGTATGCGTATACCATTCTTTAGAGGGGCGTTTTTATGCATGATTTTTTACCAATCGGTGGTATATGTCGAAACGAGAGTATATCTGATGTAACTCTGGCAAATAATTGCATCGCGTTCATGTTTGATGAGATTCGATACGAACTTGACAGTGTGGAGATTGATCGTAACAGAAATGTGGGAATAACTAGCACACTCAAGAATTATGTAACGATATCATCCGACAGAACCGTGATTATGAGGAACGCCGGCTAGATGCGCAGACTAATGCAAATGGATACATTAATTTTTGCGTACCACTCTACATGTTATTGGGATTTTGCGAAGATTACAAACTCAAGATTACAAACGTGGTGATTAATGCTCGTCACAGGTTGATTTTAATACGATCGCGCAAAGACAACAATTGTCTGATTGGAAATTTGGCGTTGGAGCCTGTGATTAACATATTTAAGATATAATGGCGAATGCCACACGTTATATTAAACGAGATCAACAAGCTATCGATGCTGCGCGCCTTGGAAAGCGGACGATACCTCAGCATGAGTTTTTGCTTGTGGGATCTGTACGAGTTTCTGCTATTGCAGCGTACAACCAAACATTCGTGGGCCATTAAGACCACGACTCAGCTGGAGAAGCTGTGATACGTTGTTTTCGCTCTACAGATAGGCCGGAAAAACGTCATGTCCGAGGATACGAATCGATTCGATGACTGCAAATTGAACAACGTGAAACTTTATCTGAACTCGGAATGTTATCCGTACGATAATATGAACTTGGATTTCGATAAAAACAGATGGTTGATTCTGTACGACACATACCAGCATTTCTGCAAAAATTATTACGAATACGAGTATCTTGAGCCGAGTCTCACCGTCACGCAGTTTCTACGCAACAGTCCGTTCTTGATCATAGATTGCTCTCGATAAAACGAATCGATTACGAGCGCAACCATGGATGTGAGATTGGAATTCGAGTGTAAAGAGAACGTGCCGATGAATAATACTGCATACTGTCTCATACATGATCGCGTGATTCAATGCAACCCGTCGACCAATGTTGTGCGCAAAATCACCTAAGTGGAGGATGAGATGATATAAAATCTATAATGCATCAGGATCAATCGCAATTTTCTTCTCGACGTGCTGATATAAAAACGTAATGTCTGTATCAACGTTGGACTTGCAAGGATTCTTTGTCGAGATGAAACTTGTCCTAAAGAAGGTGGTGATGCAGAGAAGAGGGACCGTTTTGGCGCATTATATATTTACATGCTCCATACCATGGAATCTTCTCACAAGACAAATCATGTACTTCCTGGCTGATTGCGAATCACCATGGATTAGGATGGGAAGACGGAAACGTGTCGTACAGCAAAATGGCTAAACGTTTAATTATATCGGCCGTGCTTGGTACGAGAAGAGGATGATGAGACGCCGACTTTCGTGTACATCAAAGGATGTCAGAAACGAGAATGACTGATGGATTTGCTTGAAAATTATGTGAGAGAAAACCTGATTATCGAGACTTTGGATGCTGATATGAAGATATTGAATCTTTAAATAATCTAAATGTTGCTAATACTATAAGATGTGGAAAACATATTAAGAATTGCGCATTAGAAAATGTATTAAAAATATTTTATTGGTGATCGCAACGTCAAAAAAATTGCGAATTTTAAAAATAAAAATATATAAACATTATTAATATGTTTTATCTCTTATTCTTCTCATTCCTTTCCTCGCGAGTTTCTAAGAATTATTTTCAATTGACTACCTCTCCCTTCTTCTAAATTTCATTAATCTTCCCATCATACTTTTAAAAAATAAGCATCACGTATACTCGGTTTTTTACTATCAGTGTCGCGTCAACCGCTCTATTTCTCAACCTAGAGAAATATACTCTACTGAAGGAAGCAATATGAATTATAATGTTCTGATTGAGAACGTTAAAATTCCGCAGTGTAAGAAGGAATGTGACAAGTAAGTTTCGATTAACTTAAAACATTTTATTTTTCTTAAATAAATTTTTTAAGATATTCTTTTTTTTCATAGTGTTTCATCCGAGCCTTGTCGCGCAATTCTTATTCTTGGCAGAAGATACGCCTTAACCCCGACATCTTACAAATATCTGGAAATTGGAATAAGCATTGGGATTGTGTCTTGTGTGCAATTGGTGCGATAACCGGGGCAATCAAATAGTATTGTCTTTTGAAACGAAGAAATCGCTGATGCAGAAATGTGCGGTCATTGATTCATCATTGTGCGGCTTCTACAGACGTCTTAACCTTCATTGCAGATTTAAGATTTGACAATTATAGTTATAAAAATATCTGATTCGGATATTATAAAAATGACTTTGTATAATAATTCTTTATATATGAATCCATCCACTCTAATACATTTATTCGACTTGTGTATAGAGCATATATATTATTGGTTGTGCGAAAATACGCATATTGCGGACGAAAAACAAATTTGAACAATTTGTTAGAGTTTTACAGTGTAATAAAATTCATAATGCAAGCGATGCTGTAAAAGCGATACATGAAAATGATATATTTGACAGCGAATCTCTCATAGATTGTGAATTATTAACGTGCGCTATAAATGGTGTACTTTACAATGCTTGTAATAAATGAAAAATACACATATACTTATTAATAAACATTTATATATTAAAAATGCTTATCCTTTTTTTGCTTCCCTTGCTTGCATATAAGATGGATATATAACCGCGGCGCGACCGGTGGACGAGAGATAGCGCGAGGCGTTCGCGTGGACGGGGAGAAGGATAGAGCTAATGAGATTCTCAATGTATGGGGAAAGGATAGCGCAAGGCGTTTGTAAGGCAGTGCGATAGAGAGGGATAGCGCGAGGCGTTCGTAAGGCGATGTGTTAGAGAAGAATAGCTAATGGTTGCATGTGAAAAATTGTATTAATATTAAAAAAGTATTAATTATTTCTACGTCTTCTTCTTTTCTTTTCTCTTTTCTTTATATCTGCGCCGATAAACGGTTCTTCCTAGAAAAAAATTCTCAACGTTCGGACCGTACGTGCAATATACGCTATTTGTTTATAATGTTTATAAAGTAGCCGGACATAAGCGCTCGTCTTTGTATATATACGCCGATTTAAACGTGTTCCGCTCCCACGATACAAAAAATTCCGTTCACATCAAACATGCAATAGATGCTATTTACAATAAATATAAATTATAGCAGCCAGGACATCGGCACTTGTCTTTGTATATACGTACTCATAAATATGTCAGCAAAATAAAATAAGATTTTCGATGAATAGAACATGTTGCGCCACATAATGCTTTAAATATTTCGGCACCCATGAGTAACCGAGAGAAAACAAAAGAAACTACGCCGATCTTCTCTAATATCAATAGATAGCTTATCTATTGATATTTATATACTCTAATAACATCTTACAGTAAAAGAACAAAGAAACAACGAATCGACGAAAACACCTTATGAAATATCTTTAACAGAAATAGTCAAATCTATTTCAATAATCATTAAAAAAATAAGATCTTTGTCATCCATCTCAGAATCGCACGTGCAAAGGCCCGTCGGAAAAGTCAAACCTTTGACCAATCGACTAACTATAAAAAGGGAGCTCGCGAGCATCAGTTGTCAATTAGTAATCCGCGTAATTGTTGGTAGTCACTCAGCCACTCAATCTGTCAGTCAGTCAGTCAGTATTTAGTGTTCAGTATAACTATTATTTAAAATTCGAGTGCATCTTGATTTGCCACCAGTGTCCTTTTCGGTGGCATCTCTCTCCCTCAACCAAGACGAACTGCGACCACCTATCAGCAAACTTTATTTTACTCCCTCTCATCATTACAAAAAGTAAGTCGCTAAACCAATTTTTTTTTTATGCGAATTAGAATTTTACCATATAAATTCTCATAGTGAAAGGAATATTCCTTTACATTGCTATCGACCAATTAGAATCGTGAACTAGGCGTATAAGACGAGCTATTTGCAGGACTCAGAAAGTGCTAGCTCGAGTAGATTCTCAGGCAATCGAAATAGTTAGTCGACATAGAATTAACCATAATCTAGAAAAGGCTAATAGAATAGTCAGAGCAATTAACAAATTTAATACCTATAGCGATTTATCACACACTAATACTTTTTGTTCACCTACCTCTATTTATCCTACCCTACCTGTTCCTCCCTGAGATCACTTTCTGATTCGGTTGATAATTCTCTTTCTCACCCCACTGAATCAGACGCAGAATTTGAAAAAGTGATCCATGAGTTCTACAATGAACTTCCGGATCTCGAAGATCCCTCCTCATTTCAATCCGGATACCATCCTTTGAATCCCATCATCATCTCCTGACCCAATAATACATTGACACATTTTTACTTGTTTATTTATTTTCATTTCCGATAATTATATATTGTACCAGCTAGAGATATAAAATTTAACGATAAAGCCTGCTCATAATCTCTCTGGCTTATGTCCCCTGAACCTATGTATCACCCGCGAGTAAACACACACACGCGCGCGCGCGCACACACACCACACACACACACACACACACACCACAATTAAAGATTTGCTATTTTTTTCTATTATAAGATCATATAATAAATGTAAAAAATATAAAAACTATATAAAATTAAGTAAAAAATTATATAAAAAACTATTATAAGAACACGTATAGAATTTTCTTTCTATTTTAATGAATAAATTTATATTTTCATTTAATTAACCAAATTATTTATTGACTCCTCGTTTCCAATTCAAAGATCGTACTAGGTCCCATCCTGTGTTAAAGATATTAAATTCTTCGAGCCATCCTTTTAAATATAAGTTGAACACCATTTTTAATCTCGTTGACCATGCTATTTTATTATCTGACGATCAGTTTCATGGAAAAAACATTGATGTCGTGAAGCAGATCTTACTTAATAATTGTTTTCCGACACACATTATAAATCGTTATATTTGTAAGAGACTGAATTTTTTGAAACACCGGAACAATGGCATTCTGGATAATGGGGAAAGTGGTACAGACAAACCCTCCTACATCGCACTACCGTTTATCGAAGGCTTGAGTGACGATGTTGGTCGGTTGCTTAAAAATATGGGATTTACAGTGGTTTACAATATACCTAAAAAATTAAATTCATTGATTAAACGCGGCAAGGATAGTTTGCCTATTAGCAATAGAACGGAGGTTGTTTATAAAATAAATTGTAAGAATTGTAGCGCTTCGTATATTGGCCAGACAAAAAGACACTTAAGCACCCGAGTCAAGGAACATTGTAATAATATAAAAATGCACGAAAGTAATCTATCCGTAATTAGCAAACACAAATTAAAATTTGATCATGACTTCGATTGGTCAGCGCCTGATATTCTACATAACGAAAAATATGTAAGAAAGAGAGAAATAGCTGAAATGTTTTTTATTAAAAAATTTGACAACACTATTAATTCCCAAAAAGATACAGAGAATTTAAACAACATATACGATAAATTAATAAAGGTCGTTTAGTTGATCTCAGTATTCCAAACATAGTGGTTGACACAATGTCAGTTTGACATTTCGATTTTTCTCTTTCTACTTTTTAATTATAACGTAAGTGCTTAATTCTATTTATTTCATTGTAACATGACTATCTTTATTTATTGTATTGTTATTTTAGTTTCACTTGATAAGGACCAAAACCATATGGTCGAAACGTCGTGATATAATAATCAAACAATAAATTGCCAGTTTGGTCGTATAAACACTTGTTTATTATATTAAATTCTCTTATCGAAGAAGGACCACCGAACGAACATTCGAATGACCAGAGTAATAGCGACCAAGTCGTTTACCTGTTTTTCGAACCTTCATGTTCATTCGACCCGAATTTTACGTCGCGAGGCATTTGATATCGGGATAATTAAGATAGTTGTTGCGTCCTTCCTTGTGACTCATCCTTCCGAAAGTCTGGACGTAACAGTATTATACAACGGGATCCTACAAGAAAAACAGAGAATTGCAACCAATGACTAATTACTCACAATGAACAAAAATACAAGCCAAGCATCGAGAATCTCCCCAGCAAGCAGAACTCTGCTCAGAACTCTGTCTAGATGACACCGGATAACACAAAAAGAGAAGAAGAAAGAAAAACACATCTTATCTCTCTCAAGGCAATAAAATCTGCAGCCGAAGACTCGAAACTATCGATATTTGTCAGGTAAACATTACAACACGTATACAATTTCTTTTTTTTATGCCGCAAAAAGGGCATGTATAAGAAAATAGTTTTTTTCTAGAACCTTATATAAAATTATATTAATTAATAAAATGTAAAAGAAAGACAAAAGAATAAAGGAAAGTGTTTTGGTGATCGCCTTCTCTTTTCTCCTTATTAATAAGTAAATTAGCGCACACATACTTTAATAAACCACGAAAGGAAGAAATCCATTTCTTTTTCTTTTTGTAAATATTGAGCTTTTCCCCAATATTTTTCTAAGCGGGTGTTACATTCTGGCGGCTCTATGATTCATTTTTTTCGCAGAGTAACGGCAACAATCGTCGGTTAGTGATAAAACTTTCCAAAATAAATGTCGTCTGATAAGTAGAATGTCTTACGCCATATTCTTTAAAACATTTTTATCACTTGCCGATAAGTAACCATGGAAAAGACGCAGAAACATCTCAGCCGAAAGATACACCGCTATTCTTCGCCAGAAGATAAATAAGAAAATAATGGACATCTCTTACAGTAAAATTTTCTGGAGTAGAGAGATACCGAAAAGAGTAATGAAATATTCAATAAATACAGCTGCATCAATAGTAGGAAAATAAGGCCGCTTCTAACCCACCTATTTCTTAAGAACTGGTTGTAAGAGTAAGAGAGAGAGAGATACATGAAAAAGATAGAATGATATCTCGGAGGGGAAGAGACGGCACTGCGGAACAGCAAAGGAAGTACGTATGGCGAGGGAGGCGTGGGGCGGAAGGGAAGCGCGCGCATGTTGATGGTGAGGGGAGGAGAAGAGGCGAAGGGGATTTCGGAGGACGAGCCGCGGATTCCTTATCGGTGCCGCTTAAAGCGCGCAATTCAGGAGCGCGTGCGATGAGAAATCGAGATGACGTGCGAGCAGTCATCTTCAAGATCGTAGTTACACGAGATGTACTTGATATCGGAGTCGAAGATCGCGCTTAGTCCGTACGACGACAAGCGGTACGTCGTATCTGGAACGACGAGCACTCTACCGTAGGTGCATTATAAAATACCGCTGTAATAATCTTTATTTTTTAGTCGATAGAATTTTATTAAGTTATGTAATAAATATATAACGTATAATAAAATACAATTATTTTATTAATAAATTATTTTATTAATAAATTATTTTAAATAAATACATTTTTATCGTAATACGGCTGCTTTGTTTATCCAGGAATTGTGCGTCTCGCCCATTCCCAATCATTTCACGTAAAGCTCGTTGCTCTTTCGTCGTAGCACCTTTTCCACGAGATATACGTCGGGGTCGGAGATGCGAAGAAACTTGTGTTCGTAGAATCCTCCGGCGATCGGCTCGTTTCGCGAATCCTTTAATAGATACGTTACGGGATTGGTTCGTTGCATCTTGGTTATTCAAAATATCTCGGTGGTCCAATTGGGTGTGGAGACTTTCTCGAAGATCATTTTAAATTTGCTGACGCGTACCGGATCGTCCAGCTTAAATTTCGCATGAGCGGCTATCTTTACGTTGCTGTACACAGTGTGTAAAAGTTTATCGGCAATCGCGGGAGTCATGTCGACGGGCCTCATACCGATAATGCGATGTTTTCGCGCGTTGTACTCATTCACGAGACGGGGCAGCGCGTCGATTCACATGTACATTCCGTTTAACGTGAAGTATTTTCACATGGAGTTCTTAAGCGTGTGATTGTATCTCTCGATGCCTTCATCACCGAGTACGCCGAATAATGAATCACCTTGTCCTTCTTCGCAAACTTTCGCACTTCGGTAGTGTAGAAACGTCTTTTCCTTTGTCGGTCTTCAGGTTTTTCGGACACCCTTAGAATTTCGCATTATCTTATTGTTAGATAACGCTCGAGTGACCTCGTTGGCGCTTTTGCTGTTGAGCGGTACGGCCCACACGTACTTGCTTAACGCATTAATAACGGAGAGTATGTAGTTGTGGCATTTGTTGAGTCTCGCGTAAGGACACATCTCGACCACATCTACTATAGATCGTCGTACCCGCGCACCGCGACGCGGCGACGTGGGAAGTTTCTTCTCGCGGGCGCGTGCAACTCCTCTACCAGTCTTCGTTTTTCGGCGCTCATTTTATCTTTTCTTTTTTTTATCGAAAAAGCGTCTTTTTACGGTCGCTTTCCTTTCTCGTTTGAATTCGATATCGAAAGAGCCTTTATCGAAGCAAGCGAGTTCGTCGAGCTCGCTTTATTAGAAAATTGAGTCGCGGCTTTCTCTAAAGCTTTTATGCGTTTATCCAACTCGTTCGATTCTTTCGTTAATCGCGACGTTAACTCTTCCAATTTCTTTACCTTCGCTATGGAATTTGCTGCGATCTGTAATTTCTCAGTTAGTCTATGTGTTTATAAAGTTCTACGCTTTTCGTAGATGTATTCGTCATAGTCGATTCGTTTTCTCAGATTTTCGCATTGTTTATTCAGATCGTTGACGCTCGTCTTGATTTTCGAAACGGCGCATTCCGCGGTGTCTAACTCTTTAGCGCTTTCTAGAGCGCTTTCGAGCAGAGCTAGTCTCGCGAATAACAGTATGACGCTTTGCCTCGTTTCGTCCGCGTCCTTTCTCAATTGCGACGCAATCTTTTCGGCGTTGTCGCGGTACTCGATCTCGCCCTTCTTCGCGGCGCATAACGCGAGATCGACATAGCTCTTGCTCGACGCGTCGGCGTCCTCCTTCGGCGGGGATAAGTGTCTTATCTTACGCTCTCTCGCGGCATACTCGTCGGCGGAACTCGCGCACAGCACGTTATCGCGCACGTAATTTCGCAGGGATTCGATAGCCGGGCGTAGTCTTCCATCATTACCGCTATTTCTTCAGAGGTATGCTGAATTTGTTCGAACATCGCGCGTGTCGCGCGCGACTGCGACGATCGCCGACTAATCGATTTATAGGATCGCGCCCGCTTCACGAAGCTCCTCGACTATCGAACATATAAAAGAGGACGCGGAGCTACGGCGGTACCGTCGATGCCTAGAACACTATATATATAATCGTCCCTGGCAACGAACGCATATCGACGGATCTGCACCGCTCATTAAGGATTGCGGCGAATGCAATTCTCAAAGCGGAACGGTGTAACCGGTGATGCAGGTTTATTAAACAGAGCGATAAACGCGCTACTCTTTGAGCTACACATACCGGGCTATCAATTCTGCTGACCGGGTACCCGTCTCGCGAAGAGACTAGCGTGAGGTGATCGAGGCATCAATCCGTTGGACGACATCGCGTACTCGCGAAGCGGCGATCTCGCCAATCGATACGTCGCCGATCGTGCGCTCGCCGAGAGAGCGCGCGAGCGGATCGCAACGAGCGATTCGACCTTAGATGAGAGAGCCGCTGTGACGGCCGTATGGGCGGCTATAAAGACAAAGACGAAGTTCGGAATGAGTGCGCTCGCGAGAACGAAGAGAAAGAAGAGCGGGTAGAGGATAACGACCGCTACGAGGAAACAAGCGCTTTCCGTAGCGAAACGCGACGGTTTCTTGCGCCTGTTACCGTTGTTGGGATTTCTTGGTTTCTTGGCTGGAGGAGCGGCGGGAATCGGGAGAGCGGTGAACGATGCCAAAGCGGCGCGACGGCGGCTGGAGGAACTGCAGCATCGCAATCGCGCGATGGAAGGTCGCGGTTTGTATCTCGCGCCTTACAAACGTGGAAGCGGTGCATCTTCGACAAGAAAAAAAGCAAGCGTTAAAAAAAAACTTCACGGAAGACGTTAGAGATTCTTCCATCCGTCGGTCCATAACGGACGAACAGTTGAATCACGCCGCGATACTCTCGCGCATGCCTCACTTCAGAGGCGTGTTTATGCGCGATGCTCTTCCTACGCGAGTGCGCCGTAACGAGAGCGGTATCGTTAATTTAGACGACGCGTCGAGGCCGGGCACTCATTGGGTGACATACGCGAAGGACGTTGACGTGATCTACTACGACAGTTTCGGCAATCTTCGTCCGCCGCGCGAACTCGGACGATATCTCGGACGCGATACGACTATTCGAAACAATCGTAGCTCTCAACAAACGAGCGATCAGAGCATCTGCGGACAATTGTGCCAGAGATTTCTCCGAGAGATCGATTGGAAAAATTTTCAGCAATAATATCAGATTGTTCGCGCTTACCGATCATGTCGCTGACTCTCACGCTATCCGGATGAAGCAGCGACCTCACATGAGTTATTTTCCGCTTCTGGATCTGAGCGATAACGATCACGAGTTAGGTCTCACTAATTTCGAGACCTACAACACGATACCGAATGTAAATTTTACGAACAATAAATTTTACTTCGACGATAACGACGAGGTTATCGTGATTCCCGTCGGATATTACGAGTTAAACGCTATAAACGCGTATCTAAAAGACGCGATTCGTCGCAAACGATCAACGAAAGAAGAGGAGCGAAAGCGAGGCGAGAGCAAAGAAGAACCGAAAACGAGAGACGAGGACGACGATTACATATACAACGTCGACGACCGCGATGATGATTTCTTCGATGACGACGAAAACAGCGAGAGGAGCGAACGCACCATAGCGCTTCGCGGAAACGATAACACCATGAGAAGCGAGATCAAGTGCGCGTACCGCATAAATTTTACTAAACCCGACAATATCGGTTATTAGGTTTCTCGTCTTGTATATTACAACCGAATAAATGGTACGTTTCCGATAAATCGGTAAATATTATGGCCGTTAACATTATTCGCGTAGAGAGCAATGTCACAACAGGGGCGTATCACAATGATAAATGCGCACACCATACACGAGTTCGCGCCGAACTTTCCGCCCGTATATAAAGTGTCGGAGATCCCCGCGCAGATCATTTATCTCCCGATTATCGCGCGAATCATCACCGATATAACCGTCGTGGACCAGAACGGAAAGTCAATCGATTTTCGAGGTGAGGAGATAACGATTCGTGTGCACGCGCGACAAAGAAGATAAATAGACGCGCGCGATGCTCATCGTGAACGAGTCAAACGCTAGAAGCGCGCCCATCATCGCCGCAGTGTCGTTCATAGATGCGAAGAGAAGGAAAGGAAAGAGAAGCGGAAGATTAACCGTCGTTAAGGCGACTTTTCTCCGCTCTTTGGGTTTCATCGCTCTGAAAAGGGCTCGTCTGTAAAAGCGAAATGAGCGACATCTTGAGTATCGCCGGAGAACCGGTCTTCGATGATCGCATTGTCAAGATCGAAATTCACACGTACAACCCTTACGCCAATATCACATTTGGAAATAGTGACGAGATACAAATTCCAATACAACAACAGAATCTGTACACGTAACCTTGCGAGAGTTTTCTCTACATCGAGGGCAGACTCGAGTCAAAGAAACCATCGGGCGCGGAGGGCGAAAGCTCGACGAGACTGGTGAACAATTGCGCCGCGTTTATGTTCGAGGAGATTCGCTGGGGTGGAGATCGATCGAAGAAGAAACATCGAAATAACGAGCACGATCAAGAATTACGCATCGCTGACGGTCGAAAGAAACAATATATTGCAGAACGCCGGATGGGACTTTGCGGCGAAGAGTCATTCGATCGACGATTTTAACTTTTGCGTACCTCTCAGCGTGTCGCTAGGTTTCTGCGAGGATTATAAGCGCGTCGTGATCAACGCACGAAACGAACTCATCTTGATACGAGCGTGCAACGATCACAATTGTCTCGTATCGCGCGAACCTAAGATCGTTTTATTGAATATACAATGGCAAATGCCTCACGTAGTGTTAAACGATGTTAATAAATTAGCGCTATTGCGTACATTGGACAGCGGAAGATATCTAAGCGTCGCTTTTCGTTCGTGAGATCTCTACGAGTTTTCACTTCTGCAGAGTACCACCAAACATTCGTGGGCGGTTAAAGCGGCGACGTAGCTCGAGAAACCGCGATACGTTACCTTCGCGCTGCAATCCGAAAGGAAGAACGTTCTGCTTCAGGATCCTTCCCTGTTCGACGATTGTAAACTAACCAACGTCAAACTGTATCTTAATTCGGATTTTTATCCCTACGACGATATGAATCTGAATTTCGAAAAAAATAAAACCGCGGTGCTGTACGACATGTACTCGAAATTTCGAAAAACGTATTATGGATGCGATAAAAACAAAGCGCTCCTTAATTTGGCCAAATTTAAAACGTTCGGTCCGATAGTAGTCATCGATTGTTTTCGACAGAACGAATCCATTAAGAGCATTAAGAGCACCGTGAACGTTCGTATAGAATGTAAGGAGAACGTTCCCTCTAACATCACAGCCTATTGTCTCATTATTCACGATCGAGTGGTAGAGTATAATCCGCTCACCAACGTCGTGCGCAGAATCGTGTAGAATAATCTAGTACAGCGATAAATAAAAAAATATGAAGGGAGAATAAAATGCTTAAAAAGGAACTTTAGAGAAGCGAGCATTCTTACTTCGACTAGCGACGAAGATGGACACACCGATCTTCGATGACCTTCAAAGTTTTATCGTTAACGAAAAATTTGTCGCGAAAGAGATAGGAATTGAGAAAGTAAAGAATTAATACATCACATCTTCTGCGTGCCAATGTCGTGGGATTTGTTAACAAAAGCGGAGAAAACGCAAGCTTGTTGATTGATCACCAATCACCATCAATTGAAGTGGAACGTGGTGGATATGTTAATTACGAGTCGATGAAGAGATTCGTTCGAGACGCCGTTTGCCATGGAACTAGTCCTGATTTTATGGTGCGCATATATGTTAAAGGCTACGAAAAAAAGAAGTGGCTTACCGAGATCCTGGAAGATGTCGAGGATCGCGGTGTCACCGTCGAGACCATCGACGCCAATTTCGAAGATATCGGCTAGAAATGTTGAACGCTTCGCGAGCTCTTCGCTACGGATATCACGCAAAAAATTGTGCATTGGAGAACATTTGCAAATTGCACAACTGGTGGTTGAAGCGAAGCAACGATTTGAGCGATATTTAATTTTAATATTATATTATTTTAATATTAATTTTAGTATTATATAATCATAAACTACATTCTATATATTATCAAATACTATATCGTATTATAAATCTATATATTATTATATCATATAATATATTATAAACCATATAATATATTATTATATTAATATTATAAATTATTAAATTATATTAATATTATAAACTATTTAATTATATATCTTATTTAAAAAAATGTATTTGTCATATTTAAATATACGTATTAATGACAACGATAATCGATCGCCACATACCTTCTATCTCTATAACGTTTGATATTTTAAATATTTTATATTTTACATATTTTAAATATTTTATATTTTTACGCGGAATAAAAATATACTTTTTAAAAAAATAAAAATTTTTTTGTTCTATTATACGAATAAATCTTCTATATTTATCGCGACCGCAAAAATAAGAACGAAGCAAGAAGGACGAAGCGAAATGAGCAGTCGCCGCGTTACTTTAAATATTTTATATCTTTTACGCATCGCGCAATAAAAGTCTATTTTTTAAGAAATAAAATTTATGCGTATTATTATATGAACGAATCTTCTTTATTTATCGCGTCCGCGTATCCTCGAAGAGCAAAGCGAGAGAAAGACGGAGCGAGACGAGCAGCCGCCGCGTTATTTAAAATATTTAAAATATTTAAAATATTTAAAATATTTAAAATATTTTATTTTTTAACGCATCGTGTAATAAAATTTATTCGTATTATTATACGAACGAATCTTCCTTATTTATCGTGACCGCGATAAGAGCGAAGCGTAGCGCGAGACAAGAAGCGACATTTCGCGAGATTAATTAGAGAAGGATAGACTATGTGTGGGAAAGGAAGAGGAGACGCGGAGAGTTAAATTACATTATTTTAAATTATAAACGATTTTATTTTGTCATAATATTTATAATAATGAATGTGTATATATAATAAAATATATGTAATTTATAATAAAATGTATATGTAATTTATAATAAAATGTATATGTAATTTATAATAAAATGTATATGTAATTTATAATAAAATATATATGTAATTTATAATAAAATGTATATGTAATTTATAATAATAAACGTGTATATATAATAAAATGTATACGTAATAATAAAATATATACGTAATAATAAGTTATATACGTAATAAAATATATAATAAGATATATATAAGAAAATATATATACGACGAACACGTGCGAAGAATTCTCCATTCTCTCTGCAAATAAACAACAATGATTAGCGAATAAATTTTTTTTACAAGTTTGTAACGATGCGTACATCGTTACCCGGCCGTCCACCCGCCGGACGCCGCGGCCCGACGATCATCGGTCGGGCCAACACGCGTAAGATACCGCCGTCCCACGCTCACCAGTCACGGGACCGTTAGAGCGAAGGCGCTATGCGCCCCACTGTATTTTAAACCGGTGAGCGAGCATAAATATTTTGTAAATATTTGTAGTTGTTTACATTTAGACCACCGGTTCGGCACACCGTACCGGAGCACGAGTCGCGCGTTCGGGAAACCGCTCCGACCGTTTCCGAATATTCCCGAGCCGCGAACGAGCTCAACCGAATTGTTGAAGAAACAATTATCGCGCTGACGCGATACCGCCGACACCGGGTATAAATAAGCGCTCCACAAAGCGAGATAGAGGTTGGGTGTACTCCGCCTCTGCTGGGCTTTCCCAGCATCCCGCCATACAAGCGTTCCTACCGTACTTCCGATCGTCCGGCAATAATTTTAGCGGTGGGAAGTTACCCGCCACCGACGGATATTCCCGTCTGCCGGACGCTCCTATTCCGCCCGCGAACCGTTCTCGCAAATCCGGAAAACTATCGCGAGGTATCTCGCGCGCCGACACAATCCGACTGAGGCTCGCCATCTTTACGGCGACAAAATCCGCGCGTCTAGGGCCGCGAGACCGCCCTACGCACCGAATTTGGCGACACGCGATTCGCCAAGACGCGAGGCCCTCGCCCCTCGCGTAGGCATCACGATACCTAGCCGACAGGTGCTACCATCGACGCCAGGTATCGATTATCGCACCCGACGTTCGATCCACCGCATACGATCGCGCCGTTCGCGAGTGCCCTCCAAGCGTGCACTCGAGCGCATCCCGCACCGAATCGCACCACCGCGTCCGCATTACCGCCTGAAATACATACACGCATTCACGCATCACCCGCATCCATACGTTGTTATACACGCATCCGATAGATCTATATACACGCACACTTATACGTTTTATACACGCGCATTTATACGTTTTCATTCACGCACATTTATACACCCATACACATTTGTACCCCGCAGTCTGACATAAATAAACACACTATTTATTCTATACACGCCTTACGATACTTGCTATACCTTCCGAGCTCTGATCCCGGCCGAGCTATCCCGCAACAGCGCTCGGAAAATCCGACTGTTACAAGTTATAAGATCGCATGAATACTCACCGCGCTACGTGTTCTCGTCGTCGCTCACCGATGGTTCGGCCTTCTCGAAGCTCGCCGATGGTCCGGCTTCTTCCTCGCCACGATCGCGAGAATCGCGCGAATTCTTTTGGCCTGCGCCGCTATCACTCTCGATTTGTTAATAAGCTCAAAGAGCGTCTCTCGCGCGATCTTTACAGAATCCTCTATTTTGTTTCTAAAGAAACAAAAAGTAAATAAATAGATAAAAAAAAATAAAAAGAATCGAGTAAAAAAATAAACGATAAAGACTCTTTCGATATCGAAATCGAACGAGAAAGGAAAGCGACCGTAAAAAGACGCTATTTCGATAAAAAAAGAAAGATAAAATAAGCGCTGAAAAACGAAGACTGGTAGAGGAGTTGCACGTGCCCGCGAGAAGAAACTTCCCGCCTCGACGCGTCGCGGTGCGCGGGTACGACGACCTGTGGCAGGCGAATGTGGTCGAGATGCGTCCTTATGCGAGACTCAACAAAGGCCACAACTACATACTCACCGTTATCGACGTGTTAAGCAAGTACGCGTGGGCCGTACCGCTCAACAGCAAAAGCGCCAACGAGGTCACTCGAGCGTTATCTAACAATAAGATAATGCGAAATTCTAAGGGTGTCCGAAAAACCTGAAGACCGACGAAGGAAAAGACGTTTCTACACTACCGAAGTGCGAAAGTTTGGGAAAAAGCACGAGGTGATTCATTATTCGGTGTACTCGGTGATGAAGGCGTCGAGAGATTCAATCCACGCTTAAGAACTCCATGTGGAAATACTTCACGTTAAACGGAATGTACATGTGGATCAACGCGCTGCCCCGTCTCGTGAATGAGTACAACGCGCGAAAACATCGCATTATCGGTATGAGGCCCGTTGACATGACTCCCGCGATGGCCCATAACCTTTTAAACACTGTGTACAGCAACGTAAAGATAGCCGCTCACGCGAAATTTAAGCTGGACGATCCGGTACGCGTCAGCAAATTTAAAATGATTTTCGAGAAAGGCTCCACACCCAATTGGACCAACAAGATATTTCGAATAACCAAGATGCAACGAACCAATCCCGTAACGTATCTATTAAAGGATTCGCGAAACGAGTCGATCGCCGAAGGATTCTACGAACACGAGTTGCTTCGCGTCTTCGACCCCGACGTATATCTCGTGGAAAAGGTGCTGCGCCGAAAGTGCAACGAGGTTTACGTGAAATGGTTCGGAATGGATGAGACGCACAATTCCTGGATAAACAAAGCAGCCGTATTACGATAAAAATGTATTTATTTAAAATAATTTATTAATAAAATAATTGTATTTTATTATACGTTATATATTTATTACATAACTTAATAAATTTCTATCGACTAAAAAATAAAGATTATTACAGCTGTATTTTATAATGCCCCCACGGAGTACTCGTCGTTCCGGGTACGACGTACCGCTTGTCGTCGTACGGACTAAACGCAATCTTCGACTCTGATATCGTGTACACTTCGTGTAACTTCGATCTTAAGCATGACTGCTCACGCGTTATTTCGATCTCTAGTCGCAAACAGTACGCGTAATCGTCGAAGCTTATCGTTCTCGCGACGACGGCGCTCTTCACGCCTTTGATCTTCTTCGTCTCGCTTCTACCTTCTACTCGCAACGCGTACATTTTTGCTCTAAGTCCGACAAATTCCGTCATAATCGCGCCATTATTCTCGTCTTTCATGAAATCCAGTATTCTCTTATTAACAAAAGGCATACCGTACGCATTGTCCGTCGCGTAATCGCTCGTGTCGAATCTATCGATAACGCGCTTCATATCCTCGTACACGTCCTCGCACTCGGCGCGATAGATAAGACTGTCGGTGTATATTATTCCACTTGTCTCGATACAACGGTATACTCGTAATGAAATTCGTACAAGCGAATCTTCGATATATCGAGCATACACATGCCTACGTAGATCGGTTTGTGAAATTTAACTTCCAGTTTGCGCAATTCTACGGCTATTAAATCCTTCGCGAAGACGCTTGTATTATGAAAGTTGGGCTTAGCGATCATCGTTTCCGCGCCGTATTACCCGTCCTCGGGTAATACGTCGTACCCGGAACGACGAGTACTCCGATCGGGTCACTAGCCAAATGATTACGTACGTTCTCAATAGTTTTACCGAACACGGCGTTATTCATTAATTTGTACAGATTTTTCTCGAACTTATTTTTAGCGCTAATTCGCAATCGCGTGTTCAGATCGACGTATTCGCGCACGAAGATTGCGCGAATCGTAATATTCTATGTATTTTCGTAACGCGTAATCCTAACATATTGTTGCAAGTTACGATAGTGTGTTACATAACGGCGCTTATCGTACAATGTAGCGAGGAGTTTGTCCTGCCGTTTCCCGGGCGGCTTATCGCGTGTCAATAAAACGGCAATTCAGCGTGAGAGTCGTGAAGGCTGTACGGATACGCAAGATCGACTTCTAGAATATAACCGATAAGCGAATTCGGCATTACGGACAATAAATCGATATTTGAAACGTCCTCAACACATCGAAAATCCTCGTAAGGCAACGATTGACACATCGCCTATCCGTATAAATTATTCACGTCGAAATACATAAGATACGACAATGGTTCCGAGGGATTATACGATTGTAAGTATTTGTTATTAGCGCGCGCGTATCTATTGGAACACTGACGTATTCCGCGTTCCACGAACATCACCATATCGATGTCAGTTAAAAGCTCGAATCGAACGTCCGTATACTTTAACATAGCGTCCCACGTATATCTGAGTAACGTGTAATAATGTGCGGAATCTAAACCGTAACTCCTCATACACGCGTCGCGAAAATTTTCAAAGATATCAGCTAATAGAAGTACGTCAGTTTTTAAATACAAATCACTATATTCGTCCAGCGTCTGGACACGAAATCGTTTTCAGACTTCTATCGCGCGCTCGTAATCGCTACTGGATACGATATTGCCGGTCAGCGAACTGTAGAACGCCTCGCGCGGCGGCACGAGTCTCGCGCGACTTATCGGTATCCTTGATGTACTCGTATGGAAATATATACCTTTTCGTGTAAGGAGCTCAAAATCGGCGTCGTCGAGATTGAGAAATTCCGACCGCGCGATCTTTAACTCGCTCTTATCGAGATAAGATGCCAATTTTTCGAGACTCGCTCTAAGAAATTTAAAAAAATCCATGAAACGCAACTTTACGCGTCTCCCGCGCGCGATCCATTTCACCCGACGCTTCGTCGACGCTCTTCGCAAAGAAGATGTACGTTTCCTTCGTCACCGGTAACAGCTCGATTCCTCCTTTAATCCTCAATATCCTTTCTTAAAGATACAATAATAAAAATAGAAATCACAAAGATAGAGAGACTCGAAACTTTCTTGAAAAAGGCGTATTCCGGATACCCAACTGACCTTTGTCGCCGTCGAAGGAAACTTCTTTCCTCGAGCGAATCATCGGTGCATCCGCTTCTATCCCTCTCTCTTTTCTCGCTCTAATACCCCTCCCCCCACCTCGCACCCAAATTTGACGAGGATAAAAATAGGCATATCCTCTAAAGCGCGAATCAATCGCGTCCGATATCTCGCGATCGATCGTTTCTCGCGCGTCTCTCTCGATCCGCGCGATGACTACGAAGACGGCTCTTCTCGTCCTAGCGACGCCGGTCGACCCGGAAAGAACGGAGGCGTTCCACTTCCTGCGAGCATACGGTTTTCTGATGGACTGCGGGGGATCATTGTCGTCCGATAACGCGACGTCTCTGCATCGCGCGCTGTCGTTTTTTCAAGAATATTATCAACTACCTGATAATGGCGCGCTAAACGTCGATATGCTAAATCTCATGTGCAAACCGCGATGCGGTCTAGCGGACATTCCCGATCGCGCGTACAGCCCGTTCTCGAGAAAGTGGCCGAAAACGCGCCTAACGTGGAATTTTCAAGTGTTTAGTGAGGAACTTTTACGAACGACCGAAGCGGCGTTCGCGCTATGGGCGGCAAGTTCGTCGTTAAAGTTCGTGCGCGACTCGCTACGATATATTAATATCGTATCGAACGGGTGTTCACATCTACGCGAATCGCGAGAACGGCAACATTTGCGCGGTGGTCTTCGAAGGTCCGGGAGGAGGCCTCGCTCACGCGTTCTTCCCCACCGGAGCGGTCGACTTCGCCTCGGAGGTGCACGTCGACGACGAGGAACCGTGGCACGTACATCTGAACAAAAATCCTTCTAAGTATCATTTACTGCTAACGCTAACTCACGAAATCGACCACACCTTAGGTCTGCAGCACAGTATTACGCACAGCGTAACGACTCGATCATGTTTCCATATATACCCGACAACGAGTTTCAATATCCGGCTAAGCGTCGAGGATATCCTTGCTATACAGAATCTATATGAATCTCACGACGATGGAAATCGCCCCGCGATTTCCGCGACTATCGCGGCGTCCGCTATCACCGTAGCGTCTACTGTGATCGGCTTCGCGCCGACCGATCCATCGCGCACGGATCTTTGCGCCTTACGGCTCCTAGACGCGGTCTTAATAATAAATCGGCGTTTGTACATATCCAACCGACGCAACATATGGTTAGTCGACCTAACCGAGAGACGCTACGGTATGCCCATGACACTAACGGAATACGCGACGTTTCTTCCGAATAATTTCACGCGCCTATCCGCTGCGTATCAAAGACCCTCGGGCGATCTCGCGCTATTCGCGGACGATAAGATCTATCTCGCGGAATACTCCAGTTTTAGGTTAAAATCGGGTTGGCCTAGATCCCTTCACAGTATCGAATTTCCTCGAAACGCTAAGATCAACGCCGCGATAAAAGCGCACTCGAGACGAACCTACGCTATGTACGACAAAGTAACGGAGATCGATGAATGTCGCATGCTGGTCGTTAAACACACTCCGTTAGAAGATATATTTCCCGGAATACTATCTGCGATAACGTCGGCCTTTCGATACATCGACAGTAATATGTATTTCTTCGCTAAACGTCAATTTTACGCGTTTAACAAATTTAAGAATATCATAACCTCGGCGGGTCCCTTCGACCTGCGCGTTCTCGGTGAGTGCCCCACGGACGCACTATTATGAGATCTTCTCAGTCGCATCTCATCGCCTCGACGACGCGACCGAGAGCACCGACGACGGAAGCGACTTCCCATAATCTCTTTGAGAATACAAAGGCTCGAAGAAGGGGCAATTTTGACGCGGATATATAAGGACCGTCCTGCCGTTAAGCGCTTATATATCAACTATGGCCGAAGCTCGCGAACGAATGAAACAGTAAACGAAGATGTACGCGACAATGGGACTGCCGCAACAGTAGCACTCTTTTGAGGATCGATCGAGGTTCGTCGAACGAAATCGCGAAGATAACGCGGGATATTCCAAGAGAGCTCGAACAGATAACGGGTGAGAATATTGAAAATCTTCTCGCGAATAAATATCTTTTATTATCTCGATCGCTTTCCTCTCTAACCATCCGCGTCTACCTTTTTTCAGACAAGATAGCGACCGAACGCCGAGAGGCAACGCTAACGACGCGATCGCGCGACATCTCAGAATCTTGGGAAGATGCTACCCATTAACGAAAACAGGATCCAAGCATTTGGAAGTCTGCATCAACGTCAGTCGACCTTCGTTCGTGAAATCGTTCTCGAAGATAGTCACCGCAAAGAGATTTCCCTAACGCCGGATATGTGGAAGGAGCTACTCGATCTGCGATCCACGTTCATGTCGTACTTTCCGACGAGTGCGAAGAGTCGCGCCCTCCGGCACCGATATACATCGGGCAATTGACGCTTCGATTCGGCAGACTAAATAATCTCCGAATTCTCCGTTTCGAAACGCCTAAGGTTCGTCTGGCTATATCGAGAAACACTGTTTTATACGTATTACATCTGGAGCGTTATCAACTGCCTCGTTACGTCCTTGAACTGTTTAACCGCCTACACCGACAACAAACTGGCTCATTTTCTCGATGTTGCGGCAGGCGCTCGCGATCCCGCGCTCATTCACGCAACGATACGCTACAACGACAACGTCGACCGCAACAAGCTAATCGACTGCGAGCTGCAGGCTCTGTTCTTCGGAAAATCGTGATACGTCTATCTATGTACTCGCACCTTTGCATTATCAATATATCGTAAAAGAATAAATACGCGAATTATATTTCGTGTTATAAAAAATAAAAACGCTTTCTCTCACGAATCGATCTTTCGTCGCTCGATCGCCGATTCTCCGTTCCGTTCCTTCGCCTGATCGTCTCGCGGCGATATCCCGATGCGCGATTTAGGAGCGCGATCCGTTAATAGGCGTCGCGGCGTCTAGCGAGCTTCGAGAAGCGCATTCCGAGCGACGCCGATAAGCGTTACCTCCGCTCCTTAAAGCTCGCCGGACGCTGTAACGCCTATTAATAAATCGCGCGCTTCGAGCGGCGCCGATAAGGAAACCGCGACTCGTCCTCGAGAACGTCGCGCGACGCCGTCGACGCCTCCGCTCCTCGAAGCTCGCTAGACGCCGCGACGCCTATTAACGGATCGCGCTCCTAAATCGCGCGCTCTAAGCGGCGCCGATAAGGAAACCGTGGCTCGTCTTCCGAAATCCCCTAGCCCCTCCTTCCCTCGCCATCGACGCGCGCGCGCCTCTCTCCCGTCCCACGCCTCCCTCGCCGTACGTACTCCCCCTGCCGATGTACTGTCTCTTCCCTTCCGACATATCTTTCTATTTTACTTTTTCATATCTCTCTCTCTCTCTTACTCTTACCGGTTCTTAAGAAATAGATGGGTTAGAAGCGGCCTTACTTTCCTACTATCAATAACGATAATAATTTTTTTAACGAGAAAAGTACCTAAGTACAACTGCATAAATACAGCTGCAATACAAAAATAATCATAAGGGAGTAAGATCTTTTTATCAGTTCATGTGCAAAGACTCGCCGGGAAAGCTAATGTTCAAGAGATTTCTAAAATATCAAGCCACTAATAGACGATCACCATAAATCACGATAAAAACGTGGAAAGTAGAAGAAATACCCCACCTGAGGACACTGGCACAAATTTTTAAAGCTTAAAAAAGACTTCATCCTACACTGTTCTGATTCGACAGAATTTTGGAAGAATCCCATTCTTCGAAGTAGTGTTAGAATTAGTACATCCCTAAAAGAAAATTATAAAAGAAAAACTCACAAGATCAGAACACAATATTTTTTCTTGATAGACTTCAGTTTCATAGCATTCAGCTAACATGTTACTGTAAGTGACGTGCGAGTTCTGTGCACAGTATCCTCAGGCGTCCCTAATATCAACCATAGCCGACTTCAACAACAACACTGCGACCAATAACTGAGATCAGCACACCTTCATTCAATCATCTCACCTTGAACCTGAACAAAAACAAAAAAAGAGACAATATTGAAAAAAATGTATATGTATAAATAAATATTGAATTCACTGCAGGGCAAATCAAAATGCTTCTTAATCAGAAAAAAGCGCATTGATCTTCAGAATACATAGCAGCAGTAATTCTAAATCTAAGCAGTAAAATTATCTTGCGCAGCGTAAGTCCCAAAACCTACGTGTATTTGCAAAAGGTCCCCTTTCCTAGAATGTCACTTCGAAGATGGACAATGGCATTTTATTCCATTTAACTGACATTTAAAGAAATGTCATGGACATTATGAAGTATAAAAGCCAATCTATGTCGGAAAGAATGATTGTTTTATGCTTCGATGAAATTATGGAGCACATTATGGAACAAATTGCAATTGAAAAAAGAGAAGAAAGAGCGATTGGACTAAATAAGAAATGGTCAGGTTATTATTGAGGATTGTTTAAGTGGAAACTATTATCTATTACGTTCTGGTACTCCACGATTTCTTCCTTCCGCGAAGTTGTGACAATAGTTCATTAATAATAAAAATAAATTGGTTAAATAAACAAAGCATCCTGCGCCACGTATTTCGTAAACTCTTAGTCACTTGTCAATAACTATATATCTGAGTAACCGTAAGAAAGACGCAAGAAGTGATGAAACCATACCGATTCTCTCGAATAAATAAAAATTGATAAATATCTCTTGCAGTAGAATTTTTAGACGGAAGAATAAAGCGATACCGAAAAGATAATAAATTTTTTCTAACAAAATGCAACTAAATCAATAACGATAAAAACGATCTCAACAAAATACTTAACAAATAGAGCCATTTGACAAAAGTAATCATAAGAAAATAAATTTTTTCCTAATCATAAAGAAGTAAGACTTTTTCTAATCAAATCACGTGCGCAAGAATCCGTCAAGAAAGGCAACGATCAAGGGACTTTGAACTGATATCAAATTCACCAATCAACGATGACCGCGAATAAAAAAATGAAAAGTAGAAGAAACACTCCGCCTGATGAGAACACTGAGATAATTTCTAATTCGTCAAAATTTTGAAGAATCCTTACTTATAAAAATTAAAACATACTCTCAAAAAAGCCCTTTAAAAAAGGAAATCCACAAGTCTCCGATATATTTCACATTTTACATTTTACAGTTCACAATTCACAATTACATTTTATAAGTCAGTTTAGTGTTTGAAGTCTTATTCGTGTTCTTACTCCTGTTCAATTTTCGTTTCAAACTTTTACTTTGTGATCTTACTATTCGCGATATTGTGAAAGTGTAACCAATGTCTTCCCTGGGTGGTGTCATTTTCAATCAACAACGCAGAACCAGCCTAATATCATTACTAATTAAAAGTAAGTCTCAACTAATTCTTTTTACGCGATTTAAATATTTATTACTTTTCTTCAGTGTAGTGAAAGAGATATCGTTGAATCTTTTGGCCGAAGAATTCCGTCCGCAAGCTAAGCGCGCTTATCGGGTCCTTCGCAAAATTAGGAAGACGTTGGCTCGGGTGCATATCACTCAAGAAACCTTCGAAACAGTGCACTTGTGTCACTGAAATTGTAGATTTAGCCGTGACATATAAAATAATTAAAATCATTAATAATTTTAACTCTGCCTGTAACGGATGGTGGATGGATTAATTCACTATCTAACGCAGCCGGTCCCAAGCCCGGGTAAAAGAGGAGGATTCGGGGACAAGGCCAGCAACCTACCCCCGATAAAAAACATTTGACGCTCACAGGACCGATAATGTGCCTCGGAATGGGACGGATACAAAGACGACGACACTGGCCACGAACAGTGTCACGATGCATCCCCCCATCGTTCCCGACACGTCACCCGTCGGAAGTCTGCCGCCCGGCGAACACCAGCCGGGCAGAGGCAGAGGCGCTTAGCGCCCATTTTTAAACAAGCGTACACGATGTTTATGACAAACACAGCCGTTAGTGTTTGTCATAAACAAAGCGAGCGCCGAAAGGCACCGAACGTTTCCGGCGAATGCCGATCGCCGAAACGCGCGCTACCGGAGGCCCGCGTCATCTCCCCCACCCCGAGGGGGATGCGAACGGCGCGGGTGTCACGCTCGCTTCGGTAGGGTATAAAAAGCCCTACCGAACACCAGACGCCACCAGACCGGCACCTGATTCCGCTCGAGCGGTACGCTCCGAGACAAATCCAGAAACCGATCCTCAACGTCTATAGACAGTGGCCCGGAGGTTGACGAGTTCGCAGCCTCCGTCGAGCATTCTCGACCATCTGCTCTAGAAACGACTCCAGTCTAAAAACCGTCCGTATAAGAAAGAGAGTGGACGAGTTCGCCGCTTTCCTCGAGAATTCTCGAGACATTACGGTCCTATCACCTGACCATTCAACCCTTCATACAGGACAAGAGAGCGGACGAGTTCGCCGCTTTCCTCGAGTATTCTCGAGACCTGACGCTCCGACTATCTGAACGTCCGAACTGCACTTCCGCGATTATCGCTGGGAACTTGCACCGCGTCATCGACGCATCTACCCGACTGCAGGCCTGGCACCCTGCAGTCCGCGCCGAACACCATACGCGTATTAATTAGCACATCTTGCACTGCGAGATATCGAAGTACCGACACGCGGTGACAACACGCGCCGTCTCACCGCGCACACCTCGCGCCAACAAACGCGAGAACGACAACACGCGCCCGCCTTACCGCGCGCACCTCGCGCCAACAACCGCGAAGCCGACAACACGAGCCCGTCTCACCGCGCGCACTCCGCGCCACGAGCCGGGCCCTTTAACTAGACGCGCAAAAACATCGTCTCGACTCGCGTCATAACACACGCTCGTATTATTATCATCGTAACACGATTTATTGTAATCACGCATCGATTGTAAAGTTGACCATTGCCTAGAGTGACAAATAAACGACGTACCTAACAACTCACGTCTGTTGCGTTTCAACCCACTTCACGAATCCTGATCCCGATTGCGCTGTCCGCGCGCGTATTCGAAACCGCTCGTGAAGCGGCCCGTTACAACAGGAACATGCATAAAAACCACAGGGGAAGGAAGGGAAACAAGAAGCAAATCTGGAAGAAGAGCTTACTGAGATGCGGATGCTGGAATATCATGAGTTGGAATGGAAGAGAGCAGGAGGTACTGACGGAAATGGAAGAACATAAAATAGACATATGCGCCCTATCGGAGACCAAAAAGAGGGGAAAAGAAGACAAAAGCTATCCTGGATACATTCTTAAATACAGCGGACCTGAGAAACATAGACGGGCAACAGCAAGAGTGGGGATGTTAATTAAGGACAAATATAAGTACAGCATAGAGGGGACCAGCTACACAAGCGAGAGAATACTGAGAGTGACGCTAGACATAGGCAGGGAAAAAATCCATCTTATCAGCGTTTGTGCACCTGACAGCAATAAGAGTAAAGAAGAAATAGATGACTTCTACGAAACTCTACAAGAAGAGATAGATAAGACCGGAAGAACACAAAATCTTGATAATGGGAGACCTAAACGCGAGAATTGGCAACGCAGTCGTGGACGGGGTAAAGCAAAGATTTAACGAAGCACACATCAACGACAACGGGGAAAAGCTAGTTGCTTTCTGTGCGCAAAACAGATTAAAAATAAACAACACTTATTATGATCACAAGGACCAACACAAGATAACCTGGGCAAATACGCGAGGCCAAACATCTATGATAGACTTCATAATCTCGAACAGAGCGGTCCATCCAACACAGGTCATCGACGTACGATCGTTGTCCTCGGCGGACGTCGGATCAGACCACCTCGTCCTCGGAAAAATCCGGCTCACCGCACAGCTCAAGAGGAGACCGCCACCCGTGATGGTAGAAAAACTTAACATAGAGTCGATCCAGGACTATAAAGACTCTGTACGAGTGGCGGCTGAGACAGAAGATAGGGGAGAACAGCATCACAGACGAAGACGATGTGGAAGCTGGATGGAAGAAGATCAACAGCCATATGACTATGGCAGCAGAAGAGGCACTAGGAAGAAGGAGAGTGAACAAAAATGCCGATATACAACACAAGACGTGGTTCACGAAAGAGGCAAAGCAACTGGCAAAAGAGAAGAGGAAGGCATACCTCAATTATCTCAACAACAGGACCCCCGAAGAACGACAGAGATATAAGAACATAAGAAATCTCGCAAAGGCGGGAATGCGGAGAATCGAGGAAGAATACTGGACGACCTTCACTGCTAATATGGAACATGATTTATACGGAGCCCAAAGGAAGGTGTGGGGAATGTTAAGACGCAGAAAACAGGAAGTGAATGAATATGTCCAGTCACAAAAAATATCCAAAGAAGACTGGATGGAACACTTCAGACGGCTGTTCCGGGAGGATGACGACCGTTTACCGGCGACACCGCCAGAACGGACCGCGGTAAACACACAGATCGGCGTTGAGCTTGTGGAGTCCCTCGCCAAGACACTGAAGAACAGAAGGGCGCCTGGACTCGATGGGCTGCACAGTGAGTTGGTGAAATATTGAGGGAAAGACCTTCACTCGGAACTAGCCAAGCTATTCCAGAAAGTCCTCACCAACAGGACCGTTCCATCTGACTGGAAAAAGAGCATAACCATCCCAATATTCAAAAAAGGAGACAAGAAGAAGCCAGAGAACTACCGCGGAGTGACTCTCCTTAGCGCGGCAATGAAACTCTTCACACGGATCCAAATAAGATATCAGAGAAGATCCCAATGAGTGAAGAGCAGCAAGGATTTAGGAGGAATAGGTCCACAATAGACGCAATATTCATAGTACGCCAGATAGCCGAGAAGGCCATCGAATTCGATAAACCCGCCTATATGTGCTTTGTCGATCTGACCAAGGCCTTTGACCGAGTCAGGCTCAGCGACGTCACAGATATCCTGATGGAGGAGGACGTACCTGAGGAAATAGTACAAGCCATCAAATCCCTGAACTCCAACACCACGACACAGATCCGCGTCAGCGGCAGCCTGACAGAGGAAATCCCAATTTCAACAGGAATAAGGCAAGGCGACTCTCTCAGCCCGCTACTTTTCAACCTTGTAATGGACAAGATAATAGCCGACGTAAGGAGGGCGGGCTGCGGACTCAGAACAGACAAAGGAGAATTGACTATACTGTGCTATGCCGACGACGCAGTGCTAATCTCCGAGAACGAGGATGAGCTGCAAAAACTACACCAATTCTACTTGACGGCGACACGATATAACATGATGATCTCAGTGCCGAAGACCAAATCCCTCCTCATCGCAAAGGAACCCATCAGGTGTAAGCTGGCCGTAAACGATGAAATCATAGAGCAGGTCATGTCGTTCAAATATCTGGGAGTAGAAATATCCTCTAATCAGGACAGAAAGAAGGAGGTCCAGGGCCAGATCGACAAGGCGGCAAGAATATCTGGGTGCCTAAAAGAAATCATTTGGCGGAACAAACACATGAAGAGGGAAGCCAAAGTAAAGATCTATAAAACCTGCGTCCGACCAATTATGACGTATGCTGCGGAGACCAGAGCAGACATCAGAAAAACCAAAAGCATGGTCCGCACGACAGAGATGCGGACTCTCCGAGCCATCGCGGGGTACACACTCAGGGACAGAGTACCCAACGTGGCGATCAGGGAAACCTGCGGCGTCCAAGATATTATCCAATGGGTAAGGCAGAGGAGACGAGGATGGAATAAACATGTATCCAGGATGGGGGAGGAAAAGATGGCGAGAATAGCGAGAGATGGGAAACTGAGCTCCAGAAGACTTCCAGGAAGGCCCCCAAAAAGATGGATGGACAGTTGGACATCTGGATCACAGGAGGCGAAATGATCGGAAAGACAGGCTCTAAACCTATTTTAAGAGGAAGAAGAAGAAGAAGAATTTTTACGATAAACACTACACAGACACCGATGCCGATACACATTCTGTTAGTTTTTAGTCAGTTCTCTCTCTCTCTCTCTCTCTCTCTCTCTCCCCCTCCTACTCTCCCGAATCTTTCACGTCTTCTTCTCCGCGATTACTGTCATCAGTTTCTACAGTGATCATCATTAATGATTTCTCCTACTCTCGAGTCCGCAGAATCGGACGAGTTTAAAAGAGCAATCTAAGAATTCTGCTCCGTGACTTTGAAGATCCTTTCTGTTATCAACCTTTAAATCCTCTTAGTATCTCCTGACATAATGACATTATCGTCTCATTTATAAATTTCAATAATCATTTTATACTCTTCACACATGCTTGTTTTATTTTATTAACATTATAAGATTATTATAATAACCAGTCAGAGTTTAATTATTAATGATAGAATCCACTCCTTCATTTACTTTGACCGATGTCCTTCACATAAATGTATCACCCGCGAATAAATGGACACTCACACATATACTAACATAATTAAAGATTAGTTTTTTTCTCATATTAATATTAAATATAAAAACATGTATCAAATTTTCTACTTATTTTAATAAATAAATGTATATTTTTGTTAATCTAAATATTTCTTGATCCCTCTCTCATTTCTAGTAAAAGATCGCACTTGGTCCCGTCCCAAGTAATAGGGATTAAATTCCTTGACTAAAAAGGGACCACCGAGTGTAGCACAGTATGTGCTGCAGACCTAAGGTGTGGCCGATCTCATGAGTTAGCGTTAGCAGTAGATGATACTTGTTAGAAAGATTCTTGTTCAGAAGCACGTGCCACGGTTCCTCGTCGTCGACGTGTACCTCCGAGGCGAAGTCGACTGCTCCGGTGGGGAAGAATGCGTGAGGGAGGCCTCCTCCCGGACCTTCGAAGACCGCCGGACAAATGTCGCCGTTATCTCGATTCGCGTAGATATGAGCGCCCGTTTGATACGATATTAATATATCGGGACGTAGCGAGTCGCGCGCGAATTTAACGACGAATTCGCCGCCCATAGCGCGAACGCCGCTTCGATCGTTCGTAAGAGTTCCTCGCTAGCCACTTGAAAATTCCACGTGAGTCTCGTTTTCGGCCATTTTTTCGCGAACGCGCAATCGAGAATGTCCGCTAGACCGTATCGCGGTTTGCGCATGAGATTGAGCATATCGACGTTTAACGAGCCATTACCAGGTAGTTGATAATATTCTTGAAATAGCGACAGCACGCGACGCAGAGATGTCGCGTAATCGGACGACAGCGATCCCCCGCCATCCCTTAGAAAACCGTACGCTCGCAGATAGCGGAACGCCTCCATCCTTTCCGGGTCGATCGGCGTCGCGGCGACGAGCTAGGATGTGAAGAGCCGTCTTCGTAGTCATCGCGCGGATCGAGAGCGATGCGCGAGAGACGATCGATCGCGAGATAATGGACACGATCGATTCGCGCTTTAGAGGATACGCGATATTTTTATCCTCTTCGAATTTGGATGCGTGGTGGAGAGGGAGATATTAGAGTGAGAAAAGAGAGAGGAGTAGACGCGGATGCGTCGATGATTTGTTCGAGGAAATAGGTTTCCTTCGACGGCAACGAAGGTCAGTTGAGTATCCGGCATACGCCTTTTCTAAGAAATTTTCAAGTTTTTCTATTTTTATTATTTTATCTTTAAGAAAGGATATTGAAGGTTAAAGGAGGAATAGTCATAGTTAGCGATTATCCCGGAAGAAGAATGTGATCGTATCGCGACATCCGCGCGTTGATCTTTATAAGATGCGCGATCGTTTCGAAAAACGTTAGACAGTGTTTTCGTGAAGATAAGGAGTATATTCAATATGGATTTGCTCGAGCAGATGGCGAAGGTCGAGGAATCCGTGAAGGCTGCGCGGGAGATGCTCGCGAAGCACTCTCGATTGCCTAGAAGTAAACGAGTCGACGAACCGTTCGACGCTAATATGCTCGACAGGATGACGGAGATCTGCGTTGCTGTGGATACCGCGGAGAAGATGTTAGCGGAATATAATAGTTTGTTAGAGAGAGAACGAGCGAAGGGACTGCTCGACGCGAAGATGATAAGAGAGATCGCTTCGATCCACGAGTCTTTTAAAGCCACGGAGAAGACCTATCTCGAATTTATGACGAAGACGAGGAACGCAGTCGCGCGAGCGAAACGTGCGAGTAGAGGGATCGGTTCGGGAAGGGATTCGAGAATTCGGCGAATCATCGAAGATCGAAAAGGAGTGATGTCGTGAGTATCGTATGCGTTGTAACGCGTAAAGATTAATATATTCTTCGATATATAATAACGATCGTTTTTCTTTTCTCTTTCAGAGATGCTGATTTTCGCGCTCGTCAATCGCTTGCGTTTCGCGATACGAGTAAAAAATGTGTATCGATTTTTTGAAATAAATATGATTAAAATGTATATCTAGTAAAATCTTTTTTATTAAATTTACTTTTCCTTTTTACAACGATTCGAATATTTAGAAGATTCTCGAGTCTCTTTTATCTTCAATTTTCTATTTTCAGTATTATTATCTTAAAGAAAAATGCTGTTAGAGTTGTACCGCGATATCCACGTGTTAATCCTTATAAGACACGCGACCAGCGTTAACGTCAAAAATGTTATTATTCGCGAAGCTGTCAAGAAGTGTAATATAATGGATTTGATCAATCGTTTAGTAAAATCGTCGGAATATGTGACGATAAATGCCGATTTAATAGCAATTAAATCGAACATTTTACAAGATATCGCGACTGATTTACGCGAGGAAGCTGAAGGAGTGTTAAAGGAAAGTCTTGAATTTTTTAAAATCGAATTTCGCGTGGAGGGCCGCGACGAAATTCTAGAATAAATGTAAGTATTAGACGCGCGAAAATATTTATCTTTTTATCTTTTTTTTTGTTTATTTATTTGCTTTTTTGTTTTTTAGAAACAAAATAGAGGATTCTATTAGGATGGCGCGAGAGACGCTCTTCGATTTGACTACCAAATCGAGACCGATAGCGGCGCAGGAGGCCGGACCATCGGTGAGTTTCGAGAAGGTTGAAGTGTCTGCGAGCGAGAGCGAGAACGCGTAGCGCGGTGATTATTTGTGTGATCTCATAATTTAAACTATCTATTATGTAAAAAATTTATTCGTTAATAACGATTTTATTTACAGAGAAAATGGAGAGTTTCTCGTACGCGTTCATGTGTATTTTTATATATATATTTTCTTATATATTTTATTATTACATTTATATTTTATTATTACATATATATTTTATTATCTATACACGTTTATTATAAATTATATACATTTTATTATAAATTATATACATTTTATTATACATTTTTATTTTACATTTTATTATAAATTATATTATAAATTATATTATAAATTATATTTTATTATACATTTTATAAAATAAAATTGCTTATAATTTCAAACGATGTGATTTAACTTTCCGTGTTTTCACTTCCTTTCCCGCATAGTCTATCCTTTTCTAATTAGTCTCGCGAAACGTCGTATCTCGCCTCGTTCTTGTCTCGCGCTACGCTTTGCTCTTATCGCGATCGCGATAAGTAAAGGAAGATTCGTTCGCGTAATAATACGTATAAATTTTATTTCTATTTTTTTATCGCGCGATGCGTAATTTACGGAGGTAGAAGATATGCGGTAAACGATTATCGTTGTATTAATATGTATATTTAAAAAACAAATACATTTTTTAAATAAGATATATAATTAAAAAACAAATACATTTTTTAAATAAGGTATATAATTAAAAAGTTTATAATAATATATTGTGGTTTATAATATGATATAATAACCGCAATAAGTAAAGAAAGATTCGTTCGCGTAATAATACGTATAAATTTTATTTCTATTTTTTTTATCGCGCGATGCGTAATAAATGTTACGGAGGTAGAAGATATGCGGTAAATGATTATCGTTGTATTAATATGTATATTTAATAAATATGATAAATATGATAAATAATGTGATATAATAATATGATATAATAATAAGATATAATAATATGATATAATAATATGATATAATATGATAAATAATATAATATGATATACAATTAAATATTGTTCAAACCATTGTTTCGCTCTAACCAACAGTCATGCAATTTGCATACGTTCTCTAATGCGCAATTCTTCGTGTGATATCCGCAGCGAAGGGCCCGCGAAGCGTTCAATGTTTCCAGTCGATCGATATCGTCGAAGTCGGCGTCGATGGTCTCGACGGTGACGTCGCAATCCTCGACGTTTTCTAGGATCTCACATTTTCTAGGTAAGCCACTTCTTCTTTTCATAGCCTTTGACGTATACACGTGCCGTGAAATCGGGACTAGTTCCACGGCAAACGGCGTCTCGAACGAGTCTCTTCATTGATCCGTAATTAACATGTCCACCGTTCCACTTTAATTGGTGGTGATTTGTGATTAACCAACAAGCTTGCGTTTTCTCCACCTTCGTTAATAAATTCCACGACATTGAAAGATGTGATACGTTAGCTCTTTACCGTTTTTTAATATAGCAATCTCTTTCGCGATAAATTTTTCATTGACGATAAAACCTTGGAGGTCGGCGAAGATCGGCGTGTCCATCTTCGTTGCGAGTCGAAGTTAGAATGCTCGTGTTCGAGATTGCAACAATCTCGAACTTCGCATGTTGTTGCCGCTCGACCGCGTCATCGCCGCGCGCGCGATGCGGCGGTGCAAGGCAGCGTTTCTGCGATCGAGCGAAAACGCGCGGCATCAACAAACATCGTCGCCCTTCTCGAAGGATCTAAGATAAAATTGTAACAAACAAGTCACATAAAAACTGTCGGCGGAAGTGAGTAAATTTCGGGAACCTTCTGGATCCTTCGAGAAGGCGACGACCTTATAAAAGCGAGCCGACAACCGAGCTCGGCGCATTCCGCTCAGAGTAATCGACGCGTGTACGCTATTCAGGTGATAATAGAAATTCGGTTTCGTTTATAGAAATAGTCGTATATTTCAGTGCCGTTGTGTGACTACCGGAGTTATTCCGAGACAGACGATTTATCGCTGTTCATCCGCCGCGTGCGAATTACAGTCATATGACACGTGTATTTAATCTTGTAAAAAGTGTACATATTATATTCGTCTTAGAATTAATCGCGTCTCGATACTCGCGGGTGCGTTTGTCCGTCGGCCGTCTCATTTCGCGCTTGTCTTTTCGGAGCAAGCTCGCTCGCACGTTCACACATAACTTTCGCGCACAATAATAAAATTTAATATATATGATAATAATAATTTAATATAGTAAAAAACATATATATAATAAAAAGTCCGCGAGTCGGAAAAGCATTTAATGCTGTCGTACATAATAAATTCATCGTCGCCCGTTGCCTTCAGGTATCAGCTCGATGAAAGCGAGAAGGAAACAGAAAGCGTAGCATCTGTTCTTCTCTATTCTCCGAAACTCAGGCCGAAACGCAGGCCGCACATGTACGCGGTTTATACTTGTGTGCGTGTCGCGAGCCGTGGGCAGGGACCTGATTTTGGCTTCCCTGGGTGGAACGAGACTCTCTTATTTATATACGAATCGATCGTCGTCGATCGCGCAGTAGCGAATCGCGCGCGGCCGATCGAGATGTTTATCCTACTACTAGACAGCGAAGACATACTCGAGCTCACCACCGAGCAGTTGCGGTTTATCCCGAAGACGATCCTGCTGCGACATTTCGGTCGTTATGAGGATCGAGTGTGGGAGAGACTGCCCGAACATATAAAAGCGGACGCGGAGGTACGGCACTACCGTCGATGCCTAGAACACTACAATCGTCCCTGGCAACGAATGCATATCGACGGACCTGCGCCGCTCATTAAGGATTGCGGCGACTGCAATTCTTGAAGCGGAACGGTGTAATCGGTGATATCGGTGGTGCGGGTTTATTGAACACAGCGATAAACGCGCTGCCCTTCGAGCTACACATACCGGGCTATCAATTCTGCGGGCCGGGTACTCGTCTCGCGAAGAGACTCGCGCGAGGCGATCAATCCGTTGAACGCGGCCTGCCGCGAGCACGATATCGCGTACTCGCGAAGCAGCGATCTCGCCGATCGACACGTCGCCGATCGAGCGCTCGCTGAAAGAGCGCGCGAGCGCATCGCGGCGAGCGATTCGACCTTAGGCGAGAGAGCCGCTGCAACGCCCGTATGGGCGGCTATGAAGACAAAGACGAAGTTCGGAATGGATGCGCTCGCGAGAACGAAGAGAAAGAAGAGCGGGAGGAGGAGAACGACAGCTACGATGAAACGAACGCTTTCCGTAGCGAAACGTGGCGGCTTCTTACCCCTGTTACCGTTGCTGGGAGTTCTCGGTTCCTTGGCTAGAGGAGCGGCGGGAATCGCGAGAGCGATGAACGATGGCAAAGCGGCGCGACGGCGGCTGGAGGAGCTGCAGCATCACAATCGCGCGATGGAAGGGGCGCATCTTCGACGAGAAAAAGAGTGAACGTTAAAAGAAAAAAGCGGAAGGTCGCTAGGGATTCTTCTATCCGTCGGCGCAACGACGGACGAACAGTTGAATTGCGCCGCGATACTCCCGCGCGTGCCTCACTTCAGAGGCGTGTTTATCCGCGACGCTCTTCCAATGCGAGTGCGCCGTAACGAGAGCGGTATCGTTAATTTAGACAACGCGTCGAGACCGGGCACTCATTGGGTGGCGTACGCGAAGAAGGGCGATGACAGTTTCGACAATCTTCGTCCGCCGCGCAAACTCGAACGATATCTCAGTCGCGATACGACTATTCGATACAATCGTAATTCTCAACAAACGAGCGATCAGAGCATCTGCGGGAAGGACAATTGTGCCTGAGATTTTTCCGAGAGATCGATTGGAAAATTTTTCGGCTATAATATCGGATCGTTCGTCGATGGAAAGCAGTTTGCTCGCGCTCATCAATTATGTCTCTGACTCTTACGCTATCCGGACGAAGCAGCGATCTCACGTCGAGTTATTTACCGCATCTGGATCTGAGTGATGACGATTATGATTTAGGTCTCATTAATTTCGAGAACTACAACACGATACCGAATGTAAATTCTACGAACAATAAATTTTACTTCGACGATAACGACGAGATTATCGCGATTTCCGTCGGATATTACGAGTTATAAACGCGTATCTAAAAGCCGCGATTCGTCGCAAACGGCCGACGAAAGAAGAGGAGCGAAAGCGAGACGAGAGCGAGAAAGAACCGAAAACGAGACACAAGGATGACGATTACATATACAACGTCGACGACCGCGGCGACGATCTTTTCGATGACGACGAAAATGGCAAGAGGAGCGAACGCACTATAGCGCTTCGCGGGAACGATAACACCATGAGAAGCGAGATCAAGTGTGCGTATCGCGTAAATTTTACTAAACCCGACAATATCGATTCTTATTAGGTTTCTCGTCTCGTATACAACCGAATAGATAGTACGCTTCCGATAAACCGGTAAATATTATGGCCGTTAACGTTATTCCCGTAGAGTGCAACATCACGACAGGGGCGTATGACAAATCCGTCCACACCATACACGAGTTCGCGCCGAACGTTCCGCCCGGATATAAAGGAAATTCTCGCGCGGATCATTTACCTCCCGATCATCGCGCGAATCATCACCGATATAACCATGCGCATCGTGGATCAGAACGGAAAGTCGATTGATTTTCGAGGCGAAGAGATAACGATTCGTCTGCACGCGCGACGAAGAAGATAGACGCGTGCGATGCTCGTTGTGAACGAGAGAAGCGCGCCCATCGTAGCGTAGTTATCCCTAAACGCGAAGAAAGGAAGGGAAAGAGAAGGGGAAGATTAACCGTAGCTAACGCGACTTTTCTGCGCTCCTTGGGTTTCGTCGTTCCGAAAACGGCTTGCGTAAAAGCAAAAATGAGCGACATCTTGAGTATCGCCGGAGAACCGATCTTCGACGATCGCATCGTCAAAATCGAGATTCACACGTATAACCCTTACGCCAATACCACATTTGGAAATAGCGACAAGATACGAATTCCTATACAACAACAGGATTTGTACACGTTAAATTGCGAGAGTTTTCTCTACATCGAAGGCAAACTCGAGTCGAAGAAAACATCGGACGCCGAGGGCGAAAGCTTGACGAGACTGGTTAACTATTGCGCCGCGTTTATGTTCGAGGAGATTCGTTACGAGCTCGATGGAGTGGAGATCGATCGAAGCAGAAACGTAGGAATAACGATCAAAAACTACGCGTCGCTGACGGTCGAGAGAAGCAATATACTGCATAACGCCAGATGGGACTTCGCGGCGAAGAATCATTCGATCGATGATTTTAACTTTTTTTTGCGTACCTCTCAGCGTGTTGCTAGGTTTCTGCGAGGATCACAAGCGCGTCGCGCGATCAACGCGCGACACGAACTTATCTTAATACGAGCGCGCAACGATCACAATTGTCTCGTATCGCGCGAATCTCACGAACCTAAGATCGTTCTATTTAAGATACAATGGTGAATGCCTCACGTAGTGTTAAACGATGTTAATATATTAGCGCTATTGCGTACATTGGACAGCGGAAGATATCTGAACGTCGCTTTTCGTTCGTGGGATCTCTACGAGTTTCCGCTTCTACAGAGCACGACCAAACACTCGTGGGCGGTTAAAGCGGCGACGCAGCTCGAGAAACTGCGATACGTTATCTTCGCGCTGCAATCTGGAAAGAAGAACGTTCCGCTCAGGATCCTTCCCTGTTCGACGATTGTAAACTAACCAATGTTAAACTGTATCTTAATTCGGATTTTTAACCCTATGACGATATGAATCTGAATTTCGAAAAAAATAAAATCGCAGTGCTGTACATGTACTCGAAATTTCGATAAACGTATTACGGATGCGATAAAGACGAAGTGCTTTTTAATTTGGCCAAATTTAAAACGTGTCCGATAGTAGTCATCGACTGTTCTCGACAGAACGAATCCAGTAAGAGCGCCACAGTGGACGTTCGTATAGAGTTCGACTGGAAGGAGAACGTTCCCTCTAACACCACAGCCTACTGTCTCATTATTCACGATCGAGTGGTAGAGTATAATCCGCTTACCAACGTTGTGCGCAGAATCGTGTAAAATAATCTAGTACAGCGATAAATAAAAAAATATGAAGGGATAATAAAGTGCTTAAAAAGAGAAAATCTAGAGAAGCGAACACTCTAACTTCGACTCGCGACGAAGATGGATACGCCGATCTTCGCCGACCTCCAAGGTTTTATCGTTAACGAAAAATTTGTCGCGAAAGAAGTCGCTATATTGAGAAACGGTAAAGAGTTAACACATCGCATCTTCCGCGCGCCAATGTCGTGGAATTTGTTAACGAAGACGGAGAAAACGCAAGCTTGTTGGTTGATCACCAATCATCATCAACTGAAATGGAATGGTGGACACGTCAATTACGGATCGATGAAGAGACTTTTTCGAGACGCCGTTTGCCGTGGAACTAGTCCCGATTTTACCATGCGCATATACGTCAAAGGCTACGAAAAAAAAGTGGCTCACCGAGATCCTAGAAGACGTCGAGGATCGCGACATCGCCGTCGAGACCATCAATGTCGACTTCGATGACATCGGTCGACTGGAAATATTGAACGCTTTGGGGGCTCTTCGCTGCGGATATCACGCGAAGAATTGCGCGTTGGAGAACGTTTGCAAATTGCACGACTGGTGGTTAGAGCGGAACAACGGTTTGAACAATATTTAATTTTAATGTATTATATAATCATAAACTACATTCTATATATTATCAAATTGTATATCGTATTATAAATCATACAATATATTATCATATTATATATCATTATATTAATATTATAAACTATTTAATTATATATCTTATTTTAAAAAATGTATTTGTCATATTTAAATATACGTATTAATGACAACGATAATTGTTCACCGCATATCTTCCACCTCTATATTGTTTAATATTTTAAATACTTTATACTTTACACGGAATAAAAATTTTTTCGTACTATTATACGAATGAATCTTCCATATCTATCGCGACCGCGATGGATAACGCAGCGTGGCGCGAGACAAGATTCGACGAGACTAATTAGAGAAGGATAGACTATGCGCGAGAAAGGAAGGGGAGACGCGGAGAGTTAAATCGCATTGTTTCAAAAGATCCTATTTTATTAGAGAGATAGCGCACGGTTATAAGATAAGTGGAAAGGAAGCGCAGAAATTATTAACACTTTTTATATAATATGCATATAATATTTATTTAAAATAAGACATGCGTATGTAATATTTATTTAAAATACAACATGCATATGTAATATTTATTTAAAATAAGACATGCGTATAATATAAAATGCGTGTATTTATAAAATATGTAATTTATAATAAAGTGTATGCGTAATTTATAATAAACGCGTATATATAATAAAATGTATAAATAGGAAATCTAGGCCGCTTCTAACCCACTTCGCTCTTAAGAAACGCTGTAAGAGTAAAAGAGACGGGTATATAAAAAAGTAATATATATATATTTATATATATAAATATATATAAATAGAAAGATATCTCAGAGGTGAGTGGACGGCACGGCGGTAGGAGAGGCGGGGTACGTATGGCGAGGGAGGCGTGGGACGGGGGTGTCGCGCGCCGTCGTAGGCGAGGGGTGGAGGAGGGGCGAGGGGGGTATGGTTTCGAAGGACGATTCGCGGTTTTCTTATCGGCGCGGTTTAGAGCGCGATGCGTCTAATTAGAGGGCGATGCGTCGATCGCGGTTTCTTTTACGGGCGCCGCTTCGAGCGCGCGTGTACTCTCTTTTAAGATATATTTATTATTTTAATACTTTCTTATCGGCGCCGCTTTTGCGACGTATCGACGATGCGACTACGCGGATGGACGCGTTTATATTTATTCTTTTAGCGCGCGATATAACTCTTAGGAGCGAGGATAGCGGGACGCTCTCAAGGACGATTCGCGGTTTCCTTGTCGGCGCCGCTTTTGCGACGGTGATTACGCGGATAGATGTGTTATTTAGAGAAATAATTCGAGCGTATACTCTCTTTTAAGATATATTTATTATTTTCATACTAATACATAATATATTTTTACATAATATATTTATTATTTTAATACTAATACATAATATATTTTTACATAATATATTTATTATTTTAATACTAATACATAATATATTTTTACATAATATATTTTTACATACTATATTTATTATTTTAATACTAATACATAATATATTTTTTAATATATTTTTATAAAATAGTATAAAAGCGCGAGTACATAGACGCGTTACGAATTTCCGAAGAACAGAGCCTGCAGCTCGCAATCGATCAGCTCGTTGCGGTTGAAGTTCTCGTCGTCGCGTATCGTCGCGGGAATGAGCGCGGGATCTCGAACTCCCGCCGCTACGTCGAGGAAACGAGCCAGTTTGTTGTCGGTGTAGACGGTTAAACAGTTTAAGGACGTAATGAGGCAGTTGACGCAATGCTCCAGACGCAATACGTATAAGACGGTGTTTCTCTATGTAGCCAGACGAGCGTTGGGCGTTTCGAGACGGAGGATTCGGAGATTGTTCAGTCTGCTGAATCGAAGCGTCAATTGCCCGATGTATATCGGCACCGGAGGACGCGTCTCCTCGCGCTCGTCGGGGAGAAAGTACGACCCGAGCACGGATCGTAGATCGAGCAGCTCCTTCCACTTATCTGGCGTTAGAGAGATCTCTGCCCTGATTATCTCCGAGAATGATTTCCACGAACGAGGGTCGACCGACGTTGATGCAGACTTCTAGATGCTTGTATCCCGTTTTCGTTAATGAGTAGCATCTTCCCAAGATTCTGAGAGATCGCGCGATCGCGTCGCGTCTCGGCGTTCGGTCGCTGTCTCGTCTGAAAGAAGGCGGACGCGAATGATAGAGGAAGAGTCGTTGAGGCAGTGAGGGATATTCGCGGGGAAGATTCTCGATGTTCTTATCCGTTGTTCGTTCGAGCTCTCTTGGAATATCCCGCGTCGTCCTCGCGGTTCCTTTCGGGGAGCCTCGATTGATCCTCGAAGGAGCGTCGCTGTTGCGACTGTCCCGTCGTCGCGTACATTCTCGTTTCTTTCGCGAGTTTCAGCGGCCGTCGTTGACAATGAAGCTCTTAACGGCGGGATGGTCTTTATATATTCGCGTCGAAATTGCCCCCCTTCTTCGTGCCTTTGTATTCTATTTTTAAAGAGATTACGAGGTGCGGCCTCAATCGTCCTCGTCGACGCTCTCTGTCGCGTCGTCGAGGTGATAGATGCGACCGAGGAGATCACGCAATTGGCGCAGGAGTCCGTCCGTGGGGCACTCGATGCCGAGAACGCGCGGGTCGAAGAGACCCGCCGAGGTTACGATGTTTTTAAATTCATTGAACGCGTAAAATTGGCGCTTAGCGAAAAAATACAGATTACCGTCGACATATCGAAGGGCCGACGTTATCGCGGATGATATTCCGGGAAATATATCTTTTAACGGAGCGTGTTTAATGATCAGCGAGCGACACTCGTCGATTTCCGCTACTTTGTCGTCGTCGTAGATAGCGTAGGTTCGTCCCGAGTGCGCGTTTACTGCGGCGTTGATCCTAGCGTTTCGAGGAAATCCGATGCTGTGAAGGGATCTGGGCCAACCCGGTTTCAATCTAAGACTGGGATATTCCGCGAGATAGATTTTGTCGTCAGCGAATAGCGCGAGATCGCCGGAGGTTTTTTAATACGCGGCGGATAGACGCGTAAAGTTGCTCTGGAGAAACGTCGCGTATTCCGTTATCATCATGGGCTTACCGTAACGTTTCTCGGTTAGGTCGATCGACCATAAGTTGCGTCGATTGGATATATATAAACGCCGATTCATTATTAAGGCTACGTCTAAAGATCCGCGCGCGACGGATCGGTCGACGCGAGATCGGTCGTCGCGAGCGCCGCGGTGGTAACGGGTGTCGCGGTGGTCGCGGGAATCGCGGGGTGATCCCCGTCGTCGCGAGATCCGTACAGATTCTGTATAGCGAGAATATCCTCCACGCTTAGCTTGACCGGATATTGAAGCTCGTTGTCGGGTATATACGGAAACATCACCGAGTCGTTGCGCATACTGTGTTGCAGACCTAAGGTGTGACCGATTTCATGAGTTAACGTTAGAAGTAGATGATACTTGTTAGAAGGATTCTTGTTCAAGTGCACGTGCCACGGTTCCTCGTCGTCGACGTGCACCTCCGAGGAGAAATCGGCCATTCCGATGGGGAGGAACGCGTGAGCGAGGGCCCCGTCCGGACCTTCGAAGACAGCCGGACAGACGTCGCCGTTTTCGACGTTCGCGTAAGTGTGAGCGCCCGTTCGATACGATATCAATATATCGGGATGTAACGAGTCGCGCGCGAACCTTAACGACGAACTCGTCGCCCATAGCGCGAACGCCGCTTCGGTCGTTCGTAAGAGTTCCTCGCTAGCCACTTGAAAATTCCACGTTAGGCGCGTCTTCGGCCACTTTCTCGCGAATGGGCTGTACGCGCGATTGGGTATGTCCGCTAGACCGCATCGCGGTTTGCGCATAAGATTGAGCGTATCGATGTTTAACGCTCCATTACTAGGTAATTGATAATATTCTTGAAACAGCGACAGCGCGCGACGCAGAGACGTCGCGTTGGCGGACGACAGTGATCCCCCGTCGTCCCTCAGAAAACCGTACGCTCGCAGAAAGCGGAGCGCCTCCGTCTTCTCCGGGTCGACCGGTGTCGCGGCGACGAGCGTCGTCGCTAGAACGAGAAGAGCCGTCTTCGCGGCCATCGCGCGGATCGAGAAGCGCGAGAGACGATAGATCGTGAGGTATCGGACGCGATATATCGGACGCGAGATACCGGACGCGATTGATTCGCGCCTCAGAGGAAACGTCTATCCTCGTCGAATTTGATACGAGGTGGAAGGGATATATTAGAGCGAGAAAGGAGAGAAGAACGAACGCGTCGACGATTCGCACGAGGGGGGGAAGTTTCCTCCGACGGCGGCGAAGGTCGGAGTATCCGGGATACGCCTCTCTCAGGGATCCTCGAGTCTCTCTGTCCTCGAGTCTCTTCGTCCTCGCGATTTCTATTTTTATCCGCGAAAGAGGATATTGAGGGTTAAACGAGGAACGGTCGCAGTTAGCGATTATCCCGGAAGGAAGATGCGGCCGCGACGTCCGCGCGTCGATCTTTATAAGAAGCGCGATCGCTTCGAGAAACGTCGAGAAGTGTTTTCGCGCGCGAAGTTAATAGATACTCGATATGGATCTGATCGAGCAGATGAGGAGGATCGAGGAGTCTGTGAAGGCCGCACGGGAGGCTCTCGTGAGGCACTGTCGTTCGCCTAGGAGCGAACGAGACGACGAATCGTTTGACGCTAGTATGCTAAACAGACTGTTGGAGATGAACGTTGCCGTGGATAACGCCGAGAGACTGCTGTCGGACTACAATCGTTTGCTGGAGGAGAAGCGAGCGAGGAGACCGCTCGACGCGGAAGCGGTGAGGGAGATCGCAGAGATCGACGAGTCCTTCAGATCCGCGAAGGCGACGTTCTCCGACTTCATGAGGAAGACGAGGATCGCGGTGACTCGAGCGGAACGCGCGAACGGAGTGGCCCGCGAATCGCCGAGGAGCGGCGAGGAGGAGTGACGTCGTGAGTATCGCGCGAGTCGCGCTTATATTTCATACGCGCGAAGATTAATTCGCTAATAACGATCGTCTTTCGATTTTCAGAGAGGCGGATCCTCGCGCTCGTCGAACGAGCGCGTTTCGCGATGCGAGCGAGATGTGTATCGAATCCGCAATAAATAAAATTGAAAATTATATCGAGTGCGATCTTTTTTATCGTTCGCTTTTAAAGCTTCCTCCTACGACGATTCGACGGATCTTTAGAGGATTCTCGAGTCTTCTTTGTCCCTTTATCTTCGCGCTGTTTTATTTTTAACGTCGTTATCCTAATAAGAAAAGGAAGATGCGGTTCGAGTCGTACCGCGATATCCGCGTGTTGATCCTTATAAGATGCGCGGTTGCCTTTGAGAGCGCCAAAGCGTCTCGATTCGCGAGGTAGCGCGAAACGATGGATCTCGTAAATCGTATGATTAAATCGTGCGAGTACGTTACGATTAACGGCGATTTAATAGCTCTTAAGGCGTGCGTTTTGCAAGATGTGGCGACCGATTTAAAGGAGGAAGCGGAGGGTATATTGAAGGAGAGTCCCGACTCCTTTCAGGTCGAGTTTCGAATAGAGGGAAGCGACGAGATCTCGAGGACGATGTGAGTGTTCGACGCGCGAAAACGCGTATCTTTTATTTCTAATTATTTCTAATTATTTTTTAGAAACAGGATAGAGGACTGTATGAAGAGCGCGCGAGAGGCGCTCTTCGAACTCGTCGAAAAGACGAGGAAGATAACCGGGCAAGCCACGAGGGTTCGCGCGGCGCTGCAGCGATCGCGGCCACGAGGACGACGGACCCGCGCCGAAACGATCACGGGACGAGGGAACCGGATCCCCGTCGAAACGATCGCGGGACGAGAGGACCGGATCGTCGAGCGGCGTCGAGAACGCGTAGAGCGGTGTAATTCGTACGCTCGTATATTTTGTACATCTATATATTTTGCGCATCTATATATTTTGTATATCTATATATTTTGCGCATCTATATATTTTGCGCATCTATATATTCTATACTCTTATATTTTAAATAAAATTGTTCGCTGTTTAAAGACTCGTCCATTTCCTCTTCTTTCCCTACGGCTATCCTTCCTTAATCGGTCTCGCCGTTATCGCGGTTAAGTAAAATCGTTCGCTGTTTAAAATTTGTACATCTATATATATTCTTTACGCTTATATTTTATACGCTTATATTTTAAATGAAATCGTTCGCTGTTTAAAGACTCGTCGATTCTCTCTCTCCTCTTCTTTCCTCACGGCTATCCTTTCTTAATCGGTCTCGCCGTTATCGCGGTTAAGTAAAATCGTTCTTTGTTTAAAAGCTCGTCGATTCTCTCTCCTCTTCTCTTCCCACGACTATCCTTCCTTAATCGGTCTCGCCGTTATCGCGGTCGCGATAAACGAGGAGGATTCGTTCGCGAAGCGTTTAAAATATTTAGAGTACGCGGCGCGTTTAAAGTATCCGCTCCATCCTTCTCTCGCGCCTCGCTCCTATCGCGAGGTTGCGGTCACGATAAGAGCGAGGAGACTTCGTCCGCTCGACGGCGCGAATAAATCGTACCTCTTACGAATATATTTTTATCGCGCGATGCGCGAAGAATATAAGATATTTAATATATAAAATATTTAGGATGTAAAATATTTAGGATATAAAGTACACGCTTCTCTTCGTCGGGAAAACCGTCTCGCGACGAGTCGTTCGAGCGAAGCGACGTGAGAATGGAGAAGAGATACGGAAATTATCGTTATTATGTCATTAATACGTATATTTAAATATAACGAATACATTTTGACGCGATATATAAAATGTAGTTTATAATACGATTTATAATACGATGTAACGCAATATATAAAATGTGGTTTATAATACGATATAACGCAATATATAAAATGTGGTTTATAATACGATTTATAATACGATATAACGCAATATATAAAATGTAGTTTATAATACGATATATTATATAGTTTATAGTACGATTTATAATGCGATTTATAATACGATATAAATGTGGTTAATAATACAAATGATTGTATAAATGATTATATTAATAATTATATATTACACATTGCTCAAATCATCGCGTCGCTTCAACCACCAATCGCGCAATTTACACACATTCTCCAACGCGCAATTCTTCGCGTGATATCCGCAGCGAAGAGCCCGCGAAACGTCCAGAGTTTCCAGTCGACTGATATCCTTGTAATCGGCGTCGATGGTCTCCACGGTGACGTCGCGATCCTCGGCGATGTTTCCCAGAATCTCGGCGAGCCACTTTTTCTTGTCGTGCCCCTTAACATATATACGAGTCGCGAAATCGGGACTAGTCTCGCGGCAGATAGCGTCTCGAACGAGTCTCCTCGCCGATCCGTAATCGACGTGTCCGTCGTTCCACTTTAGTTGATGGTGATTGGCAGTCAACCAACAAGCTCGCGTCTTCTCCGCCTTCGTTAACAAGTCCCACGACATCGGCGCGCGGAAAATGTGGTGCGTTAATTCCGTGCCGTTTCTTAGCACGGCTATCTCCTTTGCGACGAATTTTTCGCCGACGATAAAACCTTGAAAGTCGGCGAAGATCGGCGAGTCCATCGTCGTCGCGAGTCGAGGTTAAAATGTTCGCTTCTTTAGATTTCCTCTTTTTAAGCGTTTCGTTCTCCCTCTATATTTTTTATTTATAGCTATAACTAGATTATTCTACACGATTCTGCGCACGACGTTGGTGAGCGGATTATATTCGACCACACGATCGTGAATGATAAGACAGTAGGCTGTGGTATTAGAGGGAACGTTTTCTTTGCAATCGAACTTTATACGAACGTCTACGGTGGCGCTCTTGATCGATTTGTTCTGCCGAGAACAATCGATGACTACTATCGGACCGAACGTTTTAAATTTGACTAGATTAAAGAACGCCTCGTCTTTATCGCATCCGTAGTACGTTTTTTGAAACTTCGAATACATGTCGTATAGCACGGCGATTTTACTCTTCTCGAAATTCAGATTCATATCGTCGTAGGGATAAAAATCCGAATTAAGATACAGTTTGACGTTAGTCAGTTTGCAATCGTCGAATATAGAGGAATCCTGAGGCAGAACGTTCTTCCTTCCGGATTGCAGCGCGAAGATAACGTATCGCGGTTTCTCGAGCTGCGTCGCCGCTTTGACCGCCCATGAGTGTTTGGTCGTGCTCTGCAAAAGCGGAAACTCGTAGAGATCCCACGAGCGAAAAGCGACGCTCAGGTATCTTCCGCTATCTAATGTACGCAATAGCGCTAATTTATTAATATCGTTTAACACTACATGAGGCATTCGCCATTGTATCTTCAGTAGAAGAATCTTAGGTTCGTGCGATTCGAGCGATACGAGACAATTGTGATCGTTGCGCTCTCGTATTAAGATGAGTTCGTGTCGCGCGTTAATCACGACGCGTTTGTAATCTTCGCAGAAACCTAGCAACACGCTAAGAGGTACGCAGAAGTTAAAATCGTCGACCAAACGACTCTTCGCCGCGAAGTCCCATCCGGCGTTCTGCAATATCCTGCTTTTCTCGACCGTCAGCAACGCGTAATTTTTGATCGTGCTTGTTATTCCAACGTTTCTGTTTTGATCTCCACTCCACCGAGCTCGTAGCGAATCTCCTCGAACATAAACGCGACGCAATTGTTCACTAGTCTCGCCGAACTCTCCCCCTCCGCATCCGACGATCCCTTCGACTCGAGTCTACCCTCGACGTAGAGAAAACTTTCGCACGGTAACGTGTACAAATCCTGCTGTTGTATGGGAATTCGTATCTCGTCGCTATATCCAAACGTGGTATTGGCGTAAGGATTGTACGTGTGAGTCTCGATCTTGACGATGCGATCGTCGAAGATCGGTTCTCCGGCGATACTCAAGATGTCGCTCATTTCGATTCTACAGAGTCGCTCTCGGGACGACGAAACCCAAGGAGCGTAGAAAGGTCGCGTTAGCGACGGTTAATCTTCCGCCTCTCTTCTCCCTTCTTCTCTTCGCGTCTAGGGGCGACGCTACGGCGACGACGTTTCTCGCGTTCGACTCGTTCACGACGAGCATCGCGAGTCTCTCTATCTTCTTCGTCGAACGTGCAGACGAATCGTTATCTCCTCCCCTCGAAAATCGATCGACTTTCCGTCCTGGTCGACGACGCGCACGGTTATATCGGTAACGGTCCGCGCGATGATCGGGAGGTAAATGATTCGCGCGGGGATCTCCGACACTTTATATCCGGGCGGAACGTTCGGCGCGAACTCGTGTATGGTGTGCGCGGATTTGTCATTGTGATACGCCCTTGTCGTGACGTTGCATTCTACGCGAATAACGTTAACGGCCATAATATTTACCGGTTTATCGGAAGCGTACCATTTATTCGGTTGTAGTATGCGAGACGAGAAGCCCAAATGCGATATTATTGGGTTTAGTAAAATTTATCCGATACGCGCATTTGATCTCGCTTCTCATAGTGTTATCGTTTCCGCGAAGCGTTATAGCGCGTTCGCTCTTCTCGCCCTTCTCGTCGTCGAAGAGATCGTCATCGAGGTCGTCGACGTCGTACATATAATCGTCGCCCTCGTCTCTCGTCTCCGATTTCTCCTCGCTCCGTTTTCGCTCCGTCTCGCTCTCGTCTCGCTCCCGCTTTCTCGTTTGCCGTTTGCGACGAATCGCCGCTCTCAGATACGCGTCTATAGCGTTTAACTCGTAAGATCCGACGGGAATCGCGATAACCTCGTCGTTATCGTCGAAGTAAAATTTATTGTTCGCGAAATTTACATTCGGTATCGTGTTGTAAGTCTCGAAATTAGTGAGACCTAACTCGTAATCGCAATCGTTCAAATCTAGAGGCGGAAAATAGCTCGTCGTAAGAACGCTGCTTCTTCCGGATAGCGTGAGAGTCAGCGACATGATTGGCGGACGGTTACGGCCGAAAATTTTTCCAGTCGACCTCTCGGAGAAATCTCAGGCACAATTGGCCGCAAATGCTCTGATCGCTCGTCTGTTGAGAGTTACGATTGTATCGAATAGACGCGTCGCGTCCGAGATAACGTTCGAGTTCGCGCGGTGGACGAAGATTGCCGAAATTGTCGTAATACATCGCGTCGTCGCCCCTCTTCGCGTACGCCAATAAGTGCCCGGCCTCGACGAGTCGTCCAAATTAACGATACCGCTCTCGTTACGGCGCGCTCTTGTCGGAAGAGCGTTGCGCATAAACACGCCTCTGAAATGAGGCACGCGCGAGAGTATCGCGGCGCGATTTAACTGTTCGTCCGTCGTCGCGCCGACGGATGGGAAATTCTCTAGCGTTTCGCGCGAAGTTTTTTTTTAACGATTCCTCTTCTTCTCGTTGAAGACGCACCGCTTCCATGTTTGTAAGGCGCGAGGTACAAACCGCGACCTTCCATCGCGCGATTGTGGCGCTGCAGCTCCTCTAATCGCCGCCGCGTCGCCTTGCCATCGTTCACCGCTCTCGCGATTCCCGCCGTTCCTCCAGCCAAAGAACCGAGAACTCCCAGTAACGGCAACAGGGGTAAGAAGCCGCCGCGTTTCGCCGCGGGAAGCGTTCGTTTTTTCGCGGCAATTGTCCTCCTCCTCCCGCTCTTTTTTCTCTTGACTCTCGCACTCATTCCGAACTTCGTCTTCATTCTCATAGTCGCCCATATGGCCGTCGCGGCGGCTTCTTTTGCCCAAGGTCGCGTCGCTCGCCGCGACGCGCTCGCGCGCTCTCGGCGAGCGCTCGATCGGCGACGTGTCGATCAGCGAGGTCGCCGCTTCGCGAGTACGTGATGTCGTGCTCGCGGCAGGCCGCGTCCAACGGATTGCCTCGATCGCCTCGCGCGAGTCTCTTCGCGAGACGAGTGCCCGGCCCGCAAAATTGATAACCCGGTATGTGTAGCTCGAAGGGTAGCGCGTCTATCGCTCTATTCAATAAACCCGCGCCACCGATATCGCCGGTTATATCGCCGTTACGCCTCGAGAGTTGCATTCGCAGCAATCTTTAACGAGCGGCGCCGGTCCGTCGATGTGCGTTCGTTGCCAGGGACGATTGTAGTGTTCCAGGCATCTACGATAGCGCCGTATCTCCGGATCCGCTCTTATATGTTCGGGCAATCTCTCCCACACTCGATCCACGTAGCGACCGAAGTGTCGCAGCAGGATCGTCTTCAGGATAAACCGCAACTCCTCGGCGGTAAGTTCGAGGATATCGTCGCTGTCTAGTAATAGAATAAACATCTCGATCGACCGCGCGCGACTCGCTACTGCGCGATCCGCGACGATCGATTCGTATATAAATAGAAGAGTCCCGTCTCGCTTCGCGAGTGCATCGCGCACGCGCGACCATCGACGGAGATGCGCTTCGTGCGGCAGCCGATCGCGATAAAGGTGACGAATCTGGACGGTAGAGCGCGAACGGCGAACGACGCGGAGGCGCGCAGACACGGCCCTCTTCTGCCGAACGCTATTCGTTGCGTCATTTGCGGTCCCTCTAATTGCGGTAAGACGAACGCGTTGATAAGTTTGCTGGAGAGCCCGCACGACTTACGCTTCGAGAACGTTTACGTTTACTCGAAATCGTTGCAACAACCAAAATATAGATACTTAGAAAATCTATTAGCACCAATGGAAGATATCGGTTATTTTACATTTTCCAATAACTCCGACGTTATCTCGCCTAGCGAAGCGCTTCCGAATTCGATATTCGTGTTCGATGACATAGCGTGCGATAAACAGAACACCGTTAGAGAATACTTCGCTATGGGTCGACACTCGAACGTCGATTGCTTCCATCTGTGCCAAACGTACGCTAAGATACCGAAACACTTAATACGAGATAACATATTAATCGAATCTGCTGATTCTCTTTAAACAGGACGGCACTAACTTAAGACACGCATACAACGATCACGTGGACACCGACATGTCGTACGAGAATTTTCACGCGCTGTGTCGCGCGTGTTGGCAACGTAGATACGGATTTCTAGTGATAGACAAAGACAGCGCGCTTCGCAACGGCAGATACAGACGAGGATTTAACGAATTCGCCGTACCGTAGAGCGATCAGTAGTCGCGGATGCGTCAGATGGGCGCGAATGAGAGAGGATCGATTCGTTCGCGATGGCCACTAAGGATATCGACGAGCGAGAGAAAACGACGAAGGAGATAGCTAAGACGCGCGCTTCGATTCGTAGAAAACATAGAGCGTTGAAGACCGGCAAAGCGGAGAGCGAGGTCGCTATGGAGACCCGTTTCAAGCCGATCGTCGAACCGCTGCGCCGCATCGCCGAACACGCCGAACGAGACGAGCGAGACGCGATCAAACGCGAAGCGGTCGACGCCGAATCCGCGACGAGCGCGGAAGGAAAGTGGAAGAGAGAGGAATCGCCGACTCCCGCGCGCGAAAGATTCGAGGCGAAACGAGTGCGAGCGAGACGGCGATTGGAGGCCGTCTCTACTCCGTTAGACGCGTCTCCCATCTAGAGAGATCTGCTCGCGCTAGGCGAGGAGGAGACGTTCGAGAATGACCTCGATTCGCCCTCGACGCTCGAAACGTCCGTTAAACTAACTCTTCGAACTCCTCAAGGTCGTCAAATGTTGCACGGTCAGCTAGGACCGCTGGGACGAAAGTACGTGGGGACTCTGCTCGGCGGGGAAAGGTCGAGCGAGATCGATAACGTTTACGGGGTGTACATCGGCGAAGATGGCGCGATGCTCGAAGATAAGCGATTCGACGTAGACACCGACGATTCTATACTCATAAACGGAATCAGATACGTCGGTACTCCCGGTTTGTACGAATTAATCTTCAAAAGAATGCCCGACGATCTCGTTTACACCGAGAATGATAAATTAACGTACAGGAATATACTACTAACGACAAACGCTCACAGACGCGACAAAAAAGCTAGCAATCCCATTTTAGGAAATAAGGGGTACAAGTACAAGCACGTCATCGCTCCGCTTCTGCAGTACGCCGGCGCGAAGGTGGGCGCGGGCCGCGCGCCGTCGACTATGCGAGTCGCGGGAAATAGAGTCGAATACGTGCATTGGGACGATCCGAACGAGTTAGTGGATCGTCTGCGATTGCTAGACGCTTCGCGTCGAGCCGGAAACGACGCTCACGACAACGAGATTCAATCGATAATCGAGGAGCTTCGCGAAGCGGGCGCGATCCTATAAATCGATCGGTCGCGTCGCCGATCGTCGCAGTCGCGCGATGTCCGTCAACAAATTCGGCATATCTCTGAGAGAACACGGCGATGACGTCGGAAGACTACGCCCCGCTATCGAATCTCTGCGAAGTTACGTGCGCGATAACGCGTTGTGCGCGAGTTCGGCCGACGAGTACGACGCTAAAGAGCGCAAGATAAGACGCTTGGCCTCGCCGAAAGAGGACACCGACGCGACGAGCAAAAGTTACGTCGACCTCGCGTTACGCGCCGCTAGAAAGGACGAGATCGAGCACCGCGAGAACGCCGAGAAGATCGCGATTGAGAAAGGACGCGGACGAAGCGGGACAAAGCGTCGTGCTGTTGTTCACGAGATTAGCTCAGCTCGAACGCGAAATGGTTAAACGGTTAGACGCAGCGGAGAGCGCTATTTCGAGAATCGATAACGTAATTCAGTTTACTCTCCTTCCTTCCCCTTCATGCTCCTTCGAGGAGAGAAAGCGGAAGAGTCGACGAAAGAATCGAACGGGTCGGAGAAAATCACGACCCAATTCTCTGATATAAAAGCAACGCAATTTCGATAAAAGGAAAAGGGACAGAATGAGCGCCGAAAAACGAAGACTGGTGGAGGAGTTGCACGCGCCCGCGAGAAGAAACTTCCCGCGTCGCCGCGGTGCGCGGGTACGATGACCTGTGGCAGGCGGATGTGGTCGAGACGTTGAGCAAGCACGCGTGGTACCGCTCAAGAGCAAGAGCGCCGGCGAGGTCGCCCGAGCGTTATCTAAGATAACGCGAGAATCTAAACGGTGTCCGAAAAATCTGCAAACCGACAAAGGAAAAGAATTCTACAACGCCGAGGTGCGAAAGTTCGCAGAAAAGCACGGGATGAATCATTACTCGACGTACTCGGTGATAAAAGCGTCGATCGGCGAGAGATTCAATCGCACGCTTAAGAACTCCATGTGGAAGTATTTCACGTTCAACGGAACGTACAAGTGGACCGAAATCGTCGGGTCTTCTTTCTATTTTTCTATTTTTATTATTTTCTAATTCCGTTTCTATTTTTATTATTTTATTTTTAAGGAAAAATATTAAGAGTTATAAGAAGAATAGTCGTAATTAACGATTATTCCGGAAGAAAAATGTGGTATTGAGGTTTAAATGGGAATAGTCGTAGTTGGCGATTATCTCGAAAGAAGAACGCGATAAGGAGCGTGTTTAATATGGATTTGCTCGAGCGGATAGCGAGGATTGACGAATCCGTGAAGGTCGCGCGGGAGACGCTCGCGAGACGCTCCCGATTGTCTGGGAGTGAGCGGACCGGCGAACCGTTCGACGCTGATATGCTCGACGCGATGAGGGAGATCTGCGTTGCTGTGGATACGGCGAAGAGGAAGTTTGCGGAATACAATCGTTCGTTGGAGAGAGAGAGAGCGAAGGGGTCACTCGACGCGAGCACGATGAGGGAGATCGATTCGATCTGCGAGTCTTTCGGAGCTACGGAGAAGATTTATCTTGAATTTTTAATGAGGGCGAGGAACGCGATCGCGCGAGCGAAGCGCGCGAGTAGAGAGGTCGGCGAATCATCGAAGGACAAGGAGGAGTGACGCGGTGAGTATCTTGCGAGTTGTGACGCGTGGAGATTAATTTTTTAGATAACGATCGTTTTTTTCAGAGACGCGGACCCTCGCACTCGTCGATCGCTCGCGTTTAGTCGCGAAGAAAAATATGTATTGATTTTAAATAAATACGATTGAGACGTATATCTAGCGAAATCTTTTTCGTTAAATTTATCTTTCTTCTTCGCGACGATTTGAATATTTAGAAGACCCTCGAGTCTCTTTTATTTTTCCGACGATTCGAATATTTAGAAGATTCTCGAGTCTCTTTTATCTTTCCGACGATTCGAATATTTAGAAGATTCTCGAGTCTTTTTATCTTCGTAATTTTCTATTTTTATTATATTAAAGGAAAATGCGGTTTGAGTCATATCGCGATATCCGCTCGCTTGCCTTTATAAGATGCATGATCATTGTTGAGAACATCGAGAGTGTTATTGTTCGCGAAACTGTTAAGAAGCGCTCGATACGCGATGGATTTAATAAATCGTATGGTGAAATCGACCGAGTACGTGACGCTGAATGCCGATTTAATAGCGATCAAATCTAATATCCTGCAAGATATCGCGACCGATCTACGCGAGGAAGCGGAAGGGGTGTTGGGGGAGAGTCCAGATTTTTTTAAAATTGAATTTTGCGTGGAGGGACACGATTAGATCCTGGAACAGATGTGAGTATCGAACGCGCGAGAACGTTTATCTTTTTTATCTTTCTATCTTTTTATTTTTTTATCTTTTTATCTTTTTATCTTTCTATCTTTTTATTCTTTTTATCTATTCACTTTTCCGTTTTTAGAAACAAGATAGAGAATTCGATGAAGATCGCGCGAGAGGTGCTCTTCGATTTGATCGCCAAATCGAGAGTGATAGCGGCGCAGGCAAAGAGGATTCGCGGAGTGTTGCGCGATTCTCGGGATCACTGCGATGAAGAGGTTGGACCACCGACGAATCCCGTGGGGACCAAACTGTGGGTGAGCGGTGAGAATGTTGCAAGTGACGACGAGAACACGGTGAGTGTTTGCGCGATCTTGCGATTTGTAAAGTTTTTTTAAAAATTTATTAGCCAATAATTTATTTATTTGCAGGAATGATCGATGAAGAATTTCTCTTATTATATACATTTATTATATACACTTATTATATACATTTATTGTATACATTTATTATATTCATTTATTATATACATTTATTGTATACATTTATTATATACATTTATTGTATACATTTATTATATACATTTATTATATACATTTATTATATACATTTATTATATACATTTATTATATATTGATACTATAAATAATATTATATTGTGACAAAATAAAATCACTTGTAATTTCAAACGATGTGATTTGATTCCTCGCGACTTCTCTTTCTTTTCTACGCATAAGCTATCCTTTTTTAATTAGTCTCATTTCTGTCTCACGCTACGTCTCGTCCTTATCGCGGTCGCGATAAGCGAGGAATATTCGTCGGCGATGCGTCCGTCTCTCTCGCTTTGTTCCTCGAGAATATCGCGACGAACGAGGAAGATTCGTTCGCACGATGGTACGCGTAATTTTATAAATATATCTTTATCGCGCGATGCGCGAGAGATGTAAAACGCGGCGACCGTTCGCATCATTCTTATCGCGGTCGCGATAAATATAAAAGATTCATTCTATAACATTATGAATGAGTGTAATGGTAAGAAAAATATTTTTTATTTTTTATTTTTATTTTTTATTTTTTATTCTACATAAATTATTTAAAGTACTTAAAAATATAATGTTTATAAATATAATGTATATAATTAGTAATTTGATAATATATAAAATATAGTTTATAATATAGTTTATAATATGTTAAAATTTTAAATATTGCTCAAACCGTTATTTCGCTGCAACCACAAGTCGTGCAATTTGCAAACGTTCTCCAACGCGCAATTCTTCACGTGATATCCGCAGCGAAGGGCCCCGCGAAGCGTTCAATATTTCTAGCCGACCGATGTCCTCGAAATCGGCGTCGATGGTCTCAACGACGACGTCTCGATCCTCGACGTCCTCCAAGATCTCGGCGAGCCACTTTCTCTTCTCGCCTTTAACGTATACGCGTATCGTGAAATCGGGGCTAGTTCCACGACAAATGGCGTCTCGAACAAGTCTTCTCATTGACCCGTAATTGACGTATCCGCTGTTCCATTTCAATTGATGGTGATTGGCGACCAACCAACAAGCTTGCGTCTTCTCCGTTTTCGTTAACAGATCCCACGATATTGGAGCGCGGAAAATGTGATGCGTTTTTTCTTTGCCGTCTCTCAATACGGCTATTTCCTTCGCGATAAATTTTTCGTTGACGATAAAACCTTGGAGGTCAGCGAAGATCGGTGTATCCATCATTGTCGTGAGTCGAAATTAGAATACGCGTTTCTTTAGATTTCTTCTCTTTAAACGCTTTATTCTCCCTCCATATTTTTTTATCGTTATACTAGATTATTCTACACGATTCTGCGCACGACGTTAGTAAGCGGATTATACTCTACCACTCGATCGTGAATAATGAGACAATAAGCTGTAGTGTTAGAGGGAACGTTCTCTTTGCAATCGAACTCTATACGAACGTCCACGGTGGCGCTCTTGATGGATTCGTTCTGTCGAGAACAATCGATAACTACTATCGGACTGAGCGTTTTAAATTTAGCCAAATTAAAAAGCGCTTCGTCCTTGTCGCATCCGTAGTACGTTTTTCGAAATTTCGAATACATGTCATACAGCACCGCGACTTTATTTTTTTCGAAATTCAGATTCATATCGTCATAGGGATAAAAATCTGAATTAGGATAAAGTTTGGCATTGGTTAGTTTACAATCGTCGAATATGGAAGAATCCTGAAGTAGAACGTTCTTTCTTCCGGATTGCAGCGCAAAGATAACGTATCGCGGTTTCTCGAGCTGCGTCGCCGCTTTGACCGCCCACGAGTGTTTAGTCGTGCTCTGCAGAAGCGGAAACTCGTATAGATCCCACGAACGAAAAGCGACGCTCAGATATCTTCCGCTGTCCAATGTGCGTAATAGCGCTAATTTATTAATATCATTTAACACTACATGAGGCATTCGCCATTGTATCTTCAATAGAACGATCTTAGGTTCGTGCGATTGGCGTGATACCAGACAATTGTTATCGTTGCGCGCTCGTATCAAGATGAGTTCATGTCGCGCGTTAATCACGATGCGCTTGTAATCCTCGCAGAAACTTAGTAACACGCTGAGAGGTACGCAAAAGTTAAAATCATCGACCAATTTACTCTTCGACGCAAAGTCCCATTCGGCGTTTTGAAATATATTGCTTCTCTCGACCGTCAGCGACGCGTAATTCTTGATCGTGCTCGTTATTCCTACGTTTCTGCTTCGATCGATCTCCACTCCATCGAGCTCGTAGCGAATCTCCTCGAACATAAACGCCGTGCAATTGTTCACCAGTCTCGTCGAGCTTTCGCTCTCCGCGCTCGATGGTTTCTTCGACTCGAGTCTGCCCTCGATATAGAGGTAACGTGTACAAATCCTGTTGTTGTATAGGAATTCGTATCTCGTCGCTATTTCCAAATGTGGTATTAGCGTAAGGGTTGTATGTGTGAGTTTCGATTTTGATGATGCGATCGTCGAAGACCGATTTTCCGGTGATACTCAAGATGTCACTCATTTCGCTTTTACACATAAGCCGTTTTCGGAACGACGAAACCCAAGGAGCGTAGGAAAGTCGCGTTAGCGACGGTTAATCTTCCGCTTCTCTTTCCCTTCCTTCTCTTCGCGTCTAGCGACGACGCTACGGCGACGATGGACGCTCTTCTCGCGTTCGACTCGTTCATGACGAGGATCGCGCGCGTCTATCTATCTTCTTCGTCGCGCGTGCAGACGAATTGTTATCTCCTCGCCTCGAAAATCGATCGACTTTCCGTTCTGGTCCACAACGCGCACGGTTATGTCGGTTATGATTCGCGCGATGATCGGGAGGTAAATGATCCGCGTGGGAATTTCCGACAATTTATATCCAGGCGGAACATTCGGCGCGAACTCGTGTATGGTGTGCGCGGACTTGTCATTGTGATACGCCCCTGTCGTGACGTTGCACTCTACACGAATAATGTTAACGCTCATAATATTTACCGGTTTATCGGAAGCGTACCATCTATTCGGTTGTAGTATACGAGACGAAAAACCTAATAACGAACCGATATTGTCGGGTTTAGTAAAATTTACGCGATACGCGCACTTGATCTCGCTTTTCATGGTATTATCGTTTCCGCGAAGTACTATGACGCGTTCGCTTTTCTCGCCGTTTTCGTCCTCGAAGAGATCCTCGTCGAAGAGGTCCTCGTCGCGATTGTCGACGCTGTATGCGTAATCGTGGTCATCGTGTCTCGTCCTCGGCTCCCTCACGCCTTCGTCGCGCTTTCGCTTTTCCTTTTTCGTCGGCCGCTTGCGACGAATTGCGGCCTTTAGATACGCGTTTATAGCGTTTAACTCGTAAGATCCGACGGGAATCGCGATAACCTCGTCATTGTCGTCGAAGTAAAATTTATTGTTCGTAGAATTTACATTCGGTATCGTGTTGTAGGTCTCGAAATTAGTGAGACCTAATTCGTAATTTCCGTCGTTCAGATCCAGAGGTGGAAAATAACTCGCCGTGAGTTCGCTGCTTCATCCGGATAGCGTGAGAGTCAACGACATAATCGTCGAGCGCGAAGGAACTGCCCTCGATCGACAAAAGATCCGATGTTACAGCCGAAAATTTTTCCAATCGATCTCTCGGAGAAACCTCAAGCACAACTGTCCGCAGATATTTTGATCACTCGTCTGTTGAGAGTTACGATTGTATCGAATAGTCGTATCGCGTCCGAGATATCGCTCGAGTTCGCGCGGCGGACGAAGATTGCCGAAACTGTCGTAGTAAATCGCGTTATCGCTCTTCTTCGCGTACGCCACCCAATGAGTACCCGGCTTTGACGCGTCGTCTAAATTAACGATACCGCTCTCGTTACGACGCACTCGCATCGGAAGAGCGTCGTGCATGAACACGCCTCTGAAATGAGGTACGCGCAAGAGTATTGCGGCACGATTCAACTGTTCGTCCGTCGTTATACCGACGGATGGAAGAATCTCTAGCGTCTTCCGCGAAGTTTTTTTTTAACGCTCGCTCTTTTTCTCGTCGAAGACGCGCCGCTTCCACGTTTGTAAGGCGCGAGGTACAAACCGCGACCTTCCATCGCGCGATTGTGACGCTGCAGCTCTTCCAGTTGTCGTCGCGTTGCTTTGCCGTCGTTCACCGCTTTCGCGATTCCCGCCGCTCCTCCAGCCAAGGAACCGAGAATCCCCAGTAACGGTAACAGGGGTAAGAAGCCGCCGCGTTTCGCCACGGGAAGCGTTCGTTTCCTCGTAGCGGTCGTTCTCCTCCCGCTCTTCTTTCTTCTCGTTCTCGTGGGCGCGCCCATTCCGAACTTCGTCTTTGTCTTCATAGCTGCCCATACGGCCGTCGCAGCGGCTCTCTCGCCTAAGGTCGAGTCGCTCGCCGTGATACGCTCGCGCGCTCTCTCGGCGAGCGCTCGGTCAGCAACGTGTCGATCGGCGAGATCGCCGCTTTGCGAGTACGCGATGTCGTGCTCGCGACAAGCCGCGTCTAACGGATTGACGCCTCGATCTCCTCGCGCGAGTCTCTTCGCGAGACGAGTACCCGGCCCGCAGAATTGATAGCCCGGTATATGTAGTTCGAAGGGCAGCGCGTTTATCGCTCTGTTCAATAAACCCGCGCCACCGATATCACCGGTTACGTCGTTCCGCTTCGAGAATTGCATTCGCCGCAATCTTTAATAAGCGGCGCAGGTCCGTCGATATGCGTTCGTTGCCAGGGACGATTGTAGTGTTCTAGGCATCGACGGTAGCGCCGCACCTCCGTATCCGCTTTTATGTGTTCGGGCAATCTCTCCCACACTCGATCCACGTAGCGACTAAAATGTCGCAGCAGGATCGTCTTCGGGATAAACCGCAACTGCTCGGCGGTGAGCTCGAGTATATCGTCACCGTCTAGTAGTAGAATAAACATCTCTGTCGGCCGCTTACGATTCGCTACTGCGCGAACGACGACGATCGATTCGTATATAAATAGGAGTCTCGTTCCTCCTCGCGAGTGTATTGCGCACGCGCGACTATCGAGAGAGATGCGTTTCGTGCGGCAGTCGATCGCGATAAAAGTATCGAATCTAGACGGTAGGGCGCGATCGGACGACGCAGGATCGCGCAGACACGGTCGTCTTCTACCGAACGATATTCGTTGCGTCATTTGCGGTCCCTCTAATTGCGGTAAGACAAACGCGCTGATAAGTCTGCTGGAGAGCCCGCATGGCTTACGTTTCGAAAACGTTTACGTTTACTCAAAATCGTTGCAACAACCAAAATATAAATATTTAGAAAACCTATTGGCACCGATGGAGGATATCGGTTATTTTACATTTTCCAACAACTCCGATGTTATTCCTCCTAGCGAAGCGCTTCCGAATTCGATATTCGTGTTCGATGACGTAGCGTGCGACAAACAGAACACTGTTAGAGAGTATTTCGCTATGGGTCGACACTCGAACGTCGATTGCTTCTATCTGTGTCAAACGTACGCCAAAATACCGAAACACTTAATACGAGATAATGCGAATCTATTGGTTCTTTTTAAACAGGACAGCACTAATTTGCGACACGCGTACAACGACCACGTGAACACCGATATGTACGAAAATTTTCACGCGCTGTGTCGCGAGTGTTGGCAACGCAAATACGGATTTCTAGTAATAGACAAAGATAGCGCGCTTCGCAACGGCAGATACAGACGGGGGTTTAACGAATTCGCCGTACCGTAGAGCGATCAGTAGTCACGGGTACGTTGAACACGCGCGAGCGAGAAAGAATCGATTCGTTCGCGATGGCTACGAAGGATATCGATGAACGAAAGAGAACGACGAAGGAGCTAGCTAAGACGCGCGCTTCGATTCGCAAAAAACATAGAGCGTTAAAGACCGGCAAAATGGAGAGCGAGGTCGCTATGGAGACTCGTTTCAAACCAATCGTCGAGCCGCTGCGTCGCATCGCCGAACATGCCGAACGAGACGAGCGAGACGCGATTAAACGCGAGACGGTCGACGCCGAATCCGCGACGAGCGTCGAGAGAAAATGGAAGAGAGAGGAGGAATCGCTAACTCCTATGCGGGAAAAGCTCGAAGCGAAACGGGTACAAGCGAGAAGACGATTGAAAACCGTCTCTACTTCATCAGACACATCTCCTGTCGAGAGAGATCCGCTCGCGTTAGAGGAGATATCCGGGGATCTCGAATCGCCCTTAAAATTCGACACATTCGTAAAGCGAACTCTTCGAACTCCCCAGGGTCGCGAAACGTTACACGGTCAGCTAGGACCGTTGGGACGAAAATACGTGGGAGCTCTTCTCAGCGGGGAAAAATCGAGCGAGATCGATTACGTTTACGGGGTGTACATCGACGAGGACGGCGCGATGCTCGGGGATAAGCGATTCGATGTAGACGCCGACGATTCTATAATCATAAATGGAATGAGATACGTCGGTACTCCCGGTTTGTACGAATTGATTTTCAAGAGAATGCCCGATGATTTCGTATACACCGAAAATGATAAAATAACGTATAAAAATATACTATTAATGACGAATGCTCACAGGCGCGACAAAAAAGCTAGTAATCCCATTTTAGGAAATAAGGGATACAAGTACAAGCACGTCATCGCTCCGCTATTGCAACACGCAGGCGCGAAGACGGGCGCGGGTCGCGTACCGTCGACCATGCGAGTCACGGAAAATAGAGTCGATTACATTCACTGGGATGATCCGAACGAATTAGTGGATCGTTTACGATTATTGGACGCTTCGCGTCGAGCCGGAAACAACGCTCACGACAACGAGATTCTATCGATAATCGAGGAGCTTCGCGAAGCGGGCGCAATCCTATAAATCGATCGGTCGCGTCGACGATCGTCGCAGTCGCGCGCGAGACACGCGCGATGTCCGTGAACAAATTGTAACGGGCCGCTTCACGTGCGGTTTCGCGTGCGCGGACAGCGCAATCGGGATCAGGATTCGTGAAGGGGTTGAAACGCAACGGACGTGAGTTGGTGTGTACGTCGTTTATTCGCCACTCAAGGCAATGGTTAGCTTACAATCTTACGAGTCGATACAATAGTATTCGCGATGTTATGACGCCGGTCTAGACAGGGTTTTTGTGCGTCTAGTTAAAAGGCCCGACCGGTGGTGCGGAGCGCGTGTGGTGAGAGGGGCGCGTGTTGTCGGTGCGAGCTCGTAGGCGCGAGGTGCGCGCGGTAAGGCGGGCGCGTGTTGACACCGCGTGTCAACGCTTCGATATCTCGCAAATGGATATCGCGCGAAATACGCGAGTTAAGGCGCGTATTGTGTGCGGCCGGGTGTTCGGCGCGGACTGTAGGGTGTCAGGCCTGCAGTCGGTCTTATGCGTCGGTGTCGGTGACGCGGCGCGTGTTCCCAGATAAAGATCGTGGGATGCGTCTGTGCGCGGAGTTCGGATGGTCGGGTGTTCGGATCGTAGAGGCTCGAGAATCCTCGAGGAAAGCGGCGAACTCGTCCATTCTCTGTCCTGTACGGATGCTAAGACGGGATTCGTCTCTAGAGCAGCTAGTCGAGAATGCTCGACGGAGGCTGCGAACTCGTCAACTTCCGGGTAACTGTCTATGAACGTGTTGGAGCGGTTTCTGGAGTTGTCTCGGAGCGTACTGCTCGAGCGGATTTCAGGTGCCGGTCTGGTACAGTCTGGTAGGGCTTTTTATACCCTACCGGAGCGGTCGCGACACCCGCGCCGTTCACATCCCCCTCGGGTGGGGGAAATGACGCGGGGCCTCCGGCGTTGAGCGTTCGGCGATCGGCATTCGCCGGAAATGTTCGGTGCCGTTCAGCGCTCGGTTGTTTATGACAATGTTTGTCATAAACATTAGCTTTAAAAATAGGGCGCTAAGCGCCTCTGCCCTTGCCCGGCTGGTGTTCGCCGGGCGGCAGACTTCCGACGGGCGACGTGTCGGGAACGATGCATCGTTACAAAATTCGGCGTATCGTTAAAAAAACGCGGAGACGATGGAAGATTACGCCCGGCTATCGAATCCCTGCGAAATTACGTGCGCGATAACGCGCTGTGCGCGAGTTCCGCCGACAAGTACGATGCGAGAGAGCGCAAGATAAGACGCTTAGCCTCGCCGAAGGAGGACGCCGACGCGACGAGCAAGAACTACGTCGATCTCGCGTTACGCGCCGCGAGAAAGGACGAGATCGAGCACCGCGAGAACGTCGAGAGGATCACGTCGCAATTGAGAAAGGACGCGGACGAAGCGGGACAAGGCCTCGAGCTGTTATTTGCAAGATTAGTTCTGCTCGAACGCGAAATGGTTAAACGGTTAGACGCAGCGGAGAGCGCTATTTCGAGAATCGATAACGTGATTAAGTTTACTCTCCTTCCTTCCTCACCCTCCATGCTCCTTCGAGGAGAGAAAGCGGAAGAGTCGACGAAAGAATCGAACGGGTCGGACAAAATCGCGACCCAATTCTCTAATAAAACGAACTCGATGAACTCGTCAGCCTCGATAAAAACAACGCAATTTCGATAAAAGGAAAAGGGATAGAATGAGCGTCGAAAAACGAAGACTGGTGGAGGAGTTGCACGCGCCCGCGAGAAGAAACTTTCCGCGTCGCCGCGTCGCGGTACGCGGATACGACGATCTGTGGCAGGCGGACGTGGTCGAGATACGTCCTTACGCGAGACTCAACAAAGGCCACAATTACATACCGTTATCGACGCGTTAAGCAAATACGCGTGGGCTGTACCGCTTAAGAGCAAAAGCGCCAACGAGGTCGCTCGAGCGTTATCTAAAATAACGCGAAACTATAAGCGGTGTCCGAAAAATCTGCAGACCGACAAAGGAAAAGAATTCTACAATACCGAAATGCGAAAGTTCGCGAAGGAGCACGGGGTGAATCATTATTCGACGTACTCGGTGATGAAGGCGTCAATCGTCGAGAGATTCAATCGCACGCTTAAGAACTCCATGTGGAAATACTTCACTTTAAATGGAACGTATAAGTGGATCGACGCGCTGCCCCGTCTCATAAAAGAATACAACGCGCGAAAACATCGCACTATCGGTATGAGACCCGTCGACGTAACTCCCGCGATCGCCGATAAACTTTTAAACACGGTTTACAGCAACGTAAAGATAGCCGCTCCCGCGAAATTTAAGCTGGACGATCCGGTACGCGTCAGCAAATTTAAAACGATCTTTGAGAAAGGTTTCACACCCAATTGGACCACCGAGATATTTCGAATAACCAAGGTGCAGCGAACCAATCCCGTGACGTATTTGTTAAAGGATTCGCGAAACGAGCCGATCGCCGGAGGATTCTACGAACACGAGTTGCTTCGCGTCTCCGATCCTGATGTATCTCGTGGAGAAGGTGCTGCGTCGAAAGGGTGACGAAGTTTACGTGAAATGGTTGGGAATGGACGAGACGCATAATTCCTGGATAAACAAAACAGCCGTGTTATAATAAAAATATATTTATTAATATAATTGTATTTATTATACATTATATTTATTATATAATAAAATTTTATCGACTAAAAATTATTATAGCGGTATTTTATAATGTCCCCACGGTAGAGTGTTCGTCGTTCCGGGTATACCGTTTGTCGTCGTACGAACTAAGCGCGATCTTCAACTCCGATATCGTGTATACCTCGTGTAACTTCGATCTTAAGTACGACTGTTCGCGCGTCATTTCGATATCTTGTCGCAGACAACGGGTGTAATCGTCGAAGGTTATCGTTCTCGCGATGACGGCGCTCTTCACGCCTTTAATCTTCTTCGTTTCGTCTCTACCGTCTACTCGCAGCGCGTACATCTTCGCTCTAAGTCCGACAAATTCTATCATAATTGCGCCATTATTCTCGTCTTTCATTAAACCCGATACTCTCTTATTAACGAGAGGCATACCGTACGCATTGTCCGCATAATCGCTCGTGTCGAATCTATCGATATCGCGCTTTATATCCTCGTACACGTCTTCGCCCTCGGCGCGATAAATAAGACTGTCCGTGTCGGTGTACATTATTTCGCACTTGTCTCGATACAACGATAACATATACTCGTAATGAAATTCGTACAAGCGAATTTTCGATATATCAAGAATACACATTCCTACGTAAATTGGTTTGTAAAATTTAACTTCCAGTTTGCGCAGTTCTACGGCCATTAAATTCTCCGCGAAAACGCTCCTACTATGAAAGTTGGGTTTAGCGATCATCGCTTCCGCGCCGTATCGCCCGTCCCACCGAGTCACTAGTCGAACGTCCGAGTGATTACGCACTTTCTCCATAGTTTTACCGAACACGGCGTTGTTCATTAATTTGTACAGATTTTTCTCGAACTCATTTTTAGCGGTAATTCGCAATCGCGTGTTCAGTTCGATGTAATCGCGCAACCACGGAGATTGCGCGAATTGTAATATTCTATGTATTCTCGTAACGCGTAATCCGTGTTTAACGCTGAGCGCGAAAGTTATAGGGAGCGTGCGAGCGAGCGTGCTCCAAAAGAGACAAGCGCGAAATGAGACGGCCGACGGACAACGACACCCGTGAGTATCGAGACGCGCTCGATTCTAAGATGAATAGAATCTTAACACTTTGCTTATCATATGCGAGATACGATTATAATTCGCACGCGGCGGATAAACAGCGATAAATCGTCTGTCTCGGAGTTGCTCCGGTAGTCACACAACGGCACTGAAATATGTCTATTTCAATAAACGAGACCGAATCTTTATCTCGCTTGAATAGCGTACACGCGTCAAAGTACTCTGAGCGGAATGCGCCGCGCTCGGTTGGCGGCTTACTTTTATACTGTCGTCGCCTTCTCGAAGGATCCAGAAGGTCCCCGAAATTTAGTCATTTCCGCCGACAGTTTTTAGGAGACTTGTTTGTCACAATTTTACCTTAGATCCTTCGAGAAAGGCGACGATGTTTGTTGTTGCCGCGCGTTTTCGCTCGGTCGCAGAAAACGCTACCTCGCATCGCGCGCGCGGCAACAAAAATGCGAAGTTCGAGATCGTTGCAATCTCGAACAAACGCATTGTTGCAAGTTACGATAGTGCGTTATATAACGGCGCTTATCGTACAGCGTGTCGAGAAGTTTGCCCTGCCGTTTTCCGGGCGGCTTATCGCGCTTCGGGCAAAACGGCGTGAGAGTCGTGAAGATTGGATGGATACGCGAGGTCGACTTCTATAATATAACCGGTAGGCGAATTCGGCATCACGGACATTAAATCGATACTCAAAACGTCCTCGACCCATTGAAAATCCTCGTAAGGCAACGATTGGCATATCGCCCATCCGTATAAATTGTTCACGTCGAAGTACATAAGATACGACGATGGTTCCGAAAGATTATACGATTTTAAGTATTTGTTATTAGCGCGCACGTATCTATTGAAACACTGACTTAGTCCGCCGCGTATTCCGCGCTCCACGAACATTACCATATCTATATCGGTTAAAAGCTCGAATCGAACGCCCATATACTTTAACATAGCGTCCCACGTATATCCGGGTAACGTGTAATAATGCGCGGGATCTAAACCGTAGCTCTTCATACACGCGTCGCAAAAATTTTCAAAGATGTCAGCTAACAGAAGAACGTCAGTTTTTAAATACAAATCGCTATATTCGCCTAGCGTCCGAACGCGAAATCGCTCCCAAACTTTTATCGCGCGCTCGTAATCGCTACCGGATACGGTATCGCCGGTCAGCGAACTACGGAACGCCTCGCGCGGTGGTAAACGAGTCTCGCGCAATTTATCGATATCGTCGACGTACTCGTACGGAAATACGCCTTTTCGCGTAAGGAGCTCGAAATCGGCGTCGTCGAGGTCGGAAAATTCCGACCGCGCGATCTTCAATTCGCTCTTATCGAGATAAGACGCTAATTTTTCGAGACTTGCGCTAAGAAATTTAAAAGAATCCACGAAATGCAACTTCACGCGTCTCCCGCGCGCGAACCATCTCTCGTCGTCTGACGCTTCGTCGACGCTCTTGGAAAAGGAGATGTACGTTTCCTTAATCAACGGCAACAGATCGACTTTCCGGGAAAGGCGTTAGCCACGTCTCTAATGATAAAATGCGCGTCGTAGCCCGATAAATTGTGAAAGAAAATAGGAATGACGTAAGTTTCCTTGTAATTTAAATTGCAACTAAAATGCGCGGTACCTCTGTACCGTCCGGTCGAATGACAGTGATCGCGGACGCGAACGTCCTCCGACTCGAACGGTCTCTCGCACACGTGACAACTCGTCGCGCTAAGGAATCTCTCCTGTTCGTTCGCCGTGAGAGGCGTCATAGGCGCGATGGTGTTCAGAAAGTCTCTCGCGCGAAGCGCTAGATCTCGCAATTCCCGAACGAACCACGATACGCAGTCGTCGCCGCGATGCGATCTGTACATCGATCTAGCGTCATCGAACGCGCATCGCGCGTAATATCCCACGCTGTGAGCCTTATGATGCTGAATGATGGACGTCTTCGGCGTTCTCCTCTCCTCCTTCCTCTCCAACGCGCATTCCAAATCGGCGTACACCACGAACGGAACACGCTCCTTCCTCTCATAATTGTCGAAATTTAACCACTTGTCCTCTTCGGTCGGAAGAAGGATAGCGCACTCGTTCATTCTCTCGCTGTGAGCCGATAACTTGTCGCTCGTTCGAAAATAGTGCATGCATCTGCGAAACGATATTTATTATATAGAACGCGTTATTAAACAATTGTTAGTTCGTACTCACCGATCGCATATATACGCCTTATGTCGCCGAGCGCTCAATTGCGAGCCGACGAGACGGGACAGATTCTTGATCCATGCGAAATGCGTCGCGTTATCTTGTCGCTTCGCGTCGTTAAGACAGAACAAATTAACGTGTCTCTCCCTCTTGCGATCGGTGAGGCGCAGAAGAACGATATCTCTCTTCTTATTCTTCTTATCTCTCTTCTTATCCTTCTTATCTCGAATAGTATATACGTTGATAGATATATCGTTGAGACGCTCGAATCTAGCGATTCCGTTCAAATTCATAGGAAATTCGACATCTTCCAGATTCAATATCGTTGTATAGTGAGGATACCGCGAACTTCTCTCCGCGTGCTTTTCGACCGGATATAGAGCGGCGACCACCGACCACGCGAAACACGCATTGTCCGTAGATTGCACGTTAATTACAGCTCTTTTTAACTTGATCTCTCGCGGAATTTCGACGTAACATCCGGCGCGCATAGAATTATATCTGTTCACGTTCACCGTTAGATTCAATATTCGCGATAACGCCCATCCACTATCGCGCTCTTGAAACTCTTCCAACGACGCTAGAATTACATCGACTACGCGCTTCTCGTACCACTCTCGCAAATTGGACACGGGCAAAAGCGGATGATTCTTCGCGACGATAGTCTTAACAGCGATCTTGTCACCCGAAACGAACTCGCCGTTGAACGCGATATTGACCTTGGCGCTGTCATATTTATTCATAACGTCGCATACTCGATCGAGCACCGTATCCCTGGCATCCTCGAGAAACCGCAATGGTTCGATGTAATCGAGATTGATAACGGCGCCGGTTAAAACGCGCCTAGCGAAAGCTGTCTCGATCTCCGACCACGAGAATCCCTCCTGTCCCCCGCCGCCACCCGAGCGCTCGAAGCGTCGGCGCAGGTCGTCCCTCGCGCCCGTCAGTCGAACGACTCGAGCGATCAGAGAATTAATCGTTCCGGTGGATCTCTCTCGACGCTCCTCTCGACACTCCTCTCGACACCCCTCTCGCAAAGACTCGAGGCGCTCGTCGCACCGTCGCACCCACGCGAGATACGCGTCCGTCGTCGCGACGTTCCGCACGCTATCGAGGAGATCGCTCTCGTCCGTTTCTCTCTCCATTTCTCAATATATAAGACTTTTTATTAATAAATCATGTATCTTCCTTAAACTCCTCGAGACGAAACGAGGTTTTCCTCTCGCAACCGCTGCGTCGAAATGATTCGCAATTCCTCGATCTATTAATCGTTTCTCAACGCGCGCAGAATCTTTCTCGAGACGAACCACGTTTCCCCTTTCTCGTAGTTCTCGATATAGAACAAGGCTCTCGTTTCGCAGCCGCTGCACCAGTGTCTCAACACATCGACGACGAGATATCTCCCCCGCACCACCTCGCCGACCGTCACCTCCCTCACGTGCGTCGATAAGCTTCTGACGTAATTCGGTCGGTTCGCGCAATCCGCGCAATATCTCTCCTCCTCCTCGACGTACCTCCCGCTATCGAACAAGCAACCGAATTGGTAGTAGCAATGTACAACGTGATTCCTCTCCCACGAAAAATCGGGAACGCCGTACCACGATTTCCAGTTGCGATAAAGCAAATAGCGATCGGCTCCGACGTCTACGAAGGGTTTGTCGAACCGAGCCTCGCTCGCCTCTCGCACGAGTTCCTCCGCGCAATACAAACAGTTCTCTATATAATTTTTATGTAGTTCCTCCTTCAAACGAGTCGGAATTTCCAAAACCTGTATCTTATGAATACTCTTAATATGAATATTAACCATTCTTCCGGCTAATCTCGTCAAAGCGCTAGGTACGCGTTTCATCGCGACGTTCGAGAAAAATACCCCTCGAACGAACTAATGTTTCGCTGTAGCTGCATCCTTTTATATCGACGAAAGCAATGAAAAAAACGCATCTCGGTTAACCGGATAACTTCGTCACCGGACGCTCTCCTCATCGCCGAACGACGAGAGAGGCCGAACGAGGCGATCCTCGCTTCTCGCCGGACGCCGCGACGCCTATTAATAAACGGCGCGCTTGAAGCGGCGCCCGTAAAAGAAACCGCGATCGACGCATCGCCCTCTAATTAGACGCATCGCGCTCGAAGCGACGCCGACAAGGAAACCGCGAATCGTCCTCAAGAGCGTCCCGCTATCGTCGCTCCTAAGAGTTATATCGCGCGCTAAAAGAATAAATATAAACGCGTCCATCCGCGTAGTCGCATCGTCGATACGTCGCAAAAGCGGCGCCGATAAGAAAGTATTAAAATAATAAATATATCTTAAAAGAGAGTACACGCGCGCTCGAAGTGGCGCCCGTAAAAGAAACCGCGATCGACGCATCGCCCTCTAATTAGACGCATCGCGCTCTAAACCGCGCCGATAAGAAAACCGCGAATCGTCCTTCGAAACCACACCCCCCTCGCCCCTCCTCCACCCCTCGCCTATGACGGCGCGCGCGACACCCCCCCTCCCCGTCCCACGCCTCCCTCGCCATACGTACCCCGCCTCTCCTACCGCCGTGCCGTTTCCTCACCTCTGAGATATCTTTCTATCTTACTTTTTTATATACCCGTCTCTTTTACTCTTACAGCGTTTCTTAAGAGCGAAGTGAGTTAGAAGCGGCCTAGCTTTCCTACTGACGAGCTTCGCGGAGGTGGCGGAAAACTTTGGCGAATAGCTCGAGGTGCTGCTCGAATGTTCGGCTGATAACGATGATGTCGTCGAGGTGCCGATGACGGAATCGAGCAGACGTTGAAACGTGGCGGGAGCGGAGTGTAACCGAAAGGGCATGATCCGGAATTGCATTAGCCCCTTCCCCGGTACGGTGAATGCGGTGATCGGGCGGCTCTCGGGTGAGAGTGGTACTTGCCAGTACCCATTTTTAAAGTCTAAGGTGAAGTATTAGGCTCCCCTTAGTTTATCCAATGTGGCCGTGACTTCCGATAATGGATAGGCGTCCTTTTCCGTAAGTTCATTGACCTTTCGGAAGTCGATGCAGAAGCGATGCTTCCCGTCCTTCTTTCGGACGTCCACGATGGACGAGCTCCATGCACTTCTGGATGGTTCGGTAATCCCGGCTTTCTTCATTTCCTCCACTTCGGCATCGATAATCGCCGGCATGGCTGGATTACATGGCCGATATCTCTGTTTGATCGGCGTTCGGTGCTTCAGACAGATCTGGTGTTCGGCCAATGGCGTAGGCGGTATCTGGATAGCTCACGATCCAGGAAGGCGTAAGCGTTCGCCCTCCTCAGTCGTGCAAGCGGCCAGACCGCCGGTCATCCCGCAGGCCGGATGGCGTTGTTGGCAATGCTCTCGTCGTGATGGGGCAATGCTTAGTCCTAGTTGGCTTCACAGATCTACCCCGATAAGCATGGCTTCCCGGAGGGATGGTAAAATTGCGAATGCATGTGTGTACGCGCGCCCCTGTAGGCGGAGGGACATCTGGATATGGCCCTGTGTCTCGGCGTGCGTGCCGTCGGCCATTTGTATCTGGCCCTCCTCTTTGATTGATTCGAGGCCCTTTTGCATTCTCTCGACTGTCTCGGCGTTGACGAACGAGAGCTCGAAGCCGGAGTCCAGGAGTGCGTCAATGGAAAGCCCGTGGACCGTAACGATCAGGTGCGGCCGTGGCGTGTATTTTATGTGGTGCTGGGCGTCCAGGAGTCGGCCCTAGTATTCCCGGCACGGTTGGCGTTTCCCGGCGGTGGGTGGCAGGTGAGGACACCGTCCTTGCCGCATTGTAAGCAAAACCGTCGGGGTGGGTTGCAGTCGAACCGGATATGCCCCTGCTGCTTGTAGCGCCAGCAGCACTCTTCCCGGTTGTATGTCGCGGCGACAGTGGGTGGGATCGCGGCGCTTTTCGGCGTTTTCCGGAGTTCGCGGGTCTCCTGCTCGATTTCAAATTCGGCGGTCTCCTCGAACAGATTGATGAGGTCGTGTACGTCGCGGCGTTTTACGTATCCCTTATATTCGGGACGCATGTTCACGTAGATTCGCGCGAGCCTCTGTTCGCGGGTGAACCCCCCGGCGCATCATAGTCATCATCGCGTCGGCGTATGGCGCGAATTTTTCGGCTTCGTGCTGTCGCCGGTCGGCAATCTGTCGCTCCAACTCCAGCTTCTTGGTAGCGCGGAGGCAGATACCGGCGACGAAAGGCGCGGCAGAAGTCCGCCCAGGTTTCCCAGTCACGGCGGTTATTGCGGGCCCATGCCAAAGGATCCTCGCGTAATAATTCCAACAACCCCCTCAGCAGTTGTTCGCCGGAGAACCCGTATTCTTCGCGCAGATCATCGGTCCATTCGGGGAACTCTACGGGGTCGCAGCCATCGAACGGCCGTCCCCACTTTCTTAATTGGTTCAGGACCAGGTTGTCCGGTGTACGATCGGTGGATGTGGTCGGCGGGTGCACTTCGATTCGCGGTGTCGAGTGCGGACCGCGGGTTTCCCCGAATTCTTCCGGGTGCGCTTCGACATGTGCGTGCATACGGCTACGGATTTCGTCGAGCGTGCCGGTCGTGTCAAGATCGTATGCGGCGGCGATCGCAACGAGTTTCTCTTTGGATAGTGAATATATCAACATCTTCATGTCGGACGGGCGGTTCGGGCTGACCAACCCTCGAGAGGAGAAAGAAAAAAAAATTGTGTTTCACAGACAGGTCCATGTTCAGGCTCCAATTGTAACGGACCGCTTCATGAGTGGTTTCGCGTGCGCGGACAGCGCAATCGGGATCAGGATTCGTGAAGGGTCGAAACACAATTATGAGACGATAGGTAAAAGATACGTCGTTTATTTGCCTCTCGGTGGCAATGGTCAGCTGTTACAATGATATATGTTTATAGTGTTCGCTATGTTGTGACGCCGGTCTAGACGGTATTTTTGTGCGTCTCGTTAAAGGGCCCGGCTTGTGGCATGGGGCGCGTGCAGTAAGACGGGCGTGTGTTTGCCGGTGCGTGCTTGTAGGCCCGAGACGCGCGCGGTAAGGTGGGCGCGGTAAGGCGGGCGCGTGTTGTCAGCGCGTGCTTACGGGCGCGAGGTGGTGCGGGCGGTGATGCCGTTATACTGTATTTTCGCGAGTGATCTGTGCGAGATGATATTCGATATCTCGCGGTGCGATAGATTTACAAGTAGGCGCGAAAGCGCGTACAATATTTTGCCGGGTGGTCGGTGCGAACTGCAGGGCAGTTAAACTTTTCATATATTTTACGGATACCGATATATTTCACGGATACCGACGCTTACACTAACTGCAGCGACCTGCAGTTACCAGAGAAAGGTTCGTGGGATGCGTCGTTGCGCAGAGTTCGGACGGTCGAGTGTGAGGACCGTAAAGCTCGAGACTACTCGAGGAGAGCAGCGAACTCGTCCACTTTCGGTCTCTACGGAGGTTTTGTGACAGGAGTCGTCTCTGGAGCAGATAGTCGAGAATTCTCGACGGAGGCTGCGAACACGTCAACCTCCGGTTCTGTCTTTTGACGGTTTTGGAAACGGTTTCTGGAATTATCTCGTGCGTACTGCTCGAGCGGAATCAGGCACCGATCTGGTACAGATCTGCGATCTGTCGGGCTTTTTATACCTATCGGTTACGGCACCCGCGTCGTGGACGCCCCCCTTGGGGTGAAGGAAACGGCGCGGGATTTTTGACTTGGAGCGCTCGGCGCTTTTCGGGAGCGCTCGGCGGTCGGTTGTTTATTTATTAAAAATAGGGCGCCAAGCGCCCTTGCCCGGCTGGTGTTCGCCGGGCGATTGACTTCCGACGGGCGACGTGTCGGGAACGATGGGGTGATGCATCGTTACAATGTAAACGATATAATATCGTTTACATTAATTTGCGTGTTATGCTCTTAAATCAAATGTGTGTCGATTTAACTTAAGTTTGGTAAAATCTATAATGAAATTAAAATTTGCGTCCGAGTCAAAGGATCATGAATTTAGAGATACAAAATACCGTTGCTGAAATTCTAAGTATAGAAAGAGAGTTTCGTGCGATGACAGATTTATAATAGGAATCAATTATTGAAACAAAAAAACATTGTAAACCCGAAAATCTTGATTTTAATAACATGTAGAGAGTCAATAGATGAATTTAGAAATTTTAGTTGTTGCCCAAAAACGACTCTGAAGATTGAAAGCACCTTTTATAAGGATGCTTTTTGCTTTTTTCGATATATTTTGAAAACTATTCAAGATATTGAAAAATATTTTATACAAAAGTTTGTTTTTAAATTATTTTTTCAAATTTTTAAATTATTTTTTCAAATTTTAGTGTAATTGAACAGATTTATTTTTACCATAAAATCGTTGTATAAAATATGTTTTAATACATAAAGTTTTCGAAATATATCGAGAAAAGCAGAAAATCGTTGAACACATAAGGAGTGATTTCACTCTTTATAATCGCTTTTAAATGGCAACTGCAAATTTTTAGATTTATATTTACCTTCTTTACATTTATGTAAAATTTCATCAAAATTAAAATTTCTGGATTCGCGAAGTTTATCAGTAGATGATTCTTATAATTTACAGCTCGATAATAAAGACATAAAATATATGTATATTAAAAAAAAATGACAGTATATGATAAAATTATTGCGAGAAGAATTTATTTATTTATAAATAAATTCTCCCCTCCTTATGTATAAAAGTTCATTATAAGAACATCTCTATTATTATACATCAATTTTATTTAAATAAAATATTTATATTATTATTTATCTGATTATGTTTTCGTAAGAAGTCTTGTTTACTTTCCTTGATTGAACATGTTTTTCTATTCCTTAACTTATTAAAGATTGCATTTTTCAATTTTTTAAATATGAAAAATTACTTCAAAGTATTTATGCATTGCATAATAACGTGAAAAATCATCGAAACGCAACGTTATAAATATATTGCGTTTTATACTTTATGCTATATATTTATATCACATACATACCATTCATTTACGCATAACTCTAATGTAAAATAATCACTTCGCACTGCACATTGCACGTCAGAATATTTTGAAATAATTTTCCTTATTTATAAAATGTTATATAAAGAAGATGTAATTAAAATTATATAAATAGGATTACAAGACTCTATAAATAAAAAATTACATGTAGTTTTAATATAAAGTCTAATTAACAAGTTCGAACAAATGATTCATTTAAGTGTATCGTTTATAACATTTCATTTACAAACCTTCGACATTTGCAAACATTAATTAATTAATTTATTTTTGAAATGCGGATCGGACTCAAAAAGAAAAGAGTGAGTTAAATGAACGGCTTAATTCGATAAAACAATACATTAGAGGTTTTCCATACGACCGAGCTGATAGCGACTGTTTTTTACACAATACGTCTATATGCCAAGAGAGAATCTTTTTGTCTTGAGAAAGCTTGCAAGATTTCTTGCAACAGATATTTGTGTGATGCATCCTTCCAATAATCGAGGTGAATTAAAAGAAATGACCAATCCAGATACGCCACTCTATTCTAGACACGCGCTCGCGCCGCAGGATGATGATGCTAACTTATTTTACGCATATAAGAATTAAGAACTGCTCCGCAGTGTCGCCATTAATTCCTAATCGATTGATTTACGCGAACTTATATGATTCGTAACTCGATATCTCTCTGAGTTGATTGGTCATGTCTGTTTCTTGCTGATTATGTTGCGGTTTTAAATCCTAACTATCGATGCTAGCATCAATATTTGTGAGTATCATATAAGTATCGATACGTGACCGGTGATATGATTCTCCGGATTTTCAAAGGCCCCATAAATTTCGTCAATTTGAACGCCTTTGTCTTGTCCGAGAAAACGTGATTTTTCCTTCAAATTTTTCCTTAGATCTCCCATTTGGATCTTCAATTTCGTCGACACATGTTATATTGCCACTCTTCATGCTAGAAGATTCGTGCTAAGTTCACGAGTTCGTACACCTCTTGCAGGTAATGATGATTTCTCTGGGGCGTTCCTTGAGCGTTGTTGGTCCTCGAATTTGACGAGCTTCTTTCTGGGTTTGAAATAGATAGTGTGTCCGATGGTCTCATTCCAAGCGATATTGAATGCATAAGTGATGATGTTCGTTTTAGGTTTTCTGGTTTCAACCTACGTATTGATTAAAAGTTCGGTTAACCCGGGTTACATTGTACGATGGCAAGGTTTGATATTGGAAGGCTTCTAATAGTTTTTCCAGCTGTTTCGATTTGAGCTGCGTCTTCTTGTCCAATAGCAACCACTAAAAACAGCTGTGGGGATAGACGGCCTGATCGATCAGTGCTCTAGTGATGTTCGCAGAGGTGACTTTCCGGAGGGACAAGATCTCAATCCACTTCGTAAAATGATCTTGCATCGTGAGGAGCTAAGTGGCCGCGGTTGGAACCGGAAAACAGTCCGACTAAGTCAATGGAAACTTGTTGCCACCGAGATTGTGTAAAGGTTCCCAGCAGGCCGTATAGACATGATACATCTAGATCAATAGTTATGGAGTCGTCAAATATTAAACAGTATTAGATAGCATGCTTTGTATAACCATTGCATCTTCGTTTTTTTATCCCTCTATTTTTTTGTTTCCCAGACAATGAAGGCTTCTTCTTTATCACGTGTTGTTAGACAAAGACAGATTGGTGATCTTGCAGCAGCTATCTTTCTATTTTTTGACGCACTCTGACTCTGGAAAATGTAGAGATGCGCGAAAATTCCCCGTCAGAGATCTTTCAAAATCCTGTTGCTGAAATTCAAATAGCCAATGACCAAGCGATCCAAAGATGTCTTCAGGCGCTGGAACTATCGGAGGATCTGGTGATCAGTGAAAACGGTGAATGGATACATGCGGAACTAACTTTTAACTTTTAACAGATAGTTCCGCATGTATCAAATTCCTAAGACGACGGTGAGATTCCAGTTCCATAGCACTATAATTCCTTTTTCCCGAGATTTAGAGTTTGGCAGATGTACGCAATGATTCGTTCGCCTACGAGTAATTGCTGAGTGAACACCACACCTAATCCGTACATACTGGCGTCGATCTGTAGAATAAAAGCCCGAAATCCAAGCAGGTGAATATAGAGACGAACATTAAGACATTCTTGAGGCGTTGAAAGTACTCCTCCTCGACAATGGTCCAGACTCATTAGGCGTTTTTCGGAAGAAATTGGTCAGAAGCGCAATGATAGTAGAAAAATCTGTAACGAAATGCCGATATCACAATGTTAAATCTAAAAATTTGCGTACTTGGTGCAGATTGGTAGGTATGGGCCAATTGACAATGGTGCTTACTTTTGTCGGGTTGGTGCGGATTCCTTGCCGGTCGATGAAATGGCCCTTGGGCCATTATGGTCACATTCATACTTGTACCAGGAAATGTCTCGACAGAAATTTTTCGGCATTGAATCGAAACTTAGCGGCCAGAAAACACTTCAGCCAAGTGTTTTAGGTGAGCGGCAATCGTCAGGCTATTATGATGATATTATCGAAATAAACAAGAATGTTAAATTTGAACTCGGAGTATGAAGTATAAGAATCGCTGGAAGGTGGCGGGGGCCGAGTGTAATTCAAATTGCATGGTCCGGAACTGCATCAAACCTTTTCCGGGAAGAGTCGGTAGCAGCTTTTCGGAGCCAATGGCACTTGCCAATATCCGTTCTTTAGGTTCAGTGTTGATAGATTAGCATCCTGAACGCTATTTATCGAGTATGTCCATAATATGCGGCAAGGTTAGATCTTTTTCTGCCACCGCATTCAGCTTCCGAAAATCATTACAGAACCGATATGTCCTATCTTTTTTCTTTACAAGCACAATGGAAAAACTTCTCGCACTCTAGGATGATTCTATTATGTTCACCTTCTTCATCCTCCGAACTTCTTCATTGATGAGTTTGCATAGAAGTTCCGGGATATATTTCAGTTTGATGAGCTGGTCAGTGGTTAATCAGATTCGGTGTTCAATGCTGTCAGTAGAGCAGCGTATGTCGTTAAAGCCGACCAGTTCTTTTAGGAATTTCCATCTTTGTCAAACGTTTGCGATATAATTTCTTCAGAGATTTCCCCTACCGTAGGGTGAGTATTAAGCGCAGGTGCCGCGCGAAGTTTGGCCCGTAGATGCCGATCAGGACGGAGCCATCGCGATCTGACACTTAGAACCAGTGTTTCACGTCACAACCGGTCATAGCTATTAATAAGTAGGTCTATCACTTGTGTGATGGAGAGACCGTGGTTCCGTTGGCTAGGTTGATCTGTCTTCTTTATCGCATGGCCATTTCGCCATGCGCGTTCGGCAATGGGGGGACTGACGAACAAGATTTCTTAACCAGAATCTAGGAGGGCATATATACTGCCCGAGCATCCGGATCATTAATGTGATCAAGGATTGAACCTTATTGGATCTTATCGAGGCGGATGGTGACTGGTTTCCCCTTCCTTGAGCCCTTTCCCAGATGGATGGAAATCGAGTAAACACACACCTTCTTTCCACACTGAGAACAGAACTTCTTCGGAAGTCTTTTGGAGGCAAATGTGCTCGCATTGTTTGCACCACTAGCAGCATTCGCCCCGATTGAAGGTGGCGACAGCAACTAGTTGATCTGTCATATTTTTACTTGGGAATTGTTCCTCTTTCTGTCGCCGGAGAACTTTTTCATATTCGGCCGTCTTTGGACTTAATTCGTTAAGGGAGTCTATATACATTTATCGCTGGAATGTAGGTTCTCGTACAACTGTTTTTGTATTTCCAGCATACCTTATGAGGATCAGCAAATTCGTGATCAAATGTTTCTCCGGTTTTTATCGGAGGCTTTGGACGTCTCACCTTAATTGCCCTCGGTATCCAGGCGAGAAATACTGCAGTCAGAAGACTTGGCAGAACGTATCCCATTTGTCCTAGACTTTACAGTTGTTGGAGTATCACAGCAGGCTTATCGCGCCTAATAACTCAGGTAATCCGAAAAAGAAGAGATCGTCTAAGTATCTGTATAACTTTTGAACTCTTCTATGCGTTCAAGAATGGCAAACGGGTCCTTGGCATCGAAGTAAAGAATCCCACTTCTGGATCGGATCCAAGACTGTGATAGGGTTTGTCATGGGTGGTTTAGGATGGCCGACGGCGACTTTTCTTTTCGTGGGCATGCAATTTACTACCGGGCTTATATCCTACGAGACTTATGTACTATAGACTTACTATATTTATCCAAGACTGATCCTATTTACGGCGGATTACGGCGCATGGCTTATGTTGGTATCCTTAGCACTTTGGGGTGCGATTTAGATGTTATTGTTAGCACGGATGGTCTGCGACCTCTACTATGTTTTTTATGTGAGCAATTAGTTTTTATTCAGCTATCAAAGTGATGAATTATGAGAGTACGTTTTAAGTTTTTCTGTAATTGATGAATAAATTTCTGTAATTGAAGAATAAATTTTTCTTGCAAAAATGTCTTTTTGTTCTTTCTTGAGTCCTATAATTTTGAAATGTTTTGTTGTTAAAATCAAAAGAAGTTACATCACACGGGAAATGATATCTTATTGAAAATTGAATTTAAATGTAATGAATATTTAAATTCAATTTTTTCGAAAACGAAAGTTCAAATGAAAAAATTTTATTTTATTTCTTTTTCTTATTTTTTCATAAGGAATCACTGTGCTCATTTGTACATGTTATTCGGCCGAATCCGTATATATCGCTATATATATAATCCGCGTATATATCGCTATATATATATATAATCCGCGTATATATCGCTATATATATATATATATATATATATATATATATATATATATAGCGATGTGTACAAAACCCGTAGTAACAGGCCTACCATTACAATTTTTCTCACAATAATTTTATGGGACTCTGTCATTTTTCATATATATTTTATGTCTTTATTATCAAATTGTAAATTACTATTAAACGGAGCTTCGCAAAACCAAAAACTTTAATTTTGATAAAATTTGAAACAAATGTAAAGGGAGTAAATATATAAATATAAAAATTTTTGGTTGCCACTTAAAAGCAATTTTGAAAAGTCAAATTACGTATTATATGTCTAACGACTTCTTACTTTTCTTGGTATATTTCGAGAACTATTTAAGATATTAAAAAATATGTTATACAATGATTTCATGAAAAACAACTCTATTTAGCCACATTATTAAAAATTTAAAAATATTATTTAAAATAAAAATTTTTTAGAAATTTTTTACAAAAATAATTTTTTAATTTTTATTAATGTGATTAATATTTATTAAATAGAATTATTTTTAACATAAAACTTTTATATAAAATATATTTTAATATCAAGAAAAAAGTATCGCTTGTAAAATATGCTCAAAATTAGGCACAACGCAAAAACATATCGGCAAAGCAACATCATTGATATAAATATTAAAGCTTCTGTAACTTTCCAACTGTGCGATACAACCGAACACTATACTAAAAATTATTAAAAGAAACAAAATGTGAAATTTCAAGAATAAATCAAAAGTAATTTATATATCAACAGTCTCATATATCAACTTCGCGATAAATTCGAACATGTTGCTAAAAATTGTCATTTTCAAACTGTTACATAATCCTGATGACTCTACGATTCCTTCTTTCTGCGAAGTTGCGGCAATCATCTATTGGTGATAAAAGTGAATCATTTTGCGCCACGCATTTCCATAAATTTTCAGTCACTTGTCTATAACAATATCTATGAATAATCGAAAGACGCAAGAAGATCAGTGATGAAAACACCTCGATCTTCTTGAATAAAAATTGATAAATATCCCTTGTATTAGAATTTCCCGGCGGAAGAATAAAGTGATACCGAAAATATAATAAATTTCTTCTAACGAAATGCAACTGGATCAATAACGATAGAACCTCAACGAAATACTTAATAAATACAGTACCATTCGATAAAAGTAATCATAAGAAAATAAATCTTTCCTAATCATAAGGAAATAAGACGTTTCCTAATCAGATCACATGCGCGAAAGTCCGCCAGAAAAAGCAATGATCAAGGGACTTTGAAACTGATATTAAACTCACTAATCAACGATCATCACGAAAAGTAGGTGAGCCATCTCGCCTAATGTGGATAATTTCTAATTCATCAAAATCTTGGAGTATCCGTAAAAATTAAAACACACCCTCTGAAAACCCTATAAAAAGGGAACTCACAAGTCCTCGACACAATTACAATTACCTTTCAACAAGTCATTAGTGCTCGAAGCTTAATTTGTACTCAGTTGCTTGAAGTCTTACTCACTTAAGCTCAAACTTTCATTTGTGGTTCAACTATTCGCTACATAATTATTGCGAAAGTGCAACCAGTCTCCTCCCTGAGCGGCGTCATCTCAACCAACGACTCAGAATTAGCCTGACTTAACACTGCTACTAATTAAAAGTAAGTCTCAAGTAATTTTCTTTACACGATTTAGATATTTATTCCACTATTTTTTTATCGGTATAGTTAAAGAGATATCCTTGTGCATTTTGCCCAAGAATCCCGTCCGCGAGCTAAGCATGCTTGTCGGGTCATTCGCAAGATTAGAAAGCCCTTAGCTCGGGCTCGTATTAGTCAGGAAACCTTTGAAACAGTGCACTATTATGTCACTGAAATTGTCGATAATTTAGCCAAAGCACATAAAATAATTAAAATTATTGATAATTTTTACGATAGACACCGACATACAGTCTGTTAGTTCTCATTCACATCTCTCTCTCTCTCTCTCTCTCTCTCCCTCCTACTCTCCCAAATCTTCCGCATTTTCCTTTCCACTATCACCGTGATCCTTAATGTTTTTCCTTCTCCTACTCCTGAGTCCGCGGAATCGGACGAATTTGAAAGAGCGAATTCCAAGAATTCTGCAATGAGCTCCCAGGTCTTAAAAATCCTTCTTATTATCAAAAATAAAAACATGTATCAAATTCTTACTTATTTTAATGAATAAATGTATATTTTTGTTTAATTAATCAAAATATTTCTTGATCCTTCTTTTGTTCTCAGTAAAAAATCGTACTTGGTCCCATTCCAAGTAATAAAGATTAAATTTCTTAACTAAAAAGGGACCATCAAGTGTAACGTCCCCGCACATTTTAAATTCTAATAATTAATGACAAACGTGCATAAAGAATCATAGGATAAATAATAAATGCCTTTGAAAATTCAAACAAAAATTCAAATTAAAAGTTGATAAGTATTTTGTGGACACCCAATATATAGATTTAACATATAAGCTCTCGCTTATATGACTATATGCTAAGTCACTGAAATTTATTCATTTAAGAAGAGAATAATGTTAGGCTAATAGGTGATTAATTTTAAGACACCCGTTATCCGGGTAGAAGTTTTATTAATAGTTATAATAACTAAGTACGGCGTATAACTATTGCATAGATTTCGTACTTATATATAGAATAGAACAAACATATATATATATGGAATAGGATTTAGGTTCTAAATTTGTAATATTTTATTCAGCATGTAAAATTTTATAAGAATCTTAAACTGTACTTCATGAAGCAAGTCGAATGCCGATCGATATTCTTATCCGTCCGCCCGATAAGACAAGGCTCAGGAATGCAGTCGCGAGTCTGACTCTCGAACAAAGAAACTGGCCTTGGCATATCCCCACACTGGCTACCACCACTACCGTTGACATGCAAAGCCGAGCCAGGAGAGACAGCCAGCTTTCATGATCATTACTATTCCAACCTCCGAACTGACGAGTCGTATAGTGATCCGGCGTCCGCGTCGACAAGCTCATATTTGCATAGTCTTTAAGACTTTGAATTTTCTTATTGTTTACGCGCAAAGTATCTTTCGAGTTAAGAGTTATATTAATAAAAGTTTAAGTTCAATTATCTAGAACTACTGTCTCGTTAATATCCAGCCAATTTCCAAATCCCGGGCGAGGATCCTGAGACTATTCAATAAAGAGTAAATTTCTATCATAAATTGTAATTAACTTTTGGTGAGTTAATAAATAAAATAAATATATATTTTTATATTATAACCTATCGATTGACAGATTGAAAATCTTCTGAGTCCTGAGTAAACTCGGTGTAAGCAGAGTGACCCAAAATATAAAATTATAACCAAAAAAAATTATAAAATAAAATATATTATATTATATATATATGCATATATACATATATATATATATATATATATATATATATATATATATAATATATAATATAATATTTTTTTCTTCCCTAATAACGTTGGGACATAACATATATAATTTTGGTGGCAGCGGTGGGATGTCAGAAGTCAACCTGTCATTGAATTGATTTAATTTAAGCTTTCTTTCAGTATTGTACGTATGATATTCATATTTGATTCCCTAAAAGATATCTAATATTTAACCTTTGTCTTTTTTTTAAATAATTACGGGAGTGCTTATTCAATTTTGATTTATTATTTTATTGCTTTGATTTTTCTAATTTTATTTTAATTATTCTACTTTTATTTAACAATACCTACTTGCACGAGATATTTTAAAATTATTAACTTAAAGTGGCAAATAGCATACTCTGAGATAGCGGCTTTGAGCTGGTGTAACGGCTTGTCGTTATCAAAGAATTTAACTCATCCGAAGTAGTGGCTTCGAGCATACGGCTTGCTCGTCATTGCTGACGATTTTGAGAAAAATTAAGTTGGTGCTGTGATAGTGGCTTCGAGCTGGTACACTCCGCTTGCTGCTATAACTGAAGCAAAATTCTTGCTAGTGCTGTAACACCTGCACAGTGAGAAATGTGGACGCAACATAGTAACCAATATGTAAATTTTAAGAGGAAATGCCAAAATTTCGCCGTGCAGGAAGGAAAGCCAGACTAAGGCGTTTAGTCGCACAATTTTTTCGTGGTTTATAAAGCATTCCAACCGTAAAGGAAACAACGGGAAGTTTGAGAAAAACTTCTGCGGATAAAGATCCTCCTTTTACTTACAAATTAATCTCAATTATTATTGAATATCGTGCACCATTTTTGTCTAATATTCCAGAGGATGATCTAAGATGCATATGTTATTTGGAAATCCATTCAGAGATTTCCCAGCGAATAAAGATGAGAAATTAAGGACGAACGAATTTCTCTATTGATTTCTTAAACGCATATTACGTATTTATCTTTCCTCAAAAATATATATCTATTCTATAACAATACACATTCTTTTGTTTCACATAATTACTTTTGTAATGTTACATTAATTGCTATATTATTTACTATATTTATAACAATAATGAAATGAAAATAATTTTATTGTATTTATGTGCCCTCTAGATCCACAAGGACATCTTACCCCTCTGTATGCAATTGATAATATCGAAGAACCACTCCAAGTTTATTTCTGTCAAAAACTAAACGCACATTTTAATCTCAGTCGTCAATCTATAATTTGCGAATCCTGTTTCAATTGAATCATCGAAACAGAAGATTGTAGCTGGACAACGGACAGAGGAGATTGGCACAGGGTCTTTAAACATTGTCAATGGCCTAACGGTTGCCATTAATTGTGATCGTTGCTAGGTAAGATTAACGGTCTCTGAAGTCGAATACAATTGCCCCGAGTGTTCTGTCAAATATCTCGAATATCAACAGGATCCCGAATCTATTGAAATAATCTATTCCGATGAAGAAACAGTAATTATACATGTGGAAATCAATGTAGAAGAACCATAAGTTACATATATATATATATATATATATATATATATATATATATATATATACATTATACATTAACCGTATTATTATAATCTACTAAAATCATATAAAGGAAAATATATACATTTTGATATTCTAATAAAATATCGATCATGGCATACTCAATACGCTCACACGGTTCCGTGAGCACGGATCCAGAAATAGAAAAAGCACCGGCCTTAAAAAACACAGACGATCGCGAAAGAATTATAAAAAGGACAGAATTGATAGATATTCAATCATTATCTCAATTATTAATAAGTATTCAAACCGACTTGAATAAATTGTCACACCTGCCAGATCAAGTAAATTATCTAGAGGAGAAAATTCGTAATAGTGAACAACATGCAAACGAGCAAGCTAGGGCACCTTCTGGTCAGGACGAATGCGGTTACAACTTTCCGCACCAAACAACAGGGCAGACAATAACGGCTTTCACTTTAAAGATAAAGGACGTAATTGCAAACATTCCGAATTATGACGATTACAAAATTTCAATTTTCCAATTCACTCGTGCATGTGAAAGAGCTCGCGACTTATTGCTTCCAACCGAAGAACCGTTATTAGTACAATTCATTATTAACAAAATTGAAGGTGATGCTTATCAAGTAATTGAGGGTAACATCTATACCAATGTAATGGATTTATTAGATAAACTAAAATCCATATTCGCCCCTTTCAAATCGGTAGCATAGTATAGAGGAGAACTAGCTAATACATATGAGTTACCAAACGAAACGATCCTTAAATACGCGGGAAGAGTTAAAGATTTGAAGACAGCTATATTGGACGGTCATAGACGCCAGGGAAAAGATTATGTACGAGGATTTTATAATGAGATCGAAGAAGTTTTAGAAGCTTTCATAAACGGATTACCTTCAGAAATAATAACGCATATAGAATGTAGACAACCCATTTCCTTAGACGAATTGAATGGGCAGTTAAAATTTCTAATAGTATAGAAACGGAGAAACAACGTGAGAGACGTTACACACCAAAACCGAATTCCCTTCGATCTGACTTCTTCACAGTAAAAAGAGAGGAAGTCGAACAACCAAAATCAATTTTAAAAAATACTAATAATAGTCCAGCTTCAAAACCATGGATAAAACCACTGGTACCAGGCCAACCAGGACTAAATTCACCGGATTTCTGCCGTTTCCACCGATTCTGCAAAACGCCTGGACTTAATATCACTGTCTGCAGAAAATTAGCATATAGAAACACAAAGTTCGGGAAACGCGGAAGGCCGCCCGACGGTAAGCGCGGCATAGGGAACGGCCCAAATAACCGCGCACTCAATCAAGATTCACTCAACACCTATAATCACAGAAACTTGAACGAATCCAAAGAAAGTATAAAGAGTGAAAAGTTCTACGATGCTGAAGCATACGGTAACCCTATACCTGTCAAAAGGAACCAAAGCATTATAACAAATTTAGCTTTTAACGAAGTAAAAGCCGAAACAAGAATGTCGCGACCGGCGTCGCGGACGTCGCGGCGACGAGCGTCGTCGCAAGGACGAGAAGAGCCGTCTTCGTAGTCATCGCGCGGATCGAGAGCGCGAGAGATGATCGATCGCGAGATAACGGACGCGATTGATTCGCGCTTTAGAGGATACGCCTATTTTTATCCTCTTCGAATTTGGATGCGTGGTGGGGGGAGATATTAGAGCGAGAAAAGAGAGAGGAGTAGACGCGGATGCGCCGATGATTCGTTCGAGGAAGTAGGTTTCCTTCGACGGCGACGAAGGTCGGTTGGGTATCCGGTATACGCTTTTTCTAAGAAATTTTCGAGTTTTTCTATCTTTGCGATTTCTATTTTTATTATTTTATCTTTAAGATAGAATATTGAGGGTTAAAGGAGAAATAGTCATAGTTAGCGATTATCCCGGAAGAAGAATGCGGTCGTATCGCGCGGTCCGCGCGTGGATCTTTATAAGATGCACGATCGCTTCGAGAAACGTTAAAAAGTGTTCTTGCTCGTGAAGATAAGGAGTATACTCGATATGAATTTGCTCGAGCAGATGGCGAAGATCGAGGAATCTATGAAGGCCGCGCGGGAGGTGCTCGCGAAGCACTCTCGATTGCCTAGGAGTAAACGGGTCGACGAACCGTTCGACGCTAATATGCTCGATAGGATGACGGAGATCTGCGTCGCTGTTGATACCGCGGAGAAGATGTTAGCGGAATATAATCGTTCGTTAGAGAGAGAACGAGCGAAGGGACCGTTCGACGCGAAGATGATAAGGGAGATCGCTTCGATTCACGAGTCTTTTAGAGCCACGGAGAAGATCTATCTCGAATTTATGACGAAGACGAGGAACACGATCGCGCGAGCGAAACGTGCGTGTAGAGTGGTCGGTGAAGAGCGAAGAGGAGGAGTGATGTCGTGAGTATCGTATGCGTTGTAACGCATAAAGATTAATTCTTCGATAACGATCGTTTTTCTTTTCTCTTTCAGAGATGCGGATCTTCGCGCTCGTCGATCGCTTGCGTTTTGCGATGCGAGTAAAAAATGTGTATCGATTTTGCAATAAATATGATTAAAATGTATATTTAATAAAATCTTTTTTATTAAATTTATCTTTCCTTTTTACGACAATCGAATATTTAGAAGATTCTCGAGTCTCTTTTATCTTCACAATTTTCTATTTTCAGTATTATTATCTTAAAGGAAAATGCGGTTCGAGTTGTACCGCAATATCCGCGTGCTAATTCTTATAGATACGCGACCATCGTTGAGAACGTCAAAAGTGTTATTATTCGCGAAGCTGTCAAGTAGTGTTTAATATAATAGATTTAATAAATCGTATAGTAAATTGTCGGAATATGTGACGATAAACGCTGATTTAATAGCCATTAAATCGAATATTTTGCAAGATATCGCGACTGATTTACGCGAGGAAGCCGAAGGAGTGTTGAAGGAAAGTCCCGAATTTTTTAGAATTGAATTTCGCGTGGGGGGACGCGACGAAATTCTAGAACAAATGTAAGTATTGAACGCGTGAAAATGTTTATCTTTTTATCTCTTTTTTGTCTATTTAATTGCTTTTTTGTTTCTTTAGAAATAAAATAGAGGATTCCGCCAAGATCACGCGAGAGACGCTCTTCGATCTGATTACCAAATCGAGAGCGATAGCGGCGCAGGCCAAGAGAGTTCGCGGGGCGTTGCGCGACTCTCGCGATCGCGGCAACGAGGAAGCCGGACCGTCGGTGAGTCTCGAGGAGGTCGAAGATTTGTGAGCGAGAGCGAGAACGCGTAGCGCGGTGAGTATTTGCGCGATTTTATAACTTAAACTATCTATAATGTATAAAATTTATTCGCTAATAACTTTTTTATTTGCAGAGAAAATGGAGAGTTTCTCGTACGCGTTCGTGTGTATTTTCTTATATAATTTCTTATATATTTTATTATTACGTTTATATTTTCTTATATAATTTCTTATATATTTTATTATCTATACGCATTTATTATAAATTATATATATTTTATTATAAATTATATTATAAATTATATTTTATTATACATTTTATTATACATTTATTATACATTTTATTATAAATTATATTATAAATTATAGGACTTCCGTTTCCGGTGTCAAGAAGTGTGTTTCGAAGTGGTTGACGTGTGTATTTTGTAGGCAGTAGAGAGTTAAAGTGAGGCGTGGTAGAGGAGTGAGAGTATTGGTTTGGAAGCGTGTGTGAAAGAGAGCGCGGAGAAGTGAAGGGTGAAAGTGGAGGCAAGGTGTAAGGGCGGATATAAGGGTGTAAAGGGAGGTGTGGAGCAGTGACAGTTAGGTCATAGATTGTAGGTAGTGAAAAGCGTAGAGCGGGTTAGTGGCTGATGACGGGAGTCTGCATAGAGGGCGCGGGGAAACAATATGGCGCAGTTCGCCATAAAAGAAAGAAAAGAAAGGAGAGGTAGCTACGGAAATGTGGAGGAGCTTAAAAGGAAAGAGAGAGCGATGGGAAGGGGAGGAGGAGATGTAAGAATGGAAATGGAACAGTAAAAGATGGAGTGGATGGATGGGAGAAGGGAAGTGAAGGAATGATGAAGGGCTGGAATGGAATGAGGAATTATGGAATGAAGGAAGGATAGAGGGAAGAATGAAAGATGAAAGAGGAGGTAAGGAGGTGGAGGAAGAGATGGAATGGAAGAGGATCTGGAGAAGGTGGAGGATAGGAAGAATGGAAGGAGGAAGAGATGGAAGGAAGAAAGAGATGGAAGTGGAATGGAGGGAAATGGAAAGATGGAATGGAAGGAGGAAGGAGAATGGATGGAAGGAATGGAAGGAATGGAAGGAAAGGAGAGGAAGGAGGAAGGAAAGGAATGGATGGAGGAATGGAGTGGAAGAAGGATGGAGGAGGAGGAAGGATGGTGGAGGAAGGTAAAAGTGAGGAGCAAAGATAGGAGCTTTGGAATAGGAAGAAACTTTTGAAAGGTAGGAAGGAAAGAATTTTGGAGGATTAGACGTGGGAGAAAAGGAGAATGAGACTAGAAAGGATAGCAAGGGAGGAGGAGAAGAAGGGAAGGAAGGTTTGGATAGGGTATGGAAAAATAAGAATAGATGAGAAATGGTGGAGATGGGATGAGGAGAAAGAAGGATGGAAATGGAAAGAGGGAAGAGGTGGAGGAGAAGGAACATGGTGGATAGGAATATGGAAGGGAGGGAGTGGATGGAATGGAAGGAAATGGATGGATAGGATGGATGGATGGAATGGAAGGAATGGATGGAAGGAATGAGAATGAAGAATAGGAATGGAGGGATAGAAGGAAGTGAAGGAATGAAGAACGGAGGGATTGAATGGAAGTGAAGGAAGAGAATGGAGGGTGAATGGAAGTGGAAGTGGATAGGAGGGAGATGAAGGAAGAGAGGAAGGAATGAATAGTGGAGAGAAAGGAAGAAACAGAATATTGATTGGGGACTTAATGAAAGAACAGGTGGAGAAGAGGATACAAGAAAGGGAAGAGGAGGAGGAATGGAGAAGATCAAGGACAAAAGAATAATGAGGGGGAAGGAAGGCAGATGGATAGGGAAAGTGGATAGACAATGGAATGAATGGAAGGAATGGAATGGAATGGAATGGAATGGGGAATGGACGATGATGGACAGGGTGGATGGATGGAGATGGATAATGTAATGGATCAGATCAAAGTGGATAAAAGGGAAGGAAATGGAAAGAAGGGAGAGGACGAGCAAAAAATGAGTATGGATGCAAGAGGGGAAGAACTAGAAGATGGAAGGAAATGAGATGAAGGATAGGGAGGTGGATGAGGTGGGGAATATGAGATAAGAAGATGGAAAGAATGGAAGAGAAGGAAGGAATGGAAGGAATGGAAGAGGAGGAAGAATGGAAGGAGATGGAGATGGAGGAAGGAAGGGATGGAAGAGAAGGAAGGGAAGGAAAGGAGGAAGAAGGAAGAGGGAAAGATGGAGGGAAGTGAATAGGGAAAGAAGGAAGAGAGGGAAGGTGAACGAAGATATAACAATGGAGGAGTGGGATGAATATTTTAGAAATTTGTTGAGGAGGGTTGGGGAGGTTAGATAGCAGAGTAGTGATGGGACAGAGGGTAGGAGCTTGGATAGATGAGGAGGAGGACATAAGTAGGAATGAAATAAAGTCAGCGATTGGAAGACAGAAGGATAGTAAAGCGGTGGGTTTGGATGGAATTCCGACGGAGGTGGAACTACGGGGGAGAGAGCCTGGAGGAATGGGTGTGAAGAATATGCAATAGGGTTTGGAGGAGAGAAGGATGGATAGATGAGTGGAGTGAGGAGGTGATTGTGCCGATATTAAAGAAGGCTGAGGGGGGAGGGGGAAAAGCTGACTTCGACGCTCTATAAGGTGTATGCTTCGGTGCTGGCAAGTAGATTAAGTGAGGAAGTGGAGAAGAAGGGTTTGGTATCGCAGAATCAGATGGGTTTCAGGAAGGGGTTAGGGACAATGAACAACATATTCATACTAAACTATTTGGTGAATAGACAGCTGGGGAAGAAGAAAGAGAAACTAGTGGCATTTTTTATAGATTTAAAAGCGGCGTTTGACTCGGTAGTTAGGAGGAAATTGGTGAAAGCAATGAAAGAGAGGGAGGTGAGGGAAGGACTGGTAAGAAGGAGCGAGGATATTTTGAGGGAGACTAGAAACAGAGTGAGGAGAGGAGAGGATTGGGGAACAGGCTTTTGGACTGGAAGAGGAGTAAGGCAGGGTTGCCCATTGAGCCCTCACCTATTCAATTTGATAATGACGGATATGGAGGAGGTAATGAGTAGAGGAGGATGGGGAGTGGGTTAAGTTAGGGGAGAGGAAGATCTACATTTTGGCATACGCGGATGATGTAGTTTTGATTGCGGAGGAGAAGGATGGAATGAGGAGTATGATAGAACGGTTATAGGGCTATCTGGAAAAGAAGGGGTTGGAGTTAAATGTGGGAAAAATCTTAAGGTTCAGGAAAGGAGGAGGAAGAGAAAGGAATGTAAGTTGGAGATGGAAATGGAAGCAATAGTGGATGGGATGGATGGAGGAATGGAGAGGAAGGAATTAGAGAAGTACAGGAAAGGATTGAAGATAGGTGTTAGAGTGGAATGGGAACAGTGGTGGAGGAATGGAGGAAGGAGGGGAGAAGGAATGGGGTCGAGAAAGGTAAGGAAGGAGTGGACAGGAAGGAGGAGGAGAGGGAGGAAGAAGGACATGAAGTGGGAAGAAGAAAGATGTGGGTTCTTTGAAGACAGAAGTATGAGCATGGTGGAGGTAGAGGCGAAAAGGTGCTAGAAGAAGTGCTAGACTTCGTCCATTTTGTGAAAAAGAACATAGAGATGGATAAGAAGGAATGTTGGGAAAGGATAGGAGGGTCAAAATACAACAGGTGCTACGGAAAAATCAAGGGAGTGAGAGAACCTGAAGAGTGTTGGAAAGAGATAAAGGATAGCAAGGTACAGGTTGGGAAGTGGAATGAGGGGGAACTGGAAGGATGAAGAGAGTGAAATGGACAGGGAGGAGGAGGAACATGGGAGATGTGGAAAGGAACTGGGGGTGAGAAGGACTGGCAGGAGATGGAGAGGAGGGTGGAGGGAGTGGAGTGGGGGAGAGAATGATAGGGAAAATGATCGGATTGAGAATTAGATAAAAGATAAGAGTTTAGAAGAGGAGGGATAGAGAGGAGAAGACAAAGAGAGAGAGAGAGAGTGGGCGAGAGAGAGAGAGGACTGATGTGGAATGTGTGAATGAGAGATGTGAAAGGATTGAAAACATGATATGAACCGGAAGCGGAGGTCCCAAGTTAGAGTAACAAATAGCGTTGTGTGTGTGTGTATAGGTAGTTTAGAGATAGAGGTTAAGTAATATAAGTTGAATTAAGTTAGTTGTAAGCTAGTATTAAGATAGCTGTAAGTATTATGTAAGAGTTTGTAACCCCAAGGGGATTCAATAAATTTATATCTATCTATTATAAATTATATTATAAATTATATTTTATTATAAATTTTATTATAAATTTTATTATAAATTTTATTGTACATTTTATCATACATTTTATTATACATTTATTATAAATTACATATATTTTATTATAAATATTATATATTTTGTTATATATTTTGTTATATACGTTTATTATAAATATTATAAATATTATAAATATTATGATATAAAATAAAATCACTTATAATTTCAAACGATGTGATTTAATTCTCCGCGTTTCCACTTCCTTTCCCACGCATAGTCTATCCTTTTCTAATTAATCTCGCGAAACGTCGCCCCGTTCTTGTCTCGTGCTACTCTTTTCTCTTATCGCGGTCGCGATAAGTAAAGGAAGATTCGTTCGCGTAATAATACGTATAAATTTTATTTCTTAAAAATATATTTTTTTATCGCGCGATGCGTAATAAATGTTACGGAGGTAGAAGATATGCGGTGAACGATTATCGTTGTATTAATATGTATATTTAAAAAAACAAATACATTTTTTAAATGATATATAATTAAAAAGTTTATGATATTAATATAATGATATATTATACGGTTTATAATATGATATAATAATATGATATAATATGATATGCAATTTAATAGTACATAAAATGTAGTTTATAATTTATAATGCATTAAAATTAAATATTGTTCAAACCGTTGTTTCGCTCTAACCACCAGTCGTGCAATTTGCATACTTTCTCCATCGCGCAATTCTTCGCGTGATATCCGCAGCGAAGGGCCCGCGAAAGGTTCAATGTTTCCAGTCGATCGATGTCGTCGAAGTCGGCGTCGATGGTCTCAACAGTGACGTCGCGATCCTCGACATTTTCTAGAATCTCGGTGAGCCACTTCTTCTTTTCGTAGCCTTTGACGTATACGCGTGCCGTGAAATCGGGACTAGTTCCACAGCAAACGGCGTCTCGAACGAGTCTCTTCATCGATCCGTAATTAATGTGTCCACCGTTCCACTTTAATTGGTGATTTGTGATTAACCAACAAGCTTGCGTTTTTTCCGCATTCGTTAACAAATTCCACGACATCGGCGCGCGGAAGATATGATGCGTTAGCACTTTACCGTTTTCAATATAGCGACCTCTTTCGCGACAAATTTTTCGTTAACAATAAAACCTTGGAGGTCGGCTAAGATCGGCGTGTCCATCTTCGTCGCGAGTCGAAGTTAGAATGCTCGCTTCTCTAAATTTCCTCCTTTTAAGCATTTTATTCTCCCTCCATATTTTTTTATTTATCGCTGTACTAGATTATTCTACACGATTCTGCATACTACGTTGGTGAGCGGATTATATTCTATCACTCGATCGTGAATAATGAGACAATAGGCTGTGGTGTTAGAGGAAACGTTCTCCTTGCAGTCGAACTCTATACGAATGTCCACGGTGGCGCTCTTAATGGATTCGTTCTGTCGAGAACAGTCGATGACTACTATCGGACCGAACGTTTTAAATTTGGCCAAATTAAAGAGCGCTTTGTCTTTATTGCATCCGTTATACGTTTTTCGAAATTTTGAGTACTTGTCGTATAGTACCGCGATTTTATTTTTTTCGAAATTTAGATTCATGTCGTCATAAGAATAAAAATCCGAATTAAGATACAATTTGACATTGGTTAGTTTACAATCGTCGAACATGGAGGGATCCTGAGACAGAACATTCTTCCTTCCGGATTGCAGCGCGAAGATAACGTATCGCGATTTCTCGAGCTGCGTTGCCGCTTTAAGAGCCCAGGAGTGTTTGGTCGTGCTCTGCAGAAGCGGAAACTCGTATAGATCCCACGAACGAAAAGCGACGCTCAGATATCTTCCGCTGTCCAATGTGCGTAATAGCGCTAATTTATTAATATCGTTTAACACTACGTGAGGCATTCGCCATTGCATCTTCAATAGAACGATTTTAGATTCGTGCGATTCACTCGATACGAGACAATTGTGATCGTTGAGCGCTTGTATCAAGATGAGTTTGTGCATTGATCACGACGCGCTTGTAATCCTCGCAGAAACCTAGCAACACGCTGAGAGGTATGCAAAAGTTAAAATCCTCGATCGAATGATTCTTCGCCGCGAAGTCCTATCCGGCGTTCTGCAGTATATTGCTTCTCTCGACCGTCAGCAATGCGTAGTTCTTGATCGTGCTCGTTATTCCAACGTTTCTGCTTCGATCGATCTCCACCCTATCGAGCTCGTAGCGAATCTCCTCGAACATAAACGCGGTGCAATTGTTCACCAGTCTTGTCGAGCTTTCGCCCTCGGCGTCCGATGTTTTCTTCGACTTGAGTTTGCCTCCGACGTAAAGAAAACTCTCGCAATTTAACGTTTACAGATCCTGTTGTTGTATAGGAATTCGTATCTCGTCGCTATTTATAAATGTGGTATTGGCATAAGGGTTGTATGTGTGAGTCTCGATCTTGACGATGCGATCGTCGAAAATCGGTTCTCCGGCGATACTCAAGATGTCGCTCATTTTCGCTTTTACGCGCAAGCCGTTTTCGGAATGACGAAACCCAAGGAGCGCAGAAAAATCGCGTTAGCGATGGTTATTCTTCCGCTTCTCTTTCCCTTTCTTCTCTTCGTGTTTAGGAACAACGCTACAATGGGCGCGTTTCTCTCATTCACAACGACCATCGCGCGTGTCTATCTTCTTCGTCGCGCGTGCAGACGAATCATTATCTCCTCGTCTCGAAAATCGATCGACTTTTCGTTCTGATCCATGACGCGCACGGTTATATCGATGATGATTCGCGCGATGATCGGAAGGTAAATGATCCGCGCGAAAACTTCCAACACTTTATATCCGGGCGGAACGTTCGGCGCGAACTCGTGTATGGTGTGCGCGGATTTTTCAGTGATACGCCCCTGTCGTGACGTTGCATTCTACGCATATAATGTTAACGGCCATAATATTCACCGGTTTATCGGAGGCGTACTATTTATTCAGTTGTAGTATACGAGACGAAAAACCTAATAACGAACCAATGTTGTTAGGTTTAGTAAAATTTACGTGATACGCGCACTTGTTCTCGCTTCTCATGTTGTTATCGTTTCCGCGAAACGCTATGGCGTTCCTCTCGCCGTTTTCGTCGAAAAAATCGTCGTCGCGGTCGTCGACTTTGTATATGTAATCGTCATCCTCGTCTCTCGTTTTCGGTTCATTGCTCTCGCCTCGCCTTCGCTCCTTTTCTTTCGTTGGTCGTTTGCGACGAATCGCGGCTTTTAGATACGCGTTTATAGCGTTTAACTCGTAAGATCCGACGGGAATCGCGATAACCTCGTTGTTTTCGTCGAAGTAAAATTTATTATTCGTAGAATTTACATTCGGTATCGTGTTGTAGGTTTCGAAATTAGTGAGACCTAACTCGTAATCGCCATCGCTCAAATCTAGAAATGGAAAATAGCTCGCCGTGAGGTCGCTGCTTCGTCCGGATAGCGTGAGAATTAGCGACATAGTCGGCGAGCACGAACGAACTGCCCTCGAAGGATGAAAGATCCGATATTATAGCCGAAAATTTTTCCAATCGATCTTTCGGAGAAATCTCAGGCACAGTTGTCTGCAGATGCTCTGATCGCTCGTTTGTTGAGAGTCGCAATTGTATCGAATAGTCGTGTTACGTCCGAGATATCGCTCAAGTTCGCGCGGTGGACGAAGATTGCCAAAACTGTCGTAGTAGATCGCGTCGTCGCCCTTCTTCGCGTACGCCACCCAATGAGTGCCCGGCCTCGACGCGTCATCTAAATTAATGATACCGCTGTCGTTACGACGCACTAGCGTCGGAAGAGCGTCGCGCATAAATACGCCTCTGAAGTGAGGCATGCGCGAGAGTATCGCGGCGTGATTTTGACAACTGTTCGTCCGTTGTTACGCTGACGGATGAAAGAATCCTTAGCGTCTTCCGCGAAGTTTTTTTTTAATGCTCGCTTTTTTTCTCAGCGAAGATACGCCGCTTCCACGTTTGTATAAGGCGCGAGGTACAAACCGCGATCTTCCATCGCACGATTGTGACGCTGCAATTCCTCCAGCTGCCGTCGCGCCGCTTTGCCATCGTTCACCGCTCTCGCGATTCCCGCCGCTCCTCTAGCCAAGGAACCGAGAACTCCCAGCAACGGTAACAGGGGTAAGAAGCCGCCGCGTTTTGCCACGCAGAGAATGACCTCTACGAGGAAGCGCTTGTTTCCTCGTAGAGGTCATTCTCCTTCCGCTCTTCCTTCTCTTCGTTCTCGCGGGCACACTCATTTCGAACTTCGTCTTTGCCTTCATAGCCGCCCATACGGCCGTCGCGGCGGCTCTCTCACCTAAGGTCGAGTCGCTCGCCGCGATACGCTTGCGCGCTTTCTCGGAGAGCGCTCGATCGGCAAGGTGTCGATCGACGAGATCGCCGCTTCGCGAGTACACGATGTCGTGCTCGCGGCAGGCCGCGTTCAACGGATTAACGCCACGATCGCCTCGCGCGAGTCTCTTCGCGAGACGGATACCCGGCTTGCAAAATTGATAGCCTGGTATATGTAGTTCGAAAGGCAGCGCGTTTATTGCTGTGTTCAATAAACCCGCGCCGCCGATATCGCCGATAACATTGTTCCGCTTCAGGAATTGCATTCGCCGCAATCTTTAATGAGCGGTGCCGGTCCGTCGATATGCGTTCGTTGCCAAGGACGATTGTGATGTTCCAAGCACCGACGATAGCGCCGCACTTCAGGATCCGCTCTTATATGTTCAGGCAATCTCTTCCACACTCGTTCCACGTAGCGACCGAAATGTCGCAATAAGGTCATCTTCAAGATAAACCGCAACTGTTCGGCGGTAAGCTCGAGGATATCATCGCTTTCTAGTAGTAGGATAAATATCTCGTTCGACCGCGCGCGATTCGCTACTGCGCGATCGACGAGGATCGACTCGAATCTAAATAAGAGTCTCGTTTCGTCTCGCGAGTGTACCGCGCACGCGCGACTATCGAGAGGGATGCGCTTCGTGGGGCAGTCGATCGCGATAAAGGTGACGAATCTGGACAAGAGAGCGCGATCGTCGGACAATTCGGGGTCGCGCAGGCATGGTTGTCTTCTACCGAGCGATTCGTTGCGTCATTTGCGGCCCCTCTAATTACGGTAAGACGAACACGCTAATAAGTCTGCTAGAAAACTCGCACGGCTTGCGTTTCGAGAACGTTTACGTTTACTTGTTGCAACAACCAAAATATAAATATTTAGAAAACTTGTTGGCACCGATGGAGGATATCGGTTATTTTACATTTTCCGATAACTCCGACGTTATTCCACCTAGCGAAGCGCTTCTGAATTCGATATTCGTGTTCGATGACGTAGCGTGCGATAAACAGAACACCGTCAGGGAGTATTTCGCTATGGGTCGACACTCGAACGTCGATTGCTTCTATCTGTGACGAACGTACGTCAAGATACCGAAACACTTAATATGAGATAACGCGAAATTATTGGTCCTCTTTAAACAGGATGGCACTAATTTGCGGCACGTATATAATGATCACGTGAACACCGACATGTCGTACGAAGATTTTCACGCGCTGTGTCGCGCGTGTTGGCAACGCAAATACGGGTTTCTAGTAATAGATAAAGACAGCACACTTCGCAACGATACAGATGAGGATTTAACGAGTTCGCCGTACCGAAGCGCGATTAGTAGTCGCGGATACGTCGAACGCGCGCGAGCGAGAAAGGATCGATTCGCTCGTGATGGCTACGAAAGATATCGACGAACGAGAGAAAACGACGAAGGAGATAACTAAGACGCGCGATTCGATTCGTAAAAAACACAGAGCGTTAAAGACCGGCAAAATGGAGAACGAGGTCGCTATGGAAACTCGTTTTAAACTAATCGTCGAGCCGCTGGGTCGCATCGCTGAACGCGCCGAGCGAGACGCGATCGAACGCGAGACGGCCGACTTCGAATCTGCGACGAGCGTCTAGAAAAAATGGAAGAAAGAGGAGGAATCGCTAACTCCTATGCGGGAAAAGTCCGAAGCGAAACGAGTACGAGCGAGAAAACGACTGGAAACCTTCTTTACTTCGTTAGACGCATCCTCCGACGAGAGAGATCCGCTCGCGCTAAGCGAGGAGGAGTTGTCTGAGAATCTCGAATCGCCTTTAACGCTCGAAACATCCGTTAAATGAACTCTTCGAACTCCCCAAGGGAGTTGTACGAAGTATTGCATGGTCAACTAGGACCTTTGGGACGAAAGTACGTGGGGGCTCTTCTCGGCGGGGAAAAATCGAGCGAGATCGATCATGTTTACGGGGTGTAAATTGGCGAGGATGGCGCGATGCTCGGGGATAAGCGATTCGACGTAGACGTTGACGATTCTATACTCATAAATGGGATCAGATATGTCGGTACTCCCGGTTTATACGAATTAATCTTCAAGAGAATGCCCGACGATCTCGCGTATACCAAGAATGATAAAATAACGTACAGAAATATACTATTAACGACGAATGCCCGCAAACGTGACAAAAAAGCTAGTAATCCCATTTTAGGAAACAAGGGATACAAGTACAAATACATTATCGCTCCTCTAATACACCGGCGCGAAGATGGGCGCGGCTCGCGTACCGTCGACCATGCGAATCACGGGAAATAGAGTCGATTACGTTCACGGGGACGATCCGAACGAATTAGTGGATCGTCTGCGATTACTAGACGTTTCCCGTCGAGCTAGAAACAACGCTCACGATAACGAGATTCTATCGATAGTCGAGGAGCTTCGCGAAGCGGGCGCGATCTTATAAATCGATCGGTCACATCGGCAGTCGACGCAGTCGCGCGCGAAACACGCGCTATGTTCGTGAACAAGTTCGACATAGCTCTGAAGAAACGCGACAATGATGGAAGACTACGCCCGCTTATCGAATCCCTGCGAAATTACGTGCGCGATAACGCTCTGTGCGCGAGTTTCGCCGACGAGTACGACGCGAAAGAGCGCAAGATAAGACGCTTAGCCCCGCCGAAAGGAGGACGCCGACGCGACAAGCAAGAGCTACGTCGATCTCGCATTAAACGCCGCGAAGAAAGACGAGATCGAGTACCGCGAGAACGCCAAGAAGATCGCAGTTGAAAAAGGACGCGAATGAGGCGGGGCAAAGCGTCGTGCTGTTATTCGCGAGACTAGATCAGCTCGAAGGCGCTCTAGGTAAAAGGTTAGATGCCGCGGAAAGCGCCGTTTCGAAAATCGAGACGAGCGTTAACGATCTGAATAAATGGGACGAAAATCTGAACAAGCGAATCAACGACGCGAGAAATTCCATTTCGCAATTTATGACGAATACCTCTACGAAAAGCGTAGAACTTAATAAAACGATACAGAGACTAACCGAGAAATCGCAGATCGCGGCAAATTCCATAGCGAAGATAAAAAGATTGGAAGAGTTAACGTCGCTATTAACGAAAGAATCGAACGAGTTCGATAAACGCATAAAAGATTTAGAGAAAGCCGCGATCCAATCTTCTAATAAAGCGAGTTCGATGAATTCGCCAGTTTCGATAAAGGCTCCTTCGATAAAGGTTCCTTCGATAAAAACTCCTTCATTAGAAGAGTTAAAGATAAAGGTTCCTTCGATAAAGACTCCTTCATTAAAAGAGTTAACGGTAAAGGCTCCTTCGATAAAGGTTCCTTCGATAAAGGCTCCTTCATTGGAAAAGTTAACGGTAAAGACTTCTTCGATAAAGGTTCCTTCGATAAAGGCTCCTTCATTGGAAGAGTTAACGGTAAAGATTCCTTCGATATTAAAATCGAACGAGAAAGGAAAGCGACCGTAAAAAGACGCTATTTCGACAAAAAGAAAAGATAAAATGAACGCCGAAAAACGAAGAATGGTGGAGAAGTTGCACGCGCCCACGAGAAGAAACTTCCCACGTCGCCGCGTCGCGGTGCGCGGGTACAACGACCTGTGGCAGGTGGATGTGGTCGAGATGCGTTCTTACGCAAGACTTAACAAAGGTCACAACTACATACTCACCGTTATCGACGCGTTAAGCAAGTACGCGTGGGCCGTACTCAAGAGCAAAAGCGCCAGCGAGGTCGCTCGAGCATTATCTAAGATAACACGAAACTTTAAGGTGTCCGAAAAATCTGCAGACCGACAAAGGAAAAGAATTCTACAATACCGAAGTGCGAGAGTTCGTGAAGAAGCACGGGGTGAACCATTATTCGACATACTCGGTGATGAAAGCGTTGATCGTCGAGAGACTCAATCGCACGCTTAAGAACTCCATGTGGAAATACTTCACGTTAAACGGAACGTACAAGTGGATTGACGCGCTACCCCGTCTCGTAAAAGAGTACAACGCGCGAAAACATCGCACTATTGGTATGAGGTCCGTCGACGTGACTTCCGCGATCGCCGATAAACTTTTAAATACAGTGTACAGCAATGTAAAGATAGCTGCTCCCGCGAAATTTAAGCCGGACGATCCGGTACGCGTCAGCAAATTTAAAACGATCTTCGAGAAAGGTTTCACGCCCAATTGGACCACCGAAATATTTCGAATAACCAAGGTGAAACGAATCAATCCCGTGACGTATCTATTAAAAGATTCGCGAAACGAGCCGATCGCCGGAGGATTCTACGAACACGAGTTGCTTCGCGTCTCCGATCCCGACGTATATCTCGTGGAAAAGGTGCTGCGTCGAAGGGGCGACGAGGTTTACGTGAAATGGTTGGGGATGAACGAGACGCACAATTCCTGGATAAACAAAGCAGCCGTGTTACAATAAAAATGTATTTATTAATAAAATAATTGTATTTTATTATACATTATATATTTATTACGTAACTTAATAAAATTGTATTGACTAAAAAAAAAAGATTATTACAGCGGTATTTTATAATGCCTCCACATCGCGCTCTTGAAACTCTTCCAACGACGCTAGAATCACATCGACTATGCGCTTCCCGTACTACTCTCGCAAATCGGACGTGGGCAGGAGCGGATGATTCTTCGTGACGATAGTCTTAGCAGCGATCTTGTCGCCCGAAACGAACTCGCTATTGAACGCGATATTGACTTTGCTGTCGTATCTGCCCATAACATCGTGTACTCGATTGAGCACCGTATCTCTGGCATCCTCGAGAAACCGCAATGGTTCGATGTAATCGAGATTGATAATGGCGCCGGTTAAAACGCGCCTAACGAAAGCCGTCTCGATCTCGGACCACGAGAATCCCTAGCGCCTCTCGTCACCGCCCGAGTGCTCGAAGCCTCTACGCAAATCGTCTCTCGCGCCCGTCAGTCGAACGACTCGAGCAATCAGAGAGTTGATCGTGCTGGTGAATCTCTCTCGACGCTCCTCTCGACATCTTTCTCGCAAAGGCTCGAGACGCTCGTCGCATCGTCGCGCCCACGCGAGATACGCGTCCGTCGTCGTGACACTCCGCGCGCTCGAAGAGACCGCTCTCGTCCGTTTCTCTATCCATTTATCGTTAGATACACAGATTCTTTAATAATAAGTCGTGTTTCTTCCTTAAACTCTTCGAGATGAACTCGATATTTTTAATTCATGTATTAATCACTCTTCCGGCTAGCCTCATCAAAGCGCTCGGCGCGTACCTCGGCGCTTCGAAAAAGTTTTCCGGGATTCCTCGATTCATTAGTTGTTCCTCAATGTACGCAGAATCTTCCTACAAACAAACCATGTTTCCTCTTTCTCGTACTTCTCGATGTAAAACAAGGCTCTCGTCTCGCAGCCGCTGCACCAGTATTTCGACACATCGAAGATCTCGTCGATGAGACAACTCCCCCGCATCATCTCGCCGACCGTCACCTCCGTCACGTGCGTCGACACGCTTCTAACGTAACTCGGTCAGTGCACGCAATCCGCGCAATATCTCTCCTCCTCCTCGATGTATCTCCTGTTATCGAACAAGCAACCGAATTGATAGTAGCAATGCACGACGTGATTCTTCTCCCACGAAAAATCCAAATACCATACCGCCACTTCCAGTTGCGATAAAGCAGATAGCGATCGGCTCCGACGTCCGCGAAGGATTCGTCGAACTGCGCCTCGCTCGCCTCTCGCACGAGTTGCTCCGCGAAGTCGATCTCCTCCGCACAATATAAACAGTCCGCTATATAATTTTTACGTAGCTCTTCCTTCAAACGAGTCGGAATTTCCAAAACCTGTATATCATCGATTCTCTTAACATGAGTATTAACCATTCTTCCGGCTAATCTCGTCAAAGCGCTAAGTACGCGCTTCATCGCGACGTTCCGAAGAAATACCTTCGAACTAATATCTCGCGATAGCGGCATCCTTTTATAACGACGAGAACAATGGAAAAGAGCGCATCTCAGTTAACCGCGCCGGATAACTCCGTCGCCAGGCGCTCCACAGCTCCTCTAATCGCGAAATGATGAAAAAACTCGAACAAAACCATTATCTCCGCTCCTTAAAGCTCACCGGACACCGCCTATTTATAAATCGCGCTCCTGAATCGCGCGCTCTAAGGAAACCGCGGCTCGTCCTCCGAAATCCCCCCTCGCCTCTCCTCACCCCCTCACCTACGACGGTACGCGCGCCTCTCCCCGTCCCACGCCTCCCTCGCCATACGTACTCCCCCTGCCGTTCCGCCGTGCCGTCATTTCTCCTCCGAGATATCTTTCTATCTTACTTTTTCATATATCTTTCTCTTACTCTTACAACTGGTTCTTAAGAAATAAGTGGGCTAGAAGCGGCCTATATTTCCTACTGACTATCACCGCGAGTAAAAAAACGAAAAAGTAAGAGAAACATCCCGCCTAATGAGGACACTGGGACATTTCTAATTCGTCAATCCCTACTTCAAAGAATTAAAACACAGCTTTGAAAAAGCTCTATAAAAAGGGCTACTGAAGAGTCCTCGCTCTCTCTACTCTCCTTACACTCGTTACGTTCAAATCACAGTTCAAATCAACGGTCAAAATCTTTTCTCGAATTCGATTTTTATTTTTCTTTAAATTTTTATTCTGTGATTCAATTTGTCGCGAAAGTGCAACCAGTGTCTTCTCTGGGCGGCGTCGTTTTCAAGCATCAACACAGGCCCAGCCTAACCACTACTAAAAGTAAGTTTCAACGAATTTTCTTCACGCGATCTTAGATATTTATTATAGTTTTGCCTTCTTCGGTAGTGAGCGAGATATCCTTATGCCTTTTGGCTAAAGAATTTCGTCCGCGAGCTAGACGCATTTGTCGGGTCCTTCGCGGAATCAGGAAAACGTTGGCTCGGGCGCATACGGAGAAAACGTTCGAGACAGTCACATATTACGCCACACAAATTGTAGACAATTTGCCGCGGCACAAGACATAATTAATAATATCAAGCGTATTTTTGACGAGCATTATACAGATACCGATACCAATAGCTCACATACACTTTTCTCTCTCTTTCTTCTAATTCCCAGGTATATTCTCCGACTCGCCCGCATTCATCTCCTTTTTTTGCTCCTACACATTATCCATCCTCTTCTCCCCGATCATTGGTATCCGTTTCAACAGTGATCCTAATTAATAATTCTTCTTCCCCAAGTCTTTATCCTTCAGAAGAAATTCTAAGGGCGATCCAAGAAGCCTGCGACGACCTTCCGAATCTTGACAATCCCTCAATACATCCATCTGAATATCACCCCTTAAATCCTGTAATTATTTCTTAGTTTTATTCTTGTAAATCATTAATTTGTTCCGTAATAGTCCTAGTAAGCTTTAGAAAATTTTAAGATACCTAATTTAACTCATATGCAAGCGACCAATTTTATATTTGCGACCATTCTACACACACACACATGTTTATTTAATTTTATTTACCTATTAACAAAATTATTATATAATAACCGGTCGGAATTAAATATTAACGATAGAATCTGCTCCTTCACTCACTCTGACCGACGTTCTCCGCATAAATGTAACACCCGCGAATAAATGAACACATACATATACACTCACACATACGCTCAGATAAGGATTAATTTTTCTTATTATGTATAAACGTACATGTATAAATGTAACTTTTTCTTATTTTTGAATAAACCAGAATGTTTGATAATTAATTAAAAATATTTCTTTAACCCCCTTCTTTCATTTCCAATAAAAGGTCGCACTTGGTCCCATCCCGAGTAATAGGGATTAAATTCCCTGACTAAAAAGGGACCACCGAGCGAAAGTTGAAACAGAGTAACAGCGACCCAGTCGTTTACCTGTTTTCCGAACTTCGAGTTCGCTTGACCCGATTCTTACGCCCGTAAGATGTTTGATTTCGGGATATTTAAAATAGTTATTGCGTCCTTCCTTGCGACTCATCCTTCCGAGAGTCTGGAAGGAATATTCTATTTTAAATTTATTTAACAGTTGTTGCGCCCTTCCTTGTGACTTATCCTTCCGAGAGTCTGGACGTAACAATACACATTTTTTAATAAGTATATGCAATTTCTATAAATGCAAATTTCATTATGTCATGATTTTTTTAGGTGCACGGTTCTAAATAAATATCATCATAAAAACATATCATTTCTGTTGTTTTAAATTAACCAACAGATGCTTACAATTTCGCATGCAATTATGTAAGTTTCAATCAAATAAACATTAATGTTATTCTAGTGACAGAGGATAAAGGGAACATACGAATATATTCTCTATTCAGAATGTACATCTCGTCGGAAGTTTTCTCTGGCCGATCTCACATAATTCTCAAAAATCTGGCCACTTTAAGTACTAGTTGCTTTATTCTTTTACAGAAAACTGTCATATGACTCAACTTGAAGATCACAAGCAAATCTGATATTGGTCGGTGAACAAATTGATTCTTCAGGAAAGAGCTATCTTTTTGAGAACACAAAAAAAGGAGAAAACCTATCTATACAGATCTCGAGAAAAGATTTCTCATAACTAGAAAATGTGAAAGCGATATTGAGAAAATTCGACAATGCGGGTCAAGAAATGCTTTTTATCCCAAAGCGCAGAGTCATTTGATAAAAAAGAAATTACAAACAGATGTGATTAGAAACATGCTTATATATATATAAAAATTTGTAATAAAAAATTAAAAAAAACTTATCTTTAATTTTTAACAATGTTTATTTAAAAATAAACTTGAAATAACTAATAAAGCCTTCTGTCTCCTTCATATATAAAAAACAATCTTTATTTTCATATATCATAATTCTTATATAATCTTTTATTCGAGAATTTACCAGTGAACTTGATACTTTTCATTTGAAAGTCTGGTCGGATTCATAACTTGCCTCCGGTATGAGATTGCAAATGTGCATTTTTTACAGAACATTAATACTCCCACTTTGAGTTATTCTCACAATTGTACGCGGATCAATTGGAGAAAGAATTAGTGGCTAATATGTTGAAGAAAGATCAATGTGGAAGTATCGGCGTATAGATTGGCATAGTGACGAGTAGATGATACTGATGACTGCCTATATGATAATATTGACAACGGGGGGGAGGGGACTATTTTTGAATAGCCTGAAATGAATTCAAAATCTTTAACATATCAGACTAAATATACAAATACAGTGTATATTATATGTCGTTCATACAAGTTTCGATTAGCATTTTCTACTTTTGGCTAAATTCATGAGTATAATATTGTTATATCCGCGAGTTGACTTCGATATCTCAGAGTGTCACTCGCACTCGATTTATTCCAACATATTCTTTTTTATAAAATTTAAATAACTTTAATTATAACTGATAAACAAGACAAAACAAAAATAAATCAAAGACAAAACAAAGAGATATGTTAACAAAATCCGATGTGCGTTCTCATGACTGTCATAAGTAAAGATCGAGTCATAAGTGAAATTCGTTCGCTACTTTCATATTGCGTATCCAAACGTACTATAATTTGTGGAAAATGCTAAATAATGCTAAAATAAACGTGCACGCAGACAAGATGAAACACTCACGACATGAAGCGCCACATTAATGTTAGAATGCCCTAATTTAGGAACTTGAATCAGAAAGAATATAACAACATGTACCGGTCAATAACAAACGAACCATAATGATATGGAATCTTTCTTATTCTTACTTATCGTATTACATGGCTTGATAAACTGTGACTGCCAAAATAATGAATTTAATATTATCTCCTTATCATTTCTGGTTATAGAAAAATGCGAAATTGATAACTTCGAACCTAACAAGGAGGAGATTTAGCTCCAACTCTTGAAATTCAGACTACGATCGTAAGCAATCCAAAATGAAAGCGAACCGCATGATCTACTATTATTGAATTCATTCTTATATCTCGATTGTTCAAAAAAAATGATGACAATATATTGTTACGTCCTGGCGATTCCTTCCTTCCGCGAAATAGCTGTAAGGTTCGTCGGTTGGTGATAAAAACGATTCGATAAATAGACCGTAATTATACCTACAGACAGAACCCATGAGAAAGATACAGGAAATCGGTGATGAAACGATCCCGATTTCCTCGAAAATAATAAAAAAATAATCCTTAGCGAAATCTTTCAACAAAAATAGAAGATATCGACAAGGTGATAGCAAAATACTCAACAAACAGAGCTACACCCACAGCAATAAAAATAATTTTAAGAAATAGAACCTTCAAGGAACGCTCGAAACGATATCGAACTCACCAATCGAAGATCACCACGAGCAAAATATGATAAGTAGGAGAAACAATCCTCCTAATGAAGATACTGGGATAATTCTTAATTCGCTAAAGATAAAAAATCCCCATTATTGTACAAAACCAATTCGTAAAATCTTAGAAAGACTTCACTCCCACAACTCTGATTCGACAAAATTTTGGAAGAACCTTACTTCGGAAAATTAGAAAACACCTCTGAAGAAAAATATAAAAAGGAGAACACATAAGCTCTCATTCTCATTCGTCTTCGATCTGCTTATTCGATATTCATCATTTGATCTGCTGATTTAATCTGCTCTTTCGATAGTTATTCAATACTCAAAAGTACTCGTGACAGTGTTTTAATTTTATAATTTTCCAGTTACTTTAAACCTTTTATTACCAGTTAGTTAAACCTTTTATTTGAACCGCGAGTTGTGAGGGAATGCACCATCACCAGTGTCTTCGTTGACGACATCCCACCAGCAACCCACTCATCGAATCGTCGACCTGCTGAAAGAACTAATTAGCAAGAGTAAGTCTTAAATATTTCTATAATACCCGGTCCGAAAACGTATTCATTGTTTATTTACCCGTTATTTTTATTGGTATAGTGGAACTCTCGTCTTTTTATAATTCGGTAAAGGAGTTTCATCCGCAAGCTAGGCGCGCCGTTTAAGCCTTTATCGTGGCTCGGGTGAACATCATTCAAAAAAAATTTGATGCATTTCTCTACCATTCTAGAGAAATAGTTGATAGCATAACCGCGGCTAGTAATCTTATTACATCTTTTGCCGATTGTTTCGACACTGACACTGACACCTACTCATCTCCCTCTTTCCCTCTCCTTCTAATTTTTCTCACTCTTGCTCCTTCTTATTCCCAGGTATATTTCCCGCCATCAATACGCTCTCATTCATCTCCCTCTTTCTTTCCTTCTTACTCTCCCGCATATTCCATTCCTTTCTCCCCTCACTGGGATCAGGTTCAACAGTGATCCTAGTTAATGATTCTCCTTCCCCAAATCTTTCCCCTTCTGATTCAGAAGAAATTTTAAGGGCGATCCCGGATTCTGTGACGAACTTCCGGACTTTGATGATACCTCAATATATTTATCTGGTTATCATCCCTTAAATCCTATAATTATTTCCTAGCATTATTCTTTCCTTTAATGTCATTTTTTTTACCTCCCTTTCGCACTCTAGACACATTTACTGTTTATATTATTAGCTTTATCATTCGCTATTATTGTAATAACCGGTCAGAGTTTTTACTAACAATAGAATCTTTCCCTTATCGCTCTGATCGGTGACCTCCGCATTATTGTATCACCCATGAATAAATAAAATAACAACACAACAATTATATACCTCCACACACTCACACATACGCACAAATAAGGATTAGTTTTCTTCATATGTAAGAACACGTATAAATCTAATTTTTTCTTATGTTTTTTGGATAAATCATATGTTTGTTAATTAATTAAAATATTTTTTTAACCCCTTTTTTTCATTTCCAATTAAAGATCGCACTGGGTCCCATCCCTAATAAAAGAGATTAAAATTTTCTTACTAAAAAGGGATCACCAAACGAATGTTCGAACAAACAGAGTAACAGCGATCCAGTCGTTTATCTGTTTCTTGAACCTTTATTTGACTGGAATCTTACGTCGCGAAGTGTCTGATATCGGAATAATTAGAATAGTTGTTGCGCCCTTTCTTCCGATTCATTCTTCCCCGAGTCGAACAATATTCAAGAACTGGACAACTACATCTGCAGAAAACTGCAATATTCCGGAACCATCGCCATAGAAACATCAGCAGAGCATCTTAAAAGAAACAGTATCAATATGCATTAGTTCATGGTTTTCCAATCCGTAGACAGACGATGCTCTGGAACAATAACGCGACTTTGGGACCTGAGAAAATATCATAATACAAACCGTTATCAAGGTCACTCTTTGAGACTTTGAAATTTCCATCGACAGAGTAAACAAAGTAATTCTTCCAAAGGCGTTCATTGCAAAGTTTTGTCAGGCAAATGCTTAAACACCGACGGATTTGAAATCTGCTGGATCGTCGCCACGATGGATAGTTGCAATTTCAACAGATACGATATTCTTTATGAAGCAATAGCCAGCAAATAAACAGTCAAGGGAAACTATACTACTATTTATACAGCAACATCGGAAGAAACTACCTTTATTCTAAAAAAAAGAGCACTCATGATCATAACAATCAAAGAGGTCTGGTACATGGATCTCCAATTCCAGCCGAGACCTCATGGAAGAGTTCGCTTGCACAATTCTGCACAACCGATCACGTGAATAATATGCTGTCATTAGTGTTCTTTCAGAAAGTTATCGGTCACATCCCGGTACGCGATAACGCGATAACTATGAGTAACCGAAAAAAAACTACGCCGATCTTCTTTAAGTAAATATTAATAGATATCTCATACAATAACATTTTACAATAAAAAAAACAAAGAAACAGTAAAGCGACGAAAACACCTTACAAAATATCTTTAACAAAAGTAGCCAAATCTATATCAAAAATCATAGAAAAATAAGACTTTTACCATTGTCCTCAGAATTACGCGTGCAAAAGTCCGTCGGAAAAGTCGAACCTTTGACTAATCGACTAACTAAAAAAAGGGAGCTCGTGAGATCCGCGGCATCAGTTGTCAATTAATAATCTACGTAATCGGTAGTCACTCATCCACTCAATCTGTCAGTCAGTTAGTCAGTATTTAGTATTCAGTGTAATTATTATTTAAAATCGTTCGAGTGCATCTTGATTTGCCACCGGTGTTTCTTTCGGCGGCATCTCTCTCCCTCAAGACGAACTGCGACCTAACCTATCAGCAAACTCTCCCCCTACCATCATTACAAAAAATAAGTCGCCAAACCAATTCTTTTTTTCTTTCTTACTTTTTTACTTTTAGTGAAAGGAATATCCTTTTATAGAATATCCCTTTATATCACATAGCTGTCGACTAATTAGACTCGTGGAGCACGCACGCAAGCACGCACTCTTAAAGATTAATTACTGTTTCTTTATTATAAAAACATATAATAAATATTATATAAAACTATACTTACTATTATAAGAATGTATAAAATTTTCTTTCTTTTTTAAGGAATAAATTTATATGTTTATTTAATTAATCAAATATCGCGGCAATTGTATATCCCGCCACTTGAATCCGGGGACTTTTTATTTAGTAGACAATCTCGTAGTGTTACATCCAGGTGACTCCAATTCCTTCCTTCCACGACATCGCAACAATTGTGTATTGATGATAAAAACGAATTGTTCAATAAACAGAGCATTTTGCGCCATGTAAATTCTGTAAATTCTTATTCACTTGACAATAACTATATCTATGAGTAACCAAGAAAGACGCAAGAAGATCGATGATGAAACCATCCCGATCCCCCCAAATAAACAAAAATTGATAGATCTCTTACAGTAGAATTCCGGCGAAAGAATAAAGCGATACCAAAAAGATAATAAAATTCTTCTAGTGAAATGCAATTAGATCAATAACGATAAAAAATATCTCAAAGAAATATTTAATAAATACAGCCATACCATTCAATAAAAATAATCATAAGAAAATAAATTCTTTCTTAATCATAAGGAAATAAGACCTATTCTAACCAAATCACATTCGCGAAAGTTCGCCAGGAAACACAGCGATCAAGAGACTATTGAACAAGTTATTAATGCTCGAAGCCTTATTTGTACTCGGTTTTACTCAAAGTCTTACTCATTTGTGCTCAAATTTTCATTTGTGATTCAACTACTCGCGCAATTATAATTATTGTGCAAACAATCTTCTCTGTGAGCGGCGTCATCTCAACCAGCAACTAAGAACCAGCCTGACTTAACACCGCTACTAATTAAAAGTAAGTCTCAAATAAGTCTCTTTATGCGATTTAGAGATTTATTGCACTATTTCTCTTCATCGGTATAGTGAAAAGGTTCCTGCGCATTTTGGCTAAAGAATTTTGTGAACTAAGAGCTTATCAACAAACCTTTGAAACAGTGCACTACTATGTCACTGAAATAATCAATAACTTAGGCGAGGCATATAAGATAATTATAATTATTAATAATTTGAATAGGCACTGTACAGGCACTGATGCATATTCTGTTAGTTCTCATTCACATATCTCTCTCTCTTTCTCTCCCTCTCTCTCTCTCTCTCTCTCTTCCTTCTACTTCCTCGTTCATCGTGTACCTTCCTCCCCGAAATCGCTGTCATTACTCTCCACAGTGATCTTTATCAACGACTCTCCTTTTTCTCATTCCTCCGATCATAGACGAGTTTGACAAGGCTATTCAAGAGTTCTACGATGAACTCCCGAATCTTGATCCCTCGCTTTATCTACCTGGCTACCATCTATTAAATCCTATTAACATCTCCTAAACAGATGACACATTAACATATTTATTGTTTTTATTTATTATACAACTGTTTAATGTATTCACCACCAGAGACTCAACTTTAACGATAAAGTCTGTCCATAATCTCTCTCTGAGTAATGTCCTCCGCACTTCATCTATCACCCGCGAACAAATAAACGATCACACATACACATGCACACTCACATATCTTTACATGTTCATCTTCAGTTATATGTAATTTTTATGTATGTCAACTTCATTCATTTATTTGTTACTAAATAAAATTACGTTTTATTAAAAGTTTAATTAAATTTTTAATTAATTCTCTCTCATTCCTAATCTAAAGATCGCACTTGGTCCCATCCCGAGTAAAAAAGATTAACGTCTCTTACCAAAAAAGGACCAAACGAAAACCGAAAAAACAGAGTAATAGCAACCCTAACGGTTGTTGACCTGATTTCTCGGTGAATTCGGTGTGAATTCGTTCAACCTGATTTCTGACGCCATAAGCGTTTAACCTTCGAGGTAATAAAGATAGTGACTGCGCCCTTCCGTTGACTCATCCTTCCCAGAGTCTGAACGTAACATTTTAATTTTCTCACAAACAATTAAAAATATTTTAAATTATCATAGCTCTAGTTTAAGAAATTAGGGCTATGATCTTAATTTAAAATAAAAAGCGAGACATGATAATAGATCGTTAGATCGATATAACCTTAGGATCAATCAATTATCCACCCGCCAGTAGTATTACTACTACTACTTAGCGGTTTAAAAATCGCGCGAGTGATTGTCGTGACATTTTACTTCCCCTAATTCCTCCGAAGTGAGGCGCCTCCATTGTTTGCGTGCCCGATCTGAAACAAAAATTTGCAAAGATTATCAGAAATCATTATCAATATATTATTAAAACTGTATGACTTATAATGCGACCTAGGCACATCAAGTATTTGTATATCACTTTAGTATTAATCTTTTTCGTTCCATGTCTATTTTGAAAAGCTTATGATTAATTTCAGAATTATTTCAGATTAATTTCAAAGCGATCAGGCACGGGACACATTAAATTTGACATTAGTGATTGATGTGATCGACATTATTGCAATAATGGTTAAGTAGCTTTATAATTTACTATTTGTAAAATTCGCAATATAATAGTTATATTTTATGTATTATACAAAATATTTATTTGGGAGGGGGGAGGGGATAACAGGAGGGACGTTGTAACGAACTACCCTTCCCGACGCCACGGATCGGATCGCCGGTTCCAGGATTCGGGAGAAGGAAGAGACTCGGGCTCGCAAATTACACACTCGATTTGACCAACAAATAATAAAGATTTATTCGTGCGAATATATGGTACAATAGAATTGGCCGACACATATAGGACTCGCGAATACAATTTGGGAACGGAGCCCGGGTTTCTAACGCTAGAATATGGCGGACTTAACTTAAGGAACAAACAAATGGGATCGGCCCATAATAACAGAAGCGGTAAATTAATATAAGAGGAATCGATATACGAGAAAATAAGAGAACGGGATCGGCTAACAAAATCGGGAACGACCGCGTCGAATCCATATTTTTAACGGAAAACCGTGCCAGGACGTGACGCCCGGATCCGAGGATTTGCACTGCTCGGCGGTCTATCCTGAAAAGGACTAGGGACCCGCCGGCGCGCTTGGCGACTTATCCTGAGAAGGACTGAACACCGGAGATGCTGTTACTGGCGTCACGAGCGGGCACCGGCTCTCTACTTAATATAAATGGCTTATGGACTACGTGTGGTATGTGCAAGAGACGCGGATGCGATGTCGATCAGACGGAGCTTAAGGCTCCCGGTCGCGGACCACCGGTGTTCGTCGCACGGTGGGCGAAGTCGCCGGTATCGCGAGGAGGCGACGAAGAGAGCACTCTTCGTCGCGGACAACGCCGGTCGTCGAAAGCACTCGACAGGGTACGAGAGCACTCGTCCCCCGGGCTAGAGGTGGTTGGTGTGAGGGAGAGCATTCCCTCGCACCGACAGGACTGGACGCCGAGAGCACTCGGCCGGAGACGAGAGCACTCGTCTCCTAGACCAGGTTGAAGAAACGGGAGAAGGATCGGTCAACTGGAGACTCAGAGAGCGCTCTGAGGCTTCTAGTGTCCCGAGGATCGGGACCAGGGAATGGTGCCGAGAGCCGTGTCGAGCCGGCTTATATACCCGGCCGGCTTCCCTTACTTAGGCTCGCGCCGCCCTAGTGGGGGATCGCATCGCCCAGCGGCGGCTCATACGATGGGCTCGCTGCCTCGCAACGGCGCGGCTATGTGAAATTTTGTGGGGCGCTAAGCGCCGGCCTCTTCTGCGGACGGGTGGACGGTCCGCGAGGCTCTCGTAACGACACAGGTCGTTACACCGTAATCTTTTAATTTTAATTTTCTTGAAAGAATCTGTTATATAATATTTCTATTAATGCAAAATTAATTTTATGACAAATATTATTTCAAATTACAAATCCTTATAAACTGAACTGTTTCTATGTTGGCTAGTTAACTATTAATTTCACATTTAGTTTTTATTTTTTATTTCTTAGTTTTCTAATTTTTGAAAAAATCATTTTTCAAAAAAAAATTTTTTTTAATTATTTTTTAGGGATAATTAAACTTTTGTGTATAAATTGGATTCTTTTTATGTACTTGGTATACTTTTTTTACTTTTTTGAGGTTTTTTTTTTAGAGATGATAGATAACATAGACATGCTTTTTGATAGATAATACTTTTTGTAATAACTATTTTTTTTGCAAAATTTAAAAGTTATTTCTTATAGATAAATATTAAACTTTTTTGTGTACAAGTTAGGACTTTTTTTATGTACTTGGCGTACTTTTTTTACCTTGTGAGGTAATCTCACAATATAGCAATATTAATGGATCTAGAAATTAAAAAATTAGAGCCACCGCACAAACTTTTTTTTCCGTAACACATTATATTATGTTAAGTATTGATTATAACTCAGACTTATGTAATCTTAAACTTCAGTCAACACACAAAGAAAATCATAATGTAATAAACTTGACATAATGTGTAAACTTTGTGCGTTGATTGAAGATTAAGATTACACATAAGTCTGAATTTGTAGTCAGTGCCTAAAATAATGTGTTACGGAAAAGCTTATATAATGGCCCTTAGAGTCTAATGACCAACTAAGATAAATATATAAATATCTTAATGTAATCTGTTTTTCTTTATTTTCGATATCATTTGAAAATGAAAAAGGGGCTCGTTCCTCTTTCTTCTTAACTTTCTTCAAAATAATAAATGAATGAAAATCAATTAAATCAAAATGGGGAGAAACAATCGATTAGTAATGATGAATTTATTAAAACAGAAGCCTACAATAGAACTTTAAAAAATATGAAACATGTTTCGAGATGTCAATCACAAAATGTTAAAGCACTATTTAAGAAAATCATTGCAAAAATCTTTATCTTTTTATTTATTATATTTAATCTTTTTTTTAAGTTATATATATATATATATATATATATATATATATATATATTGCGACGGCTTTTCCCTTCGCGAGCTCGGAGCGCGTCCGCCGTCGCGATCTCTCCGTCGCGCGGATGTTCCGTTGCGCCGGCGAACGGGAGTACGATTCGCCGGTCGGCAGATACGGGAAAAGGTCGATCGTCGTCAAAAACACAGGGAATCGAGAAATGGTTACACGCCGGGAGGGAACAGGATGGAAGGTGTTCCGCGCGTGCCGTGACGAAGCTTTAATACTCGCGAGAATTGCAATTGGGCGCCAGATACGGTCTTGCACGTATCAATTTTCGTCGAATACGCGAGATAAGCACGAAAAAGACGCGAAGAAAGAAGTCGATTTCGTCACGGGCGGACTAGCTCGCCTAACGGTAGAGGGGCAGGGCGGATGTTGAACTTACGCGATATGGAAGCAAGAGGCGACACAGATAGAGCGACAAACACGCGAAAAAGAAATTAAATTTGTCAAGCGTAACAAAGAAATAACAGCTTTATTAATTTAGAAACGGTGCGTCCAAATGAAGAACAAAGATAAACGGTGTTCGGCCCGGTGTCGATAAATTCGCGGAAGCGAAACTGGGTGTTCGAAACGACTTAGCGCCACCGAAAATAAGACGCCGTTAAATCATAGTCGATCGGGCCTGGGCCCGAGCGCAATTATATCAGGTCGATTATCGGACCTCTCGTGGATCGATAGTATTTCGCTCGCTGTCCTAACATGCCGTACGAGTACCACATGCATCCAATACATCCCTAACATGCACCGCGCGGACGTTGCTCGAAACGCTCCATACAAGGTTACGCATTAATCGCGAATTCACTCGATCGCTAATCCACTTCCGACGTGGGATTCGACACACATAAGCAGAATTGTTTCCACGCGAAACACATTCACACTCGACGACTAACCGACGACATACAGGATCGCGAAACACACTCACATTGCACGGCAGACTACTCACACATACCAAACTTAAACGCTAAACGGGCGAAAGATTTCGCGACTATCATATTACGCCGTATTATTGATCCGCGATCTCCAGAGAGACGACTTACGCTGACTCTGACGCACGATATTAATCGAATCCGCGAAACCAATGATCCGGACGCTTCGGGGCTCGATTCGCTTGCCGACGTGGCCGTGTCACAATCGCAATTACGCTAATGCCAACGTGATAAACACTAATAATTTCGAGCCGAGCTCGAACGCAAAAATAACACGAAATCGCGGCTACGACGGCAGAACGAAGGATTTCGATCGCGATCGCGCGTGGCTACTATACAGCGGGATAACCTCACCGGCAACGATGCTCTTTCCTCGAGAATCCGGGGCTCGGCAGCTTCCCTCCGTTCGGCCTCTCGAGGTCCTGCCGCACTCCTTCGCACTCTCTTCGCTCTCGGCCGGGATCCCTCCTCGCTCTCACGCTTATTCGTACTTGCTCTCGGACTTTACTCTCGCCCAAAACGCGTCTATCGCTTTCACAAGCTCGCGACAGTCTGACCCGGGAGCACCGCGATCTAGAATCGGTAACGCCGGGCCAGCCGGGAATGCGCAACCGGAGTGCGTGTTATCACGGCCAATCACGCGATAACACGCGAGGCAGCCGCCTGACGGCACGGTCATGATCGTACCGGGGGCGCGCGCACCCCCAAGATCGCGATTAATATATTTTCCACGGGGCCCTTTGGAGAGGGCCTTGGCGGTTCCGCCGGGATCTCGGAAGCGAGGAACGCAACGGTGTCCCTCGCTGACCTTCTCTTTTTCCCGCCGTCTCTCGCGGCGATGGAGCTCCTTCGGGATCCTTCGGGGCACGTCTCCTGCATCGAGGCGCGAGGATCCTCCTCGTCCTCTCGCGCTTCTTGCCACGCTACCGAATTCGGTGGTTGTTAATTCCTGTGCTTTTTCTTTTCGTCCTTCCGAAGGTCGTCTTCTGAGTTGTTGTGATCGTTGTTTTTGATGCGGCCGTTTTCCCGCTTCTCCGGTAAGGCTCCCGTGTTGTATCGAAATAAGGAAATAATAATACAATTAAAAAGATGAAATAAATAACGCCCCGAGATTTCGGTACGGCTCTAATGTTTTGAGACTGGCGCGGATGCGTTTTCCGCGCTCAGCGATCGGAGAGGGATCCGGCGGACGTGCGCGGGACGGCAACGTCACAATATATATATATTTTTTAAGTTATATGGAAAATTCAAGTATATATATTGTGTGTAATAATAATACAAATATGTATGTATATATATTGTGCATAACATAGGAATAATACAAATCAATAAAAAAACACTCACAAAGGTAAAAAAAAGTGCGCCAAGTATAAAAAATATATCTTGTACACAACAGAAAGTTAAAAAAATACTTATGTCTGAAAAATAACTAATACAAAAATTTTTCTCTAAAAAATAAAAAACTAAATAAAATCAATAATTAACTGGCCAAGTATTTACAAGTAATTCAGTTTGTAAAAATTTGTAATTTGAAATAGTAGATATCATAAAATCTATTTTTATAGAAGTGTTTAGATAGATCTCCTTAAAATTAAAACGTCTGAATAACCTCCCTTCCTTCCTCCTTCCCTCCCTCCCTCCTTCCCTCTCTCTCTCTCTCTCTCTCTCTCTCTCTCTCTCTCTCTCTCTCTCTCGGAAAACAGAGAATACAGAGAATAAAAATAAAACAAATAAAAGAATATAATAATGACAATGAATACAATAATAAACAAACAGAGAAAAGAGAGAGAGAAAGAAAGAAAGCTTTATTTATAAAGCGCTCTGGGACAAAATCCCCTCAAGCGTCATAAATACTAATACATAAGTAAAAATACATTTAAAATTACAATGTGTGCGCAATGTTCTCAACATGTAAAGAAAGTGTTTATGCATAAATGTTTATAATCAACAATCTTAAGGCATGCCAGAGAGAGATGCAATAGTATACTAAGCATTCAAGAAACATCCCCCAATTTATATCCCTATCATGAAGAGGCACAGACGAGCAACCGCGAATATAACTTTTGTTTAAAATCCGCCAGTGTCGCCGCACTTCTAATAGACTCAGGGAGACTATTCCAAAACCTAGCCGACGTAAGTCTAAAAGACCGTTTATATAATTCAGTTCTACATAGTGGCAGAAATAGTCTATCCCTCGGAGTCTTAGTGGCACGGTCGGATGTTGCGATCCTACAGTTGAAATTGGAGTGCAGAAGACTTGGTTGTTCAGTTTCCAATATCTTATACAACAGGCATCCAACAAAGTAAGCTCTTCTAGCATCAATCTTGAGCCATCGTAGCCTTACATAACAAAGTGTAATATGCTCATCAGTCCTTACATTGAAGATAAATCTGACGTAAGCATTCACAGCTCTATGAAGTCTCAGACTTTGCTCGGTTGTCATGTCCGTGTAAGCCACACAGCAATAATCAACATGTGGGTAGATAAGTGAAATGACGAACTTAGATTTGAGAACTTCCGGCAATAGGTGCCTGCAAAGTTTTAATATAGAGCAGAATGGATTCTGTTTGTCATATTAGTAACCTGCTTCTCCCAAGATAAAGTATTTATGATCGTGACACCAAGATATTTAACAAATGTAGAATATTGAATCAAGGACCCATCCACTCTTATAGCAGGAAGTGTACTCGTATCAATGGCTTTGACAAATCTCGATGTTCCCATAATTATAGCCTGAGTCTTATCTGAGTTTAAGATGAGTCTGTTAGTACTAGACCATCCAAGAATAGCATTAATGTCTTCATTGACCTTCCGGATGGTGTGAGATAAATCTCTTGGTTCACAATGGATATAGGCTTGGAGGTCGTCAGCATAAAAATTGTACTTGCAGTGCTTGACCACATGTCTAAAATCAGTTAGATACAGAGTGAAAAGCAAGGCTCCCAACACAGAGCCCTGCGGTACCCCAACCCTGGCGGGAGACGGAGATGAGGTTGTACCCTTTATGCGATCTTTAACCGCCTGAGTCCGCTCAGTCAAGTAAGAGTGTATCCAACGCAGGACACTCTCAGAAAAATTTAAGTTCTTCAATTTCTTGATTAGCAAAAAATGATCCACCCTATCAAAAGTCTTCGAAAAATCGAAGAAAACAGACACAGTGACCATCCTTCGGTCAGCCGCATGTCTCACCTCGTCCAGCATCCTAATCAGACAAGTTTGCGTAGAGTTTGGTTGTTCCGATAAGCAGACTGACACGGATCGTATAAGCCAGAGTCCTCCAGATAAACACGAATCTGCGCGCAAACCAATCGCTCCATCGCCTTCGACAAGGTAGGAAGTATAGATATTGGTCGATAATGTTGCACCAATTCCTGACTTTAGGTATCGGACAGATAAGAGCCGATTTCCACTTCACAGGGAAAACACCATTCATCAAGGAGAAATTGAATAGATGCTCCAAAATAGACATTGTACAGTGGATTGTCAGTTTCAACAATCTCAAGGAGATGCCATCTCCACCCACCGCATTTGATTTGACCCTGGAAACCACTCTCGCGATGTCCCGCGGCACTACATAATTCCAGTGGAGGCTCCTGTCATCAAAATCCCGCTCAAGAATATCCCTCAAAGAGCCGTCCTCCACATAATCAGCATGTTCCACACTATGCTCAAAGAATGCATTAAGCTCTTCAACAGAGAGCGAAAGACGCCCTCCGGTATCCCTGGCCTTAATAAGACCCAGATGTCTCAACCTGCCCCAGACCTCAGATGCCTTGCCTTCCCGATTGAAGAAGTTGACATAATATTCGCGCTTTGCAGAACGCACAAGATTTTACGCCCTGTTGCGCAGCACTTTGTATCGATCATAATATACGTCATTTTTATGCCTGCGCCACGTTCTTCTGGCCAGATCCCTATCGCGCATCACCATACGAATCCTATCAGTCAACCATGGGGCAGGCAAATTCCTGAAGTATCGTCGTTTCAGAGGCACATGCGCATTGAATATATTGAGTAATTTAGTGCAAAAGATATCAGTCTTTTCATCCATGTTATCCGAGAGCGACACGTCAGTCCAATCGATATTACCAACATTAGACTGAAAGGATGCTGCATCAAAGCCACTCCAATCCCTGCAAACTATAAGCTTCCCATGACGACGCTGAAGCTTAATCCCATACCTTATAAAAATAAGATCATGTGCTATAGAAATGCTACTCCACACTGACCAAATTCCTTGAGCTTATCCCTGTCATCGATAATGCACAAGTCTAACAGCGTGCTGGAGTCCCTCAGATGATGAGTGGACCTGAACGGCACCAGATATAAACTCGACTCAAAGATAAGGAAGCCAAGTTGCTATTAAAGGTGTCTTGATTGATTCATATCAGCATTAAAGTCTCCTAGGATGATCGAGTGCCTATAGCCTACCTGGAAATCCAAAAATGACTGGAAAAACTTGTTCAGATAACCCGATTTCGGAGGTCGATATACTGCTAGCAAGAGTTTAGATCTATCATTGAATATGATCTCCGCCATAATAAATTCTGGTCTATCCGTAACCGACCCATCACAGCAACAAAGAATGAAGGCACGAAAATGATCCGCCAAATAAGAGAGAGAGAGAGAGAGAGGGAGAACAAAGAGAGAGACAGAGAGAGAGAGAGAGAGAGAGAGAGAGAAAGCAGCATGACTAACGTATAAACAAATAAACGAAAAGTGATATATAATTTTGATGACAATATTTAATAATAATATTATAAAATAAGGATAAGAATGTTAGGATGAAAATAAGGAATTAAAAAAATATATAATTAAATATATAATTAGAATATATATATTCAAAAAAAATTTTATTTTATTTCTATTTCATTATACGTGTGTTTCAATATATGCGTGTCGTGTGCGTGAACGTGAGCGTGCGCGCGCGCGCGCGTGTGTGTGTGTGTTGTGTGTGCATCCTACAAGTAAAATGGCGGAAATGCCAATTTTCAATTTTTTTATTGATTTTGCTAGGAGCTAAACGTTGATGTTAAGCAAGCATTACTACAATACTATCATCGAGAACGAGACATGCAATATAATTTGTTTTTTATTTGTTTCCATCACAGAAAATCAAATAAAATATTAAAATTGAACTTGAATATTATTTTTCATGATTCTTATATAACTTATTCGTTGCAAAAAGTAATAAATTTGAAAGAAATTTGGAAGTGAGATTATATTGGGAGGTAATTTGATCATAATACATGTATTCTCATATAAATAGAAGTAATAGATGTTTTAATTAAAGAAGATTTTCAATTAATTCAAAAACCATCACGTACCAAATTTTTTAATAAATTATAGTTTATTTTAAATTGACAATCCATCAAGTTTTAATTATAAAATAATAATTAAATTCTAATTGATACCTGCAACTTGTTCGAGATCACGCTTAAAAACTTGCATTAAACGATTCATCTAATTTTAAGGGGAATTTGCAACATGGGCTTGAAATAATTATAATTTTATTTCGGTTAACGTATCGTATTATTTATTTCTTCAAAGTCGAAAAATAGGCAAATCGTAACAAATATTATAATATCTCAACTTTTTCTGCCGCGAACAAAGCCCATGTCGCATACAAGTTTAATAACAAACCGCGCAAACAACTTCGACAGTCGCACGATAAGGCAAATGGCACGCGCGATGCCGTGACGTATCGATGACGTAAGGGCCACCGGCCTATCGGGAGCGCTAATTTTCGCCTCGCGCCAGCACTTCGCGTGGCAGCCAATAAAGTTCGGCGCCTTTTCCGAATTTAAACAAATTGAAATTATTGGCAGTAAGCGAGAAAAGATCGATTATAAAAGGGCCCGCTCTCGAGGAGCGGGCGCACTCGCTACTTTCGCGCAGTACACCGCATAGTTACACCACAAATTGATTCACCGCATTATACGACCGCTTTCTATCTTGTTAAACCGTTTACGACGACCGCTTTTTTCTCAGTACATTTTCTTATCACACGATCGCTTTTCTTTTCGGATTACTCTTTGCTCAACGGATTAATTTTGTGAATAATTTGTACCAAATTATTTATTATAATTAAAGGTGTTTATAATTATAACTATACGTGCGTGACTTTATTATCCGTGTACTGCCTCCCTTGTACGTGTTTCGTGTGTCGTCACGCTCTACGTCTCGCGTCGCTCTAAACACAACTTTTTTTACCGCAAAAATTTTATGAAAAGAAGGTTTAAAATGTAATCATAAATAAATTTCGCGATATAAAAAAAAATAAATTTAAGATAATAATATTAAGAAAATAATATTATTTAAGAATTGGTCAATAAACATTAAATTAAGACAGAGATAGTTACATTACAAAATATTATTTTGTATATTGTGTATTTTTTCCCACAATTTTGTGTTATTTTGTTTTGCGTTATTTTTGTTTTGGTGCTAAGTGGCATGCGCGACGAAAGATATTAACATCTGCTTTCCATTTCAATATATTGAATCTATTTGTTGATATATTGATCAAGGAGGGCGATTGTATGACAAAATCTTTGAAAGATGTCGGAAGGACAGTTGTAAAAGATTTAGTATCATTTATTAGCAAACATACACTAAATGCCATATGTGGTAAGGTTTTTGTAAAGTTTTTATTGTTCTGAATTATATTAGATTTTCCTTCTAAATGATATCCTAGTTTAAGATAAAAATCCTAATTTAAAAATTATATTAGATTTTCCTTCTAAATGATATTCTATTTTAAGATAAAAAGAAAATTTGGTCCTATATAAAGTATCGATGCTATAGAAAATATAGATAATATCCGATTTTAGTAATTATGTACTTACGTTAATCTCGGATACCTCGCCAATGATCTTGATTATCATATATGTTGTAAAGATAAGATTGCTGATTAATATTCACTTTGTTTTATTGCGTGATTTCGTACAGTTTTTGAAATGTTTAACGAAAAAAATTTACCAAATTTTTTATATTATTTTACAAGGGTTTGTAACTTTGTGCACAAAGTAGTGATCCATTCCATTACATATTGTCCTGTGCTTTGAAATGAGGTTTACATAATTTAAAAAAAAGCGCCAAGTATACGCGTCAGTTGCGAAAAATTGTTATATGTATTTAATCTATAAAATCCTACAAAGATAATGATATTAAAAAATTGCGCCATCTGAAATTAAGAAATTTATACAAATATTTCGACCAAAAACTTATACAAAATAGCTGTTTTAAATTCTTATAATAATAATGTTATTAAAAAGTTGCGCTATGTCAACAAAAATTTATGTTACATGTACAAAATTTATGTCTAATATTAAAACAAAAAATATATTCAATAATATATTTAATAATACATATATTCAATAATATATTCAATAATAATATACAAAACATAAAAAAACATAAAAGACAAGATAAATATAAAAAATTAAAACTTAAAAAATTGGCACAAAAATTAAAATTAATACAAAAATTAAAAATTAATACAAATAAAAAAAAATAAAAAAATTTTATAATTAAAAAATCTTGCGCTAAACTAAACACTATACTAAAATTAATGTATTCTTCAATACATTTACATTGCAATTTTATTGATGTAATTAAATTTTTATTGATGTATATAACTAAATATAATTCTAAATAATAATATATCCTTTGTAAGTTAGCAGTGCCAAGATATTTTAATTAAAATTTTTTATCTTTTTTTATTTGTATTGTTTAATTTTTGTATACATTTTAATTTTTTGTACTAATTTCTAAGTTTTAATTTTTCTATTAATTTTGTCTTTTATGTTTTGTATTATTAAATATATTTTTTTTAATATTAAATATAAATAAATTTTATATATTTAGCATAAATTTTTGTTCAGCGCAACTTTTTAATAATATTATTATTGTAAGAATTTGAAACAGTATTTTGTATAACTGTTTTCGCTCAAAATATTTGTATAATTTTTTAATTTCAGGTGGCACAATTTTTTGATATTATTATTTTTGTAAGATTTTAATTGTAAATACAATATAACTATATAACAATTTTTCGCAATTGGCTTTTTTATTTTTTCTACTTGGCGTCTTTTTTATCTTTATTTAAAAAGAAAAGTTTTTAGGAATTATATCATTTTTTTGTTGTACACGTTAATCTTTAAATATTGTATATATACAGGGTGTTCCTGATAATAATCGTATCATCTCTCATGTGCAGGTAGAACAAATGAAATTGAAAAGTTTTTTACTATTTTACGATAATTCGTAATAATTATCAAGAAATTAAAAAAGATTTAACAATTCGCGTGAGTAAAAAGGGCGTGAGTAAGCGCGCAGTAAAAAGGGATAATTTGATGTGTGGTTGTTAGGTCGCGAGAATCCCTCGTTATGTGCCGTACGTAACCGTCATTTTAGTCCAGTCGGGTTAGACCAAAAAAAGAGCTGAAATTGTATTAATTTATTGCAGCAATTTTATTTTTTTATTTGTTGGAGGAGGTCATTAGTAGTCTAAATCCAGATTTTTGGGACTCCACCCTTGTTGCATCAGCCGCCATCTTGAATTTTTAAGATGACAGTTTTTATCAAATAACTTGCTTATTTTCAACTTTAGGAATAATTCAATTTTAAAATAAAAATAGTAAGAACAAAATTTGTGGGAAATTTAATTATACTCTATAACTTTGATCATTAGTATTTTTCGTCTTAAATCTGAAAAAGGGGGGTAAAATTTAATTATTAAATTATCTCATTTATTTTTAACTTTAGCGTATAAATGATAATAAACAAGTTGTAGAAAATAAAATTTTCTACAACTTTGGTTCTTATCTTTTTTCTCCTGGAGTTAATACTTTAGGTCCGACACCAATAATAAGGGAAAAGAGAAGTGTGAAAGAATTTTTTTTCTCGAACATACGACAACTGCGTGGCTTTTTACAACGTAAAACTCAAGTTGTTTTTTTATATTTTTTTATATTTTTATCATATATATATATATATATATATATATATATATATATATATATATGTTCTAACGCAGGTCCTCCTGGTGTGAGGGGGGGGGAGGTATCAAGGGGAAGCCGCGCGGGAAACTTGTGGACACAGAGGGTCCACAAGTGACGTCGCTCGAGCAGGAGACGCTTATCGCGGGAACGGACATATTTCAAAGACGAGTGCCAATGTTCGGTTGCTATATTTATTAAAAATAAATAGCATCTATTACACGTGCGGTATGAAGCGAATTTTTATCTAGGAAAAGCCGAAGAGACGCTTATCGTGAGAGCGTGACATGTTTAAACCGGTGCATAAAGGCGAGCGCCGATGTCCGGCTGCTTTATAAACATTATAAACAAATAGCGTATATTGCACGTGCGGTCTGAACATTGAGAATTTTTTTCTAGGAAGAACCGTTTATCGGTGCAAGTATAAACAAAACACGAAAGGAAAGGAGATGTAGAAATAATTAATATTTTTAATATTAATATAATTTTTCACATACATGCAACCATTAGCGCTATCCGTCTCCCATACATTGAGAATCTTATTAGCTCTATCCTTCTCCCACGTCCACGCAAACATCGCGCTATTCTTCGTTCACCAATCGCGCCGCGGTTACCTATTTTATCACATATCTATCTTACATATAAGGAAGGGAAGCGAAAGAAATAGATAATCTTTTTTTTCATTTTCTTTTAACATATTTATTTATATTATCATACATCACCTCTTTGCAAGGTTTCATACAAAAGTTCATTCACAGCATAAACTACTAATTCTCAATCTATAATAGATGTTTTATCACAAATGTCTTGCAAAATTTTGACTGCATCTTCTCTCATGGCACTAGGCATATTACTTTGCAAACACTGAACAAATTGATCAAAGCTCGCATTTACATCTTCTGTATTCTCATACAATTTAAAATATTCGTGATTTACACAATGTTCAAGTTCGAATAAAAATAATATAGTTGCTGATTTCATGTATAAGCAAGAATCGTCTACTATAAGTTTAACAACACTTGTATCATGTATTTTAACATGTTCCATTATTAGATATTCAATTCTTAGCAAAGAAGATGTATTCAACTGCAGGAATAGCTCAATATCGATACATCTTTTGATGAATATTTCCCACGTTTCATGAGGTAGTATTATGTGATTTCCTCGGATATCGCCAAGATGTAATTCCACAAAGGATTCAGGTCCCACGCTGATTCCAATGTCCAAGTATTTATACGCCGTGCGCGTCAATGCAAATCTGCGTACCAAAATTCGTGGTATACAACGAAGTTTATCACGTCTGAAAAAAAGAATACAATTAAATATGGAAAAGTATGGAAAAAACATATATAAAAAATATATTAAGCATTTTGTGATACTTACGAATCAAGCGGTTTCTTGTACGACTTAATTTCATCTCGAGGAACATAATAATTCATGCGTTTAACACTATTGCTGTTTCCTTCAGCGGAGCGTTTACCACTATTGCTGCTTTTTTCAGCGGAGTACATTTTGTCTCTCGGTTATGAAAAGTAGAACGGTTATGAAAAGTAGAGCGGTTGACGTGACACTGATCATATAAAACCGAGTATACGTTTATTTTTTAAAAGTATGATGTGATGGGAGATTAATGCTTTGAAATTTAGGAGAAGGGAGAGACAGCCAATTGAAGGCTCAAAAATTGAAGAGAAGGGAGAGACAGCCAATTAAAAAAAATTCTTAGAAACGATTCGCGAGGAAAAGAGTGGGGAGAATAAAAGATAAAACATATTAATAATGTTTACATATTTTAATTTTTAAAAATATCGCAATTCTTTTTGACGTTGCGACCACCAGTTAAATATTTTTAATACATTCTGTAATGCGCAATTCTTAACATGTTTTCCACATCTTATAGTATTAGCAACATTTTTAGAGTATTTAAGGGGATCCTTAAGTGACTGGCGAACTCCGATGGGTTAGCGCCCTCATCTAAACGTAACTAAAATTGCCGATAATACCGGCATTTGTAGTTCCGCTATTATCGATAGTATTCAATTAATTTAAACATGCATAATAGAAGATGCAATTTTTGCATTGTGTTCCATATATTCAAATGAGAATATTACAATATATTTTTACTGCTTTATTTATCGTCTAGCATATGTATCCAAACATATCTAAGCGTGTGATATTAAAATATATATGCGTGTCTTTATTGCATCGAAAACAATTTGAATATTGCTTACATAATAACGTGTACTCTTCTATATATTTTTTAAGAGAAATACCATTTGGACATTTGTGTCCACATTTTTATATATACACGTTTATGTATACATATATGTAATATATTATACACGTATATACATATACATAATATTTTATATATGTATAAAATATATATATATATATATATATATAGAATTGATATATATATGTAAATGTTTATGTATTTGTAGTATAAATTTGCAAACATTTACAATACATTATATATTTATCTCAATCGCGATAAAATAATGAATTTACAATATTTTGAATATTGAATATTCGAATATCTTGAATATTGTAAATAAAGAGTAGGCCCATCCATCGCCTATTCTTGTGAGACACAACCATATATTCTTTTTGTCTCTGCAATAAAGATAATCCTCGCATTGAGATTTTCTCTTAATATTTTTTGCATATCATAAGTTTTATGAATAAATATTTATCATCGTTTTTATCATTTATTTTACACACATGCAAATTGCATCTTGTGTGAAATAACCAGCACACGAATTGATCGCCTCTGGCATTTATTATTTAATCAAAGCGCACATGCAAAACGCATTTGATATGAAAAAACAATCAGCTCACGAATTGATCGCCTCTGGCATTTATTTTACACACATGCAAATTGCATCTTGTGTGAAATAACCAGCACACGAATTGATCGCCTCTGGCATTTATTATTTAATCAAAGCGCACATGCAAAACGCATTTGATATGAAAAAACAACCAGCTCACGAATTGATCGCCTCTGGCATTTATTTTACACACATGCAAATTGCATCTTGTGTGAAATAACCAGCACACGAATTGATCGCCTCTGGCATTTAAGCGAGGAGCACACACTTTTGCATAAGCGCATAACCATAAACATAAAGAAATTGATTGGTCCACAAATGTATGCATAAGAAAATGAACCAATCAATTTTTTTATGTTTATTGTTATGCGCTTATGCAAAAGTGTGTGCTCCCCGCTTTATTATTTAATCAAAGCGCACATGCAAAACGCATTTGATATGAAAAAACAACCAGCTCACGAATTGATCGCCTCTGGCTAATTAACTACTGTACCTGTAACTAGTATTTTAAAATACTAATATAATAAAAGAGGCAAGCTTTTCTCATTATATTTGCGTCTCATTGAGTTCCCGCACATCATATATTAAAAATAGTACACAAAAAAAAAATTTCAACGTGTAGTAACGTGCTATAATAATACGCGATAATCTCTTGTTACGCGTATGAACAAGACACGCGACAAACTGAGACTGAGCCTGCCACGCACTGATACGATCGCGTGCGTCTGTTCGCATGTATGTGTGTGCGTACAGCTGACTTACTGCCTGATACATACATACTTACATACTAATTGCTATAGATATCGCGTAATAATGAAAATGAAAACTAATCTTTATAAATGTTTATCTTTATAAATTAATATTCTATGACCGAAACCTTTATAATATAAAAACATTATTTTTATATTATTAAATTAATTTCATAAAAACAAAAATATTATTTCTATTTTACGAAAAAATTATATAAAATTAATTATTTATATGTATATTATGGATTATTCTGTATAATTAATAATAACTGTATTATCTTTGTATATTACACATATGTTATATAGGTGTTCCCAAATTCAAATTTTGCAAAGGAATAATTCTGGAAATATCAAATAATAATAAAAATTGTTATCAATTTTTTTAGCAGTATTTTCTAAAATTTAATAGCTTTTACTTTATAACTTACGATTTATATGATCGCCTGTGATTCGTGCATCTAATAATTGATAATAAAATAAAAAACTATAATAACTATATATAACAACTATAATAATAACTATAATAATAACTAAATAACTATAACTTAACTATAATAAAATAAAAAAAGAAAATAACTTGTATTGTATATCTCATTTATGTTGTATAAAATAAAAATACATAAATTTATTTATTTATTTACGTGTAGAAAAATAAGAATAAAATAGAAGAATAAATGTTGAACAAATATAAAAGTATAATAATGGGAATGAAAGAATAATAAATGAACAAAAGAAGAGAGAGAGAGAGAGAGAGAGAGAAGCGTAAGTGAACGTATAAGTGAATATGCGAGAAGCATAAAACGATACGTACATAGTGAGCGAGCGATTAGAAAGAGACAGAGTATGATTGAAAAAGAAAGATAGAGAAACTGCAATAATGTTAATGTATGCGTACTCTACATATATGAATTTTGCTCTACACACATAAAAGAGACGAAGATAGTACGATTAGGTCTGCTTTTGTATATATAATATACACAAAAACACACATACATACATATAATACTTTTTTTATTTAAAAAATACACAATATTTCATTTATACTCTATAAAATAAAGAATAATTAATTTATTATCTTGTAGAAAAACAAAAAGAAAAAGAATAAAAATCAACAAATAAAAGAATATAATAATGAGTATAAATGAATACAGTAAAGAACAAGCAGAGAAAGAGAGAGAGTGAGAGAGAGAGAGAGAGAGAGAGAGAGAGAAACTCAAGTGAGCGTATAAGTAAATATGCGAGAAGCTTGAAATGATACGTAGTGAGCGAGCGATTAGAAAGAGACAAAGTGTATGATTGAAAAAGAAAGATAAAGAAACTGGCGTTATGTTAGTGTATACATACTCTGCAAACATGTATTTTGCTCTACACACATGAAAGAGACGAAGATAGTACGAATATATCTGTCTTTGTCATGTAAGATTGCACCTCTGTCTATCGCGACATCACGCAACTAATCTACTGCTCTGTTTTACTCTTCAGCCTCGATCTCGCACACACACATATGCACGAAAATTTTAGATTGCATTAACTTTTTTATAAAGCTTCTAAACTCATTTCTCTAAGTTCACTGATACTCTTTGATGAAATGCCAAGTCGAATTGTTACTGATTAGGCACGTGCAGATTACAAATTTTTTGTATTAAATAAATGTTGACGGCAGAAGCCGATAACTAAACTAATTTTGTAATTTTTTTTCACTTTTTTTATGAAATCATATCTACCCGAGTACGTTATTATATATATTTTAATTATGGAAAAGGATTTATCGATATTTATAATAAACAAAAAGATTATGCACTTTAACTTAATATTCGCGTTTTGATCGGTAAAACAGACCTTAAGGATCCCCTTAAAGGATCAATATCTTCATAATCAGCATCCAAAGTCTCGATAATCAGGTATTCTCTCGTATAATTTTCAAGCAAATCCACCAGCCATTCTCGTTTCTGACATCCCTTGACGTACACGAAAGTCGAGTTCGTATCGAATCTCATCGAACATGAACGCGATGCAATTATTTCCCAGAGTTACACCAGATCCTTCAGCTGGTTTGTTTAGCGTTAGTTTTCCTTCAATGTATAGAAAACTCTACGGCAACGTATACAGATCCTGTTGTTGTATGGGTATTCGTATCCCATTGCTGTGTTCAAATGTTGTGTTGGCGTATGGATTGTACGTGTGAGTCTCGATTTTGATGATACGATCGTCAAAGACTGGCTCGCCTCCAATGTTAAGGATATTGGTCATGTTTTTTCATTTCGTACCGCGAAGTCCAAAGAGTGTAAAAATTCAATATTCGATGCGCTGAGCTTTTTTCTCGTCTTTTTAGAGCAACCTAATGGTGATGTTGATGGTAATGATGATGATGATGATGATGATGATGATGATCGGATGATATCATCAATCGGTACCGTAAAGATATTATTATGTCTCACGTTCTTCTTCGAGTCGTTCAACACGAACATGTATCGCATGCTAATTTTGTCGCCATCGTTCATGCAATCTGATGGTGATCTCTTCTCCTCGAAAATCGAGCAATCGTCCGTCTTGATCCGCGACGCGTATCGTTAGATCAGTAATGCTCCACGCGATCGGCAGATAAATGATCTGCACAGGCCTTTCCGATATCTTATATCCTGGCAGCACGCTCGGTGAAAATTCACGTATCGTATGAACGCGTTTGTCGTTACTGTACGCACTAGTGATCACGTTACTCTCTATGCGAATAATGTTTACATTGATGATATTAATTGGTACGTCCGATTGATGCCACTGTCTTGGCTGTAATATGCGGTTCGAGAATCCCAATAACGATCCAATGTTGTTGGATTTGTTAAAGTTTACTCTGAAAGCGCACCTGATCTCGCTATTCATCATATTATAATTAGCACGAAGTACTATCGGGTATTCTATAGTTTCGTCCTCGTCACGGTTCGCTCGAACGGTTTCCTCTCCTGACGGAATATCACCGCGTTTATCAACACGATTGCTGAAGCGAAACACGCGTCACCGGCGTTTTCGTAAAATTTCACGTTTCAAAAACTCATGTATGGCGTGTATCTCGTACGATCCTTCGGGAATCGTAATTTCCGTGTCATTTTCATCGAAATAAAATTTATTATTCGAGGAATTCACGTTCAACATCGTATGATAAGTCTCAAAATTTGTTAGACCGAGCTCGTAGTCACTGTCGCTCAAATCTATGGCTAGATGGTAGTGTACCGCGAGGACGCTACTGTTCCCAGTTAACGTAAATGTCATAGACATGTCGCGAAAACTGTTTAACAAATACTGAGTCCTAACGGCGCATCATCAGGCTTTAAATTCACACTGATCGTCGTCGACAAAGAAACTGCAGACACAATTGTCCGCAGATACTCAGATCGTAAGTTTGAACAAGTGTATGGTTGTACTGTATATTCGTCACGTTCCGCCCGAAATATCGCACCAATTCATTCGGTGGTCGAAGATTGCCAAAACTGTCGAAATATATATATATAATAATGCGATTCTTCCTCTTTGCGTAGGCCACCCAATGAGTACCTGGTCCTTTGATGTTATTCAAATTCACGATGCCACTCTCGTTTCGACGTATACTACCGATTGGTAAAGAATCACACATAAAAACACCTCTAAAGAATGGTATACTCATACGTTTTGCTAGTTGTTCTAATTGTATGTTCGTTATCACGCCCATAGGCATATTTAACATCTCTTTGACGTTTTTTTTTTTCTTCGTTATCACACCCTGTTCACATTTGTACGGGCAAAGATACAATCCCTGTTCATATTTGTATGGAGTTAGATAAAGCCCGTAACCTTCTATCGCGCGATTGTGGCGTTACAGCTCCTCCAGCTGATGCCGCGCGGCTTTGCTATCCTTTACCGCTTTTGCCACGCCGGCCGCTCCACCGATCGAAGATCCGAGCGTGCCCAATATTGGTAAAATCGGCAATACACCGCCTTGTTTCGCTGTTGGAAGTATCCGTTTCTTCACCGTCTTTTTCTTCGTCTTCGTCTTCGTCTTCATACCCATACCGATCTTTGCTTTCATCGTTGCCCAAACAGCTATAGCTGCTGCTCTCTCACCCAGAGTCGAATCTTTCGCGACGATGCGTTTTTGCGCTCTCTTAGCGAGTATCCTGTCAGCTGCGTGTCTCTCGGTAAGATCGGTGCTCCGAGAATACGCAATGTCGTGCTCGCGGCAAGCCGCGTCCAATGGATTTATATCCTGATCGCCTCTCGCCAATCGTTTTTCCAAATGAGTACCCGGGCCGCAAAATTGATAACCAGGAATATGTAATTCGATAGGAAATGCGTTTATCGCACAATTTAATAGGCATTTACCTATTTTCGTTGACATTCGCCGCAATCTTTTCTCAACGGCGCTGGCCCGTCGACATGCGTTTGTTGCCACAGTTGATTGTAATGTTCGTAACAGCGACGATATTGTTGAATCTCAAAATTCGCCTTTATATGTTCCGGAAGCTTGTCCCACAGATAATGGATATGATCACCGCACATTCGCAGCAAAACGACTTTCGGCACAAACTGTAACTGTTCGGCGCTCAAATTGCAAATATCGGAAGGTCTCGATAGCAGGATGAACATTATCGCTACTGAGCGATTCGTAATTCCGCACATCTATAAATAGACGTTTGATCCAACTGCCATCTCATTCGATAGTGTGAAAATGAAATTCGTGCGACAAACGTTGGCGATAATCAAAGTGACAAATTGTGACGACAAATTACGGTCGATGGGGGACAACGCGGAGATGCGCAAGCATGGTACGATGTTACCGACTACTATATGCGGTATCATTTGCGGTCCTTCGAATTGCGGTAAAACCAACGTGTTGATAAGTTTGATAGAAAGTCCACACGGTGTACGTTTCGAGAACGTGTACGTGTACTCAAAATTGCTTCAACAGCCGAAATATCGATATCTGGAGAATTTATTGACATCAATTGACGAAATTGGTTATTTTATATTTTCCAACAACAGTGATGTTATTCCATCGAGCGAGGCGCATCCAAACTCGATCTTCGTGTTCGATGACGTGGCATGTAATAAGCAAGATGCTGTGAGAGAGTACTTTTCAATGGGTCGGCACTCGAGCGTCGACTGCTTTTATTTCTGTCAGACGTACGCGAGAATACTTAAACATCTGATACGTGACAATGCAAACCTACTGATTCTGTTCAAGCAGGATGGTACTAACCTGAAACATGTGTATAACGATCACGTGAATACCGATATGTCTTACGATGAATTTTGCGCGTTATGTCGCGATTGTTGACAGCACAAGTATGGATTCGTAGTGATAGACAAAGACAGCTCGCTCAACGATGGTCGGTATAGAAAAGGATTTAACGTGTTCGCGATACCACAAAGTGATTAGTCGTTGCCGATACATCGTGGTGAAACGTAAGAAATTGACACTCTACTGACATGGCTGACAGCGAGGGTATTCGTGAGCGCGAGAAGATTGCGAGGAAAATTGCGAAAACGAGCGAATCGATTCGCAAGAAGCATCGCGCTTTGAAGACCGGTAAAATCGAAGAGGATATCGTATTAGACAGACACTTTAGACCTCTCATCGGACCACTACAAAAGATTGTCGACAACTCTAGTTCGATCGTGGTAAAGAACGAGCCGGGAAGTAACATCGACGCGGAAATCGAACCGTTAATCATCCGGAAGCGTGAGAAGGATGCAACACCAGAAAAGACAGAAAAACAATCTGACGCCTGGTCGAATCACTCAGCGACACCGCATAAATCGAAACGATTGGTCGCTTCACCGGACGAACCGCCGATAACCTCTACACCGTCCGTAACAACGAGAATCGTACCTACGATGCCTGAATTACTTGCTCGCGAGGATGTTTTCGAAACCACGGATGATTCGCTCGTAACGTCCGTTCGAAATCAATTGCAAACGCCGGAAGGTCAAGAAATGTTGCGAGATCAGTTAGGTCCATTGGATCAAAAGTATATCTGGCCTGTCCTGAGCGGTGATCAAAATAGTGGTATAGATAACGTGTTTGGTGTTTATCTCGGTCAGGATGGAATGATGTTCGGTAATAAACGTTTTGACGTGGACAATGCGGATAGCATAATTATCGACGGCGTACGATACGCCGGTACACCTGGTCTTTACGAGTTGATCTTCAAGAGAACCCCTGATGACATCATCTATACAGAGGATGATAAGCAAACGTATAAGAACATGCTGTTGGCAACGAGCGCGCATAAAGACAATCACGATGCACACGGTCGAATACGGGGCAACAGAGGATACAAGTACAAAGAAATAATCGCACCGTTGATGTCGATCGAACCGAAAAAGAAAAAATCTGGAAAAGGAGTATTCATGCCTCGCGCGATGTCGCTAACCGACAATAAGATTGATTACGTGCATTGGGACGATCCCAACGAGTTGGTAAATCGTCTACGATTGCTCGACGCTTCGCGCCAAGCGGGTCACAACGGTCACGATAACGAAATCCTGTCGATCATCGAGGAACTTCGCGAAGCCGGCATTATTATAAATTAAACGGAGTCTCGACAAAACTAATCAATCGATTGGTGTCACTCGCATCGATAATGCATATCAACAAATTTGGATTATTTGAACAGCGAAATGATACAACTGATCATAGAGTGATGAAAAGTTACGTACGCGAAAACGCTCTATGCCGCATCGCTACAGACTATGACGCGAGGTCGCGCAAGATTCGCCGTGTAGCGCAACCTGAAGCCGATACCGACGCCGTCAACAAACTATACGTGGATCAGTGTGTTAAAACGTTGAAAAATCAACAGAAAGAGTCAGACGAGAAGCTTGCCGCGTTCGAGAAAGACGTGCGAGCGTTACAAATTGTGATAAACGAGCTTCGGCGTGCGAATATCGCTAGATTAGAAACGAGTAGTCAAAACGTCAATGAAACATCAACAAACGACTACGAAACATCAATGAAATGCCAAGAAAACATCAACAAAACGCCAAGAAAACATCAACGAAACGCCAACAAACGACAACAAAACATCAACGAAACATCAACAAACAATGGACAGCAACAACCGGTCCAAGATCGACTATGAACGATTGGCCATGACGGACAGCAACGAACAGCAATAAATGGTTTAGGGACGGCTGTTGAATCATTGTTAAACGGCTCAGAAACAGCTCGATACAGCTATCAAACTGCTTAGGAATGCCTCAGAAACGACTACAAACGGCTATCAACACACGAAGGATAAAGAACCGCTATTGAAACGAAAATAAACTATTATATAATAAGCTATTGAATGGTTAAAAAGAAAAAAAAAATTCAGATATAAATGATAATGTAATTTCTTCACATATATTACGCGTCAAGAGACCAATCACATTGTTATAAAAAAAAACATGACATCGTTAAAATCCGATAAAAATATCGAGAAGCTCCGACTCGTCGAAGAACTGCATGCTCCAGTGAGAAGAAATTTTCCCCGAAGACACGTTGTAATGCGAGGTTACGACGACCTTTGGCAAGTTGACATCGTCGAGATGCGTCCGTACTCGCGTTTCAACAAAGGTCACCACTACATACTTACCGTCATCGATGTGCTGAACAAGTACGCGTGGGCCGTACCGCTCAAGAGTAAAGGTGGAAGCGAGACGGCTGATGCTATCGCTGAAATAATTCGAGATAGCAAGAGATGTCCGAGAAACATGCAAACTGATATGGGGAAAGAATTTTACAATACCGACGTGCAACGCCTCATGAAGAAACACGACATCAATCATTATTCCACGTATTCAGTGTTGAAGGCATCGGTCGTCGAACGATTTAATCGCACGCTGAAAAATAATATGTGGAAGATGTTTACGCTCAACGGAACTTACAAATGGGTGGACGAATTGCCGCGACTCGTGTCGGATTACAACGCGCGCAAGCATCGAACGATCGGTATGCGACCCGTCGACGTCACCCCCACGGTCGCTGAAAGACTCTTGGCTACGGTGTACAACGCGATAAAGATAGCGGGTCCTGCAAAGTTCAAAATAGGTGACTCGATACGCGTTAGCAAATACAAGACGGTTTTCGAGAAAAGTTATACACCGAATTGGACCACCGAGGTGTTTAAGATCGTTAAAGTGCAGCGTACTAATCCCGTAACCTATCTACTCGAGGACTATCGCGGAAAATCTATCGCTGGAGCGTTCTACGAGTACGAGTTGCGTCGCGCGAATTATCCGGACGTGTACCTCGTGGAGAAAGTACTGCGCAGGAAGGGTGACGAAGTTTATGTGAAATGGTTGGGATTCGATGGATCACACAATTCTTGGATACACAAGGACAATGTCATTTAATTAATACAAACTGCATTTTATTCTAACATAAAAAAAATGAAATATGATACATATAAAATCTGAAATATGTAAAAATATATGTAAGATATATACAGCATATAAAATATAAAATATAAAAGAAAAATAAAGATAAAAGTATATTTCTTTTATTTTCCTGCTTCGATAGTCAATAGTATAATACATTGTGTTACATACATACACACACGCATGCACTATATTACATTATGCTACATTATAATGGTATTCGGTAATGTCCCCATGGTAACGAATTGGTCGAGTCAGGTACGATATATCGCTTGTCATCGTATGGACTTAGAGCAATTTTTGTCTCACGAATGGTATATACTTCATGCAATTTTGACCTTATACATGATTGCTGTCGAGTCATTTCAATCTCTTCGTGAAGGCACCGTGTGTAATCATCAAAAGTTATAGTACGCGCAACGACGTTACTCTTGACGCCTTTAATCTTTTTAGTATCTTTTTTACCATCTACTCGTAACGCGTACATTTTTGCTCTAAGTCCAACGAATTCGGTCATGATCGCACCATTATTTTCATCTTTCATCAAGCCCGGCACTTTTTTATTTACAAGCGGTATATCGTACGCGTTGTTAGCCGGATAATCGCTCGTATCGAATCTATCGATATCGCGTTTCATATTCTCATATATATCGTCGCATTTAATATAATAAATTAAACTATCTGTATCGGTGTACATGACTTTACAATTTTCGTGATATAACGGTAACATGTATTCGTGATGAAATTCATACAAACACACTTTCGATATATCCAGTATGCACATACCGACGTAGATCGGTTTATTAAATTTTACCTCAAGTTTGCGCAGTTCAACGGCGACTAAATTTTCTGAAAAGATACTCCTGCTGTGAAAATTTGGTTTCGCGATCATTGCCTCCGCGCCGTATCGTCCGTCCCACTTTGTTAATAATTTTACCTCAACATGATTGCGCACGTTTTCCATAGTTTTACCGAATACCGCGTTATTCATTAATTTGAACAAATTTTTTTCGAAATCATTTCTCGCGAGTGTTCGAAATTTTGTATTGAGTTCGATGTAATCGCGGAGCCATGCGGATTGAGCGAATTGCAATACGCGATGTATTTTTGTGACGCGAAGACCATGACGCGTGCACTGTTGCAGGTTGCGATAGTGTATGACATAACGCTTCTTATCATATAATGTTGCGAGGAGCTTGTCCTCCCGCTTACCGGGAGGTTTATCGCGTATCGGGCAAAACGGTAGGTCAGCGTGCGCATTGTGAAGATGTTGCGGATACTCTAGATCGACCTCGAGAATATAACCTATCGGTGAATCGGAAGCGATCGCGCTAATGTTAAAATCAGAGATGTCATCGACCCATCGAAAATCGGCATAAGGCAATGGTTGACACATTGCCCATCCGTATAAGTTGTTTACATCAAAGTACATCAAATACGATGAAGATTTCGATGGATCGTACGACCGCATATACTTGTTATTAGCATGCGCGTATCTGCCGGAGCACTGACTTAGACCACCGCGAATACCACGTTCAATAAACATAGCCATGTCGATATCAGTAAGTAATTCGAACTTAATATTTGTATGTTTCAACATGGCATCCCATGTGAAACCTGGCAAAGTGTAATAATACGCGGGGTCGAGGCCATAACTTTTAATGCAACTTTCGTCGAAATTTTCAAAAATATCTGCTAATAACAAGACATCTGTTTTTAAATAAAGATCGCTGTATTCGCCTAGCGTTCGAATGGAGAACCGCTTCCAGACAGTCTCGGCGTGCGCGTAATCGCTCTCGGATACAGTGTCACCGGTTAAAGAATTGTGAAATGAATCGCGCGGTGGTAAACACGTATCTTCCAACCTGTCGACGCAGTCAATATATTCGTACGGAAAGATACCCTTCCGTGTTAATAAATTGAAATTGTCTTCATTTTGAAATTTCGATTTTAAAATTTTGAATTTGTCTTTATTTAAAAAAGATGCCAATTTGTCAAGGCTGGCCGAAAGAAATTTATATGAATCTATAAAACGCAATTTGATATGATTTTTTTCTTCTGCAAGTTTAACATTTTTTGTAAAAGATATATATTTTTCTTTCGTTATCGGTAATACGTCAATTCTCCCTTCGAACGCTGTAGCTATTTCCCTGATAATAAAATGTGAATCATAACCGGATAAATTATGAAAAACTATTGGAATGTAAAAAGAGTCTTTATAATTTAAATTACAATTTGAATGCGCGGGACCTCGGTATCGCCAGTCAAATGACAATGATCGCGTACTCGTGTATCGTCCGGCGCGAATGGTTTCTCGCAAATGTGGCAATGCGTCGCGCTGCGAAATGTCTCACACTGTTCGTGTGAGAGAGTTACCATAGGAACATTCGCGGATATTATATTTTTTACACGGTGCGCTAAATTTTTAAGTTCTTCGACAAACCACGTGATACAATCGACATTACGGCGAGAATAATACGCGGATAATGTTTCATCGTACGCGCAATGTATATAATAAGCTACGCTAAATACCTCGTGATGTTGAAATGTGTATGTAGACATTATCGGATCATTGTTAGTCTTCTTCAGCATGCACTCCAAGTCGGCGTATACGACAAAAGGCAGCAGCTCTTTCCTGTTGTAATTGTTGAACTCGAGCCATTTATCCTTCTCGCTCGGTAACCGGATGGCGCACTCGTTCATTTGTTGGCAGTCTATCATGTGCGACTGCAACTTGTTGTTGGATTCAAAATAGTGTAAACATCTGTAAACAAAAATAAAAATAATTAATTAATTTTTCTTTTGTATATAATTTATATATTGCATTTTTTATTATTAATTATACATACCGATCACAAATATATTTTCTGTGCTCTTTCTTGCTCAATCACTCTTCACACTGCTGCGCCCACGCAAAATATTCACCTAAGGTAGCAACTTGATGTGATTGTTCCAACAGATCGCGTTCAGTCTGTTCGATGTTTTCCATGTTTTTTTTTTCTTCTTCTATTTTACAGTGTGCAAATCGGGCACATATTGCATGGAAAGATCTGATATAATGGATTTCTGCAATTGGAGCAGAATCGACCATCCACTGCATCATGTAACTCAGTCACATGCCTTCGAATAGTATACATGTATCCAAAATCAGTGTCTGATACAGAAATCATGCATGAAGTGCATAAAGCTAAAGCACCACCTGTGGAATAACAAAAGTAGATGGTGCAACACTTTGTACGTCCATTTAGCGCAATGATTTCCGAATGAGACACTACTCTGTCGACTATTTCCGTAAGGTCCTCACTTTGATTACTTATATAATCACTGTCGTCCGACAATGCGTGATCTTCATCAGACTCGTCTAATATAGCTTCAAAATTATTATTATTCTGCTGTTTATCTGCTCCATTTTTCTAGATTATCACAAAATCTTCTTCTATACTGAACACTTGGCACATATATACAGTATCCACTATATTTTTCTAATAGATGTATACACAATACAGTATCTACTATATTTTTCTAATAGATGTATACACTTTCAAATCGTATACTACTATGATTTGACACCCCTTCATTCTTCATTATTTATCGCTTTTTGAAGGGTGTGTCTAGAAAACAAAAATTATGTGGGAGGTTCTAGATTTACGAATTAGATTTGTGCAGAAGTAAGGATCTTCCAACTTTGACGAATTAAAAATTATGCTAGCGTCTTCATTAGGCGGGGTATTTCTCCTACTTTTCTTATTTTATTCGTAGTGATCGTCGATTGGTGAATTCAATGTCGGTTCGAGGGTTTCTTTGCACGTGAATGTTAGAGAAAATTCTATCATTATTTTTATTGCTGCGGATGCAGTTCTGTTGATTTGCAGGGTATTTTATTAGAAGTTTTATCTCATCGGTATCTTGTCGGTATCTTTTAGTTTTTTTTCCACCGAAAAATTTCGGTAAGGGATATCTTATTTTTGTCATCTCGAGGAGATCGACGTTGTTTCATCACCGATCTTCCTGAACGGCTTTTCATAGAAAAGAAATGAAAAGAACCGCGATTGTTCTATTTTATTTTATATTATTTATAAATTATAGCGGCCGGGCATCGGCGCTCAACGACTCTTTCCAAAAAGGGGGTGTTTCGTTAGGGGTTTTATCTTGTCAGTATCTGCGGCCGAATCAGTGGCTGGACATCGGCTCTTTCGAAAAAGGGGGTGTTTTATTAGAAGTTTTAACTTGTCAATATCTTGCCGGTATCTTTCAGTTTCTTTTTTCCACCGAAAAATTTCGGTAAGAGATATCTTATTTTTATCATCTCGAGGAGATCGACGTTGTTTCATCACCGATCTTCCTGAACGGCTTTTCATAGAAAAGAAATGAAAAGAACCGCAATTGTTCTATTTTATTTTATATTATTTATAAATTATAGCGGCCGGACATGGGCGCTCAACGACTCTTTCGGGGTGTTTTGTTAGGGGTTTTATCATGTCTGTATCTGTGATCGGATCAGCGGCGCTCGTCTTTGTATATACGCACCGGTCATAAATATGTCCACTCCCCCCAATCCCTGCCCGCGCGACGTCAGACCCCCGCACCCTCAAGTTCCCCGCGCAACTTCCCCTCGCCCCGCACACCCCTCAGAGGACCTGAGTTAGAACCGGCCTAGTATTCCTACTTTTGGTCAAATCCAGAAGTATTTGATCCGGATAGATTTTTGACAGAGAGAATAAAGAATCGTCATCCTTATTCCTATTTGCTATTCAGCGCAGGACCGAGAAATTGCATAGGTGAATTAGTCGTGATTTTTGTTTCTCCTTCTGTCAATAGTTTTTGATAAAAATTTCGAATGTAGGCCAACGATTCGGATTGCTGGAATTGCAATCTATGATAGCTCCTTTGGTGCAAAATTTTTACTTGGAACCCATAGATTATTTAAAGAATATTTGCCTTAAATTTGATTTAATAATTCGTCCTTCTCATCCGGTTCATATAACTTCATTCTTATCAACCGCAAATAACTGTTCAAAACTAACACGAATGCCACGTGAGTGTAAGAAATTGATAAAAATTGATGAAAATATTTTTGTAGGATAAAATAATATATGATTGTGTATTTTACGATTAATATAATAAATTTTTTACTACTAATTAATTCTTTTATTACTTTTGTAATCTTTTACTATAATCTTTCTATATATTTTATTTGTTTCAGATCTTTACATCTTTATTTTCAATATTTTAGAAACATATTAAGTGAAAAAAATAAAATTTTATAGTGCAGCGTATCTCTCTTTATTTCTAAAAAATTGTCAGAATTAATACGTTCTTTAACTGGAAAACTATTAAATATAGACCTCTAAACTTTGTCAGTTTGTAAAGATTTGTTTTACATAAATCTGTTTAAAGAAATTTGTAATTCTATTTTAATAGTATTTGTATAGAATAAAATTTTACGTTTCATTGCAAGATCTGAACAATATGATTAATAAAATCATAATTAGTGTAATATTATAATTTAGTGTAAGCGCGTAATTTTTATATAAGTTTTCTTAAATACCGCAAGTTGTTAACTTTTGGTTTGATAATTACATCAAACCAAAAGTTAAAAATACTTTTTTATTTTTCACATATTTTGATGCTTTAATATTTTTGAATTTTCCATATATTTTTATGAAGAAGATTAAAATCACTTAAACTTATTTTACATGTATAGCCACAAGCAAGATACAAAAATATATAATAACCTAAGAAAAACCTTAAAAAAGATGACATTTCCTTCATTGAAGACCATATTTCTCGCCTCAATGACACATTTTGCTCCAGGATCGTAGAGCTTGTAGATTCCTTTATCTCCCTTGTAATTTACCAACATCATTTTCTTAGCTTTTGAAGCAAACTTGCTTCTTAGTTGCTTTGACACATAGAAAATGAGTCTTATCAGTGTGGCGATATGTCCTCCTCTCAGGAAATTAATTATATATTGCGTTTTATTGTTAAACAATAACATAATAGACATGGAGATTTGTTTTATAGAAGAAAGAAAAGATGAAGCTTCTGGATATGTTGCTAAGGATACAAACTTTGAAACTGTTGCCACCAAGAATAACAATTGTGACGGAATTAATTATAGATTAATTGAGGAAAATAAGAATATTAAAAATGTTAAAAGATTAGTGACAGTTCAAGGCAGTTTAGTATTAGAAGGAAAGGCTACAGATAAGGAAAGGATACTACAAATAAGAAAAGAGAACAGATTTGCGGCAAGTCATAGAAGTGATATAATTACCACAGCTAAACTTAATCCGAATAAATGCTCTACAAAAGGAGGTAGGAACTTTCTAAAAATTATAGATAAAGTCTTGGAAACAAAAATAAAACCTATAAAAGTAGTAAAATTAGGCTTTAATGCAGTAGATTTATATTATGACAATATCGTTAAGGCTAATAAATGCTTGGATTTTTATAAAGGTATCCCATGAGAAGAATAAGTTATATAGTTGGACATAATGGAAAGATTTACAAGAAGAAAAGAAGTTACTTCTGATTGGGACTTATCATTACAGAAATTTGGCGAAGCATTAGATGATAAAAATAAGGTTATATGTGCAGAGATTATAAAGAAACAGATATATAATAGTGAAACAAAGGTATATGATTGGAAAGATACAAGTTATATTGTTGTTACATTTGAAGGAAACGAGTTACCAGTTCAGTTAAGTTTGTTTGATGGTCTGACTTCTAAAAGAATAAGACCTTATATTCCGGCTGTTAAGCAATGTTACAAATATGGTCATATCAAGCAATTTTGCAAAAAAGAATACAGCTTATGTGTTATTTGTAGTAAAGAATCTCATGGTAATTGTGATAATGAATATAATTGTGACAATTGCGGCGGAAAACATAAAACTAATTTTAAAGACTGCTCAATATATGAATATAATAGAAATATTCAATATTTATGTGCTAAGAATTGTATTTTAACTTATGAAGCAAAAAAAGTATTATCAGGTAGAAATAAAATATATAAGAATCCACGGCTACATTCGGAAGACTGACCGAATTTACCAGAAACTAAAAGAATAGGTAATTTTTCAGATTTCACCATGAACAGGAATAAAAAGGAAGAAGATATCTTGAACAGAAATAAGAGGGAAGAAGAGACCACAATAATTAATCACGAATCTCAGAAAGAAATGAAGATAAGCAATAAAATTAAAAAAAGTAGGAATAATTATATAAAAACAGGATATAGAAATAATATTTATTACAAACAATTCAACAATCGAGAGCAAGAGATCCAAAGATAAAAGAGGAATAGGGTTAATAGAAGAATAAGGTAGAAAAATTCAGAGTAAATTAAATTTAAGTCAATTACTAGAACATTTAAGACTTCTGTTTCCGGTGTCGGGTAGTGTGCTTCGAGGTGGATTGATGTGTGTGTTTTACAGGCTATTGAGGGATAAAGTGAGGAGTGGAAGAGGAGTGAGTGTGATAGTGTGGAAGGTGGAGATAGATGGAGAGTGAAGGTGGAGGAAGGATGGAGGTGAGTGGAGAGTGGAAGTGGAGAGACGGAGAGTGGAGGAAATAAGATGGCGCAGTCGATGGAAAATGGGAAGGAATGAAGAAGTATGGAAATGTGAAGGAGCAATGAAAGAAAAAGAGGAAGGAAGAAAGGAGAAGAGGATGTAAGAAGGAATAGGAAAAATGGGAGAATGAAAAGATGGATAGGAATTAGGATGGATAGAGGAGAAGGGAGTTAATGAAGAATGAAAAGTGGAAATGGAATGAGAGTAATGAATAAAGAGGCATGAAGGGGTGGAGAGAAATGAAATGAAAGAGGAGGAATGGAGGAATGGAACAGGTGGGTGGATAAAAGGAAAGAAATGGAAGAAAGAAAGAGAAGAGATGGAAGAGAGGGAAAGATAGGAATGGATAGGAAGGAAGGAGGAAGGAGAATGGAGTAGAAATGAAGGATAGGGAATAAAATAAGGAGTTGGAAAGTAGAATGGAAAGGAGAGAAAGGAGGAAGAAGGATAGATGGATTAAAGGAGTGGAAGGAAAGGAGGAGGAGAGTGGAAGGAGTAATGGATAGTGGAGATGGAATAGGAAGAAGATAAAGAAGAGGAGGAAGGAAATGAAAGTGGAAGGATGAAGAAGGAATGGAAAGGAAATGAGATGGAGATTGGAAGGAAGGAGGAAGGAAGGAATGGAAGGTATGGATAGGAAATGGAAGATAGGAATGGATGAGAAGAAGGATGGAATGGAATGGAAGGGAAGGAAATGGAATGGATGGAATGGAAGTGGTAAGAAATGGAAAGACTTTGGAGAGAAGGAGGAGTGGATATGGTGGGATGAGGAAACTGTGACAGAAAGGATGGATAGCTCGAAAGGACACCATGAAAGAATTAGATGAGAAGGATTAGGAGGAGAGGAAGAATGAGAGGGAATGGAGTGGAATGGAAGGAATGGAAGGTGGAAGGAAGACAAAAGAGAAATGGAATGGAAGGTGAAATGGAGTGGAAATGGAGGAAGGAAGAATGGAATGGAGATGGAAAGGAAGAAATGAAGGAATGGAATGGAGGGGAGGGAAGAGAAGGGATGAAGAAGAGGGAAGAAGGTCGAAGGACAAAAGAATTAACAAGAAGGGGAAGGAGTGGAAATGGATAGGAAAGTGGATGGACATATAATGGATGGATGAAGGGAGATATGAAGGGGAATGGACATATGGACGGAATGAATAATAGATTAGTGGATGAAGATATGGATGGGTAAGTGGATGGAGATAGGGATAATGGACTGGATCACCATCCAATCATAGTGGATAGAAGGAGGGAAGAGAAAGAGAAAGAGGCCGAGTAAAGATGGTATGGATGGAAGAAGGAAAGAAAGAATGGAAATGGATAAACTGGTAGGGGATAGACGAGGTGGAAGATAAGGAGAGATGAAGGATAAAGGAGGTGGATAGGTGGATGGAATGGAAGGAAAGAAGGAAGGAGAGGGATGGAAGTGAATGGAAGGAAAGGAATACAGGAAGAGAAGGAAGGGAGATGGAAAAGGGAATGGAAAGAAGGAAGAGGGAAAGATGAAAGGATGGAGAAGAGAAGAATGGAGGAATGGGAGGGATAATTGAGGAAATGAATGGAGGATAGATGGAATGAGGAATGGAGGATGGAGGGTAGGAACATGGATGGATGGAGGAGGGATAGATGGAATGAGATAGGATAGAGGATTGGAAGACGGAAGGATAATAAAGCTGTAGGTCTGGATGGAATTCCGGCGGAGGTGTGGAAATACGGAGGGGAGAGTCTGGAGGAATGGGTGTGGAGAATATGCAATAGGGTTTGAAAGAAAGAAGGATGGATAGATGAGTGGAGTGAGAGGGTGATTGTGCCGATATTAAAGGAGGGGAGAGGGAGAAAAGGGGGTGTCGCTGACTTCGACGCTCTATAAAGTGTATGCTTCGGTGATGGCAAATAGACTAAGTGATGAGGTGGAGAAGAAGGGATTGGTGCCGCAGAATCAGACAGGTTTCAGGAAGGGGTTAGGGACAATGGACAACATATTCATATTGAAATATTTGGTGAATAGACAGCTGGGGAAGAAGAAAGGTAAATTAGTGGCGTTCTTTAGATTTCTTAGACTTGAAAACAGCGTTCGACTCGGTAGATAGGAGGAAATTGGTAGAAAGCGATGAGAGAGAAGGGGGTGAGGGAAGAGCTGGTTAGAAGAAGTGAGGATATTCTGAGGGAGACTAGAAACAGGGTGAGGAGAGGGGAGGATTTGGGAGCAGGGTTTTGGACGGGAAGGAGAGTAAGGCAGGGGTGCCCATTGAGCCCTCACTTATTTAATCTGGTGACGGCGGATATGGAAGAGGTAATGAGTAGAGGAGGTTGGGGGGGGGATTAAGTTAGGGGAGAGGAAGATCTACATTTTTGCATACGCAGATGATGTAGTTTTAATTACGGAGGAGGAGGATGGAATGAGGAGTATGATAGAACGGTTAGAGGGCTATCTGGAAAAGAAGGGGTTGGAGTTAAATGTGGGAAAATAAAAAATCTTAAGGTTCAGGAAAGGAGGAGGAAGAGAAAGGAATGTAAGTTGGAGATGGAAAGGGAAGGTTGTAGAGGAGGTGAAAGAATTTGCTTACTTGGGTTATATAATGCAGAAGAATGGAGGACAAGAAGCACAGATAAGAGATAGGCTAAGGAAGGGTGCCGCTGTAATGAGTCAGGTTTGGGGAATTGGCAAATGAAGAGATGATGGAAGAAGGAGTTGGAGAGGCTACAGGAAAGGTATCTAAGATGGGTGTTAGGATTGGATTGGGGAACGCCAGACTATATGGTAAGGGAGGAATTACAGAAGGAGAAGTTAAGACGGGCGGGAGAAGGGCGTGGGGGTTCGAAAAAAGGTTGGAGGAGGGTAGGGGGAGTGAGATTGCGAGGAGATGCTGGGAGGAATTGAGGGAGAGGTGTAGGAAGAAAAAGGAATTATCGAAGTGGGAAGAAGAAAGGTGTGGGTTTTTTGAGGATAGAAGTATGGACATGATGGAGGTAGAGGCGAAAAGATCAAAAGGAGAGTGAATGATGATTGAAAAGGACATAGAGAAGGATGAAAAGGAAAGATGGGAAAAGATAGAGGCATGGAGGATCAAGGAGGGACTAGAATGGAGAAGGATGGCAAGGGATAGGTGGGACGAATGAGAGAATGGAATGGAAGGATGAGAGATGAAAGCAGGATGGAAAGCAGGAGGAAACATGGACATGGGAAGATGTGGAATTGGAAGGGTGGAAGGAATGGCAGGAGATGGTAGGGAAAAGTGAGGGAGAAGGTGAATGAGGGAATTAGAGGAATTAGGATGGAGAGAATCAAGAGGAGGAGAGATGAGATGAAGGAAGGCCGAAAGAGAGAGAGAGAGAGAGAAAGAGAAAGAGAAGGAAGGAGAGAGAGAGAGAGAGAGAGAGAGAGTGGGATGTGATGGAATGGAATGTGGAAAGGATTGGAAAATATGGATGGAAGTGGAGGTCCTGAGTTAGAGTAGGGGATAGAGTTAGAAATAAGTTAGTTGTAAGATAGAGTAAGATAGTTGTAAGTTTTTTTTTTATGTAAGAGTTTGTAACCCCAAGAGGATTCAATAAATTTATATCTATCTACTAGAACATTTAAATATTCTTCATAATCAGGAATGGTCTAATTGAAGAGAATCTAATTGTAATAAAACAGTATGCGTTAAAAAAACTAGAGGAATTTAAAAATAAAACAAAGTATTATAAGGTAACTTTGGAAAGAAACACTGAAGAACCCAAATTTAATGAAGATTAATATTCTTAATTGGAAAGTAAGAGGTTGGAAAAGTAACAGATCTGAATTATGTAATCGAATTAAAAAATTTGATATATTCAATTTAATGGAAACTAAAGCTAGTTATAAAGACAACAATTTTCAAGATATTCTATAGAAATGATGGTTTGAAAACATGGTAGAACAAATTGTTCAGGTGGAGTTGCATTATTAGTGAGAAATTCAATAGTACATTCACAAATTATTAATTTACAAAAAACTTCTATAAATTTAGATTGTATAGGAGTAGATATTCACGGAGTAAATAAGAATATTAAAATTATATTAGTGTATAAAAAATAAGGTTATACTGAAAAAAAAGCTATTTGGAAAAAACTTTTAGATAAATTTTCTAATAATTCTATTATTATGATAGGTGATTTTAATGCTCATAACACTTTTTGGAATTGCTACAATTTGGACAAAAACAAATTCATATTAGCAGAAGAATGTGATGAATGTAGATTATATCTAGTGAATTCAGATACATTAACTAGAATAGGAGAAGGTTGTAGGAATTCATCAAACTTAGATCTGATGTTTTGTATGAAGGATTTAATCCATAGAATTTGTTACAAACAAAAAAAAGAGCACTTATGGGTCTGACCATCATCCTATAACTTATACAATTGATAAGGAATTAAAACTTTACAGAAAAATAACTAATAGAATAATTACTAAAAGACTGACTGGAAAATGTTTGAAGCAATTATGGAAAAAAATTTGATGTTGTTTTCTTTTAAAGAATATTTAATGAAAAATCATATTGAAAAATATGACTTGCTCAGTGATACAATTTTTAAGGCAGCTGAAGAAGCTTCTGGTAAAATTAATCAAAATAAACCGCATAATAATAAAAAAAACACAAATTTAAATAAGAGAAAAAATCCCGTTGAATGGTGGGATGAAGATTGCAAAGAAATTGTTAAAGTTTGAAAAGATAAATTAAATAACTTTAAGGAAAGCATGGATATACAAGATTATATTGAATTTAAAAAAGTAAGAGCGATTACAACTAAAACAATTAACCAGAAGAAAAGGGATAATTTTAAAAAGTTTATTGAAAGCCTAAACAGATATACTAACATATCATATGTTTGGAAAAAATGAGAGTTTTAAAGAAATCATCGAAAACAATTAAATGGACAAAATGACAAAAAAAGGATAGAAAACAAGAATGTATAAAGGTAATGAATGAGCTTAGTCCTCCGTGGGTTCAAGAGAGAAAATTCTACATTGAACAAAATGAAATGGATAATAATGAAAGATTAAACAATGATTTTATTAGTGAAGAAGTTATAAGAGCTATTAATTGTTGCAAAAAAAATTCCGCACCAGGTTTAGACGGTGTGAGTATGAAATGTTGAAGAGACTTCCTAAAGAGTACATCAATATTATAACAGATATATTTAATCAAATTTTTAAAAAAGTTATCTTACCTGATCAATGAAGAGAATATCAAGTCATTTTTATAGACAAACCTAGTGTTACATTCTAGCGACTCCACGATTCCTTTCTTCCGCGAAGTTGCTGCAATCGTCTATTGGTGATAAAAATGAATCGTTTAATAAATAAAGCATCTTACGCTACGCGTTTCGTAAACTCTTAGTCACTTGTCAATAACCGCACATCTATGATGACCGCACCTAACCGTGAGAAAGACGTAAAAAAATCAGTGATGAAACCGCTGATTCTCTCGAATAAGTAAAAAATTGATAAATATCCCTTGCAGTGGAATTTTCTAGCGGAAGAATAAAACAATATCGAGAAGATAATAAATTTTTCTAATGAAATACTTAACAAAAAAGAGCCATACCATTTGATAAAAGAAATCATAAGAAAAATAAACTCTTTCTTAATCATGAAGAAATAAGATTTTCTAATCAAATCACGTGCACAAGAGTCAGGAAAAGCAACAATCAAGGGACTTTGAACCGATATCAGACTCACCAATTGACAATTCCCGCGAGTTAAAAACGAAAAAGTAGGAGAAACACCCAGCCTAATGAGGACACTGGAATAATTTCTAATCCGTCAATCCCTACTTCAAATAATTAAAACACACTTTTGAAAAAGCTCTATAAAAAGGGCTACTCAAGAGTTTTCGCTCTCTCTTCTCTCCTTACGCTCGTTACGTATAAATCGCCGGTCAAACTTGTACACTCCTTAAAATTTTTCATTCTGTGATTCATCGCGAAAGTGCAACCAGTGTCTTCCCCTGGGCGGCGTCGTTCCCGAGCATTAACAAGACCAGCCTGACCATTATTAAAAGTAAGTCTAAATAAATTCTCTTCACGCGATTCTAGAAATATAGAAATATATTAGTTTTTCCTTCCTTGGTAGTGAGCAAGATATCTTTGTGTCTTTAGGTTAAAGAATTTCGTCCGCGAGTTAAGCGCGCTTGTCGGATCCTTCGCGGAATTCGAAAACGTTGGCTCGGATGCACATTACAGAGGAGACGTTCGAGACTCTTACACTTTACGCCACACAAATCATAGACAATTTGGCCGCGGCACGTAATAAATAACGCAATAAATAAAATCAAGCGTATTTTTGAAGAGCGTTATATAGACGTCAACACCGACACAGACTCTGATAACTCGCATACACTTCTCTCTCTCTCTCCGATATCGACTCCTTCGCATTCATCTCCCTCTTACGTTCCGACGTTACCTTCTCCATCTTCTTCTTCCCGATCATTGGGATCCGTTTGAACGATGATCCTAATTAATGATTCTCCTCCCCCAAGTCTTACCCCTTCAGAAGAAATTCTAAGTGCGATCCTAGAAGCCTGCGACAACCTTCCGAATTTTGACGACCCTTCAGAATATCCATCTGGATATTCTCCTTGCCCTAGTCCTACCCCTTCAGAAGAAATTCTAAGGGCGATCCTAGAAGCCTGCAACGAACTCCCTAACCTTGAAGATCCCTCATCCTAGTACTTGGATATCATTCTTTGAATTCAATCATCATTTCCTGACTCAATGACACGCTGACACACATTTTTGTTTAATTATTTATTTTTCCGATAACGAGATATTGTATTTACCAGAGATAAATTTAACGATAGAGTCTGCTCGTAACCCCTCTGACTGATGTCCCCCGAACTGATGTAACACCCGCGAGTAAACACACACACACGCACACACACACACACACACACACACACACACACACACACACACACACACACACACGCACACACACACACGCACGCACGCACGCACGCACGCACGCACACACTATTAAATGTTATTTTTCCCCTCTATGAATTAAAACATGTATCAAATATTATAATTATAATAACTATCATAAGAACATGTATAAAATTTTCTTTCTTAGCGAATAAATTTATATGTTTATTTAATTAATCACATATTTCTTGATCCTCTCTCGTTCGCAAAAGAAAAAGATCGCATTAGGTCCCATCCGAGTAATAGGGATTAAATTCCTTGACCAAAAAGGGACCACCGAGTGAACGTCGGAAAACAGCGTAATAGCGACGTGTAGTCGTTTACCTGATTTCCAGACCTTTGAGTTCGCTCAACCCGATACTTACGCCCATAAGGAGTTTGATTTCGGGATATTTGAAATAGTTATTGCGTCCTTCCTTGCGACTCATCCTTCTGAGAGTCTGGACGTAATATTCTATTTTATATTTATTTAACAGTTGTTGCGCCCTTCCTTGTGATTCATCCTTCCGAGAGGCTGGACGTAACCTGGAAAAGAAAAAGTTAGATCAATATCTTTATCGTCTTGTATGGGTAAAATTTTAGAAAGAATAATTACCAAAAGAATTAAATTGGTGGGCCGAAAACAGAGGAAAAATTAATAAAAAACAAAATGGTTTCAGAAGAGGCAAATCCTGCATGGAAAATTTGGTACAATTAGTTTCAAATGTTGAAATTGGTAAGTTTAATAATATTAATACCATGGCTGCATTTCTAGATGTATCGTCAGCATACGAAAATGTTTTATACCCATTAATATATAAATTAATTCAAGAAAATTGTCCTATTTTATTAATCAAATATATTGAATCATGGATGTCAAGTAGAAAAGTAAAGTTTGTATTGGATGCAGAGAAAATAAAAATAAGAAATGTTTATAAGGGTTTATCACAAGGTGCATATTAAGTCCTATTTTATATGATTTATATACAAATAGTATAATGCAAAACATTCCGGATAATATTAAACAAATTCAGTTTATAAATAATATTGCGATTTATGTACAACGATAAGATCATCAAAAGAAAAGAAGCTATAAAAAGTTTAGGTACAAATTTGAAATTTCTTGGCTTAGAACTTCAACCGAAAAAAAAAACAGTAATAGTGGATTTTAACAAAAATGGACATATTCGAAGAGATATTGAAATAAATATTCTAGATAATTCAGTACACTTACAAAAAGAAGCTAAATTTCTTGGATTATGATTAGACAATAAATTAAAGTTTGAAAAGCAATGTCAATATATAAAAGAAAAAGCTGTAAAAGTCAATGGATTTCTTAGATAATGTTATGGCATCACCAAAGGTATGGAAGTTAATACTGCTCTTATGCTCTATAAAAGTTAGTAAGATCCACAATTGACTATGGTTCGTATATATTTTATTCTCAAGATATAAACAATAGTTTGAAAATTGAAAGAGCCCAATTCTTAGGATTACGAACGGCCTTAGGACTAAGGAACGCCTAGCACGCCTAACAATGTTTTATTAAGTGAAGCAAAAGTTATATCGATCAAAGATAGAGCAACATATCTAGAAAGAAATTTTATGGTTAAGATTATGGCTTACGGTGATGAAGATTTGAAAAACAATATTGAATGTTTTAGTAGGGAAGAATTAATTCAGAGATCACATAATTCAAAGAAAAAACTCATGATTATCTCAGAAGCGTGGATTAGAATAAAGAAATAGACACAGAGAAAAAATTAGGAACAGAAAAAGTTATGGAGTTTTTCTTTTAGATTATTTGGTCATAACAAAAAAAACTTGATATTGATTTATGTACTGAAAAAAGATATATCATCGAATTAATGAAGAACAACTCTTAGAAAAAGTGAAAAAACCTTTAATTTGGAAGAAAAAACAACAGAAATATTTACGGACGGCTCAACATCAAAAGATAGCCTATCTACAGGTAGTACTTTTTATATTCCTGAATTAGAAATGGGCTTTACGATGAACCTTAATAAAGAATGTTCTAGTTTTACTGCAGAAGCATGTGCCTATTGCCAAGGCTTTATAATATGATAAAACAATCTTGGAAGAAGGACATTATAATATATACAGATTCTTTAAGTGTTCTAAAATCTTTATTATATAATGAAATAAGTGCCTATACTAACACATATGTTTTAGAAATTAAACAAAGATACTTTGAATTACAAGGAATTTGCGGTAGAGAAGGTAAGAAAACAGTTTTTTATTGGATACCAGCCCACCAAAGTATAACAGGTAATGAAAAAGCTGATGAACTCGCGAAAGAAGCAGCGAAGAATGTATTCAATAAAGAATTAGAGGTTTCTATAAGGGATTTCAGAAGAAGATATAAAGATGAAATGTTTAGAAAATTATCAAAGATATAAAAGATCAAGGAAGATATAAAGGTATTCACTATTTTACAAAATTCTTCAATGAGAATGAAGGTAAGCCCTGGTTTTATGAAATTAATGAACCTAGAAAGTTCATAACTTGGATTAACAGATTAAGGTCCAACCACTATAATTTGAATGAATCCCTCGCGAGAAAAAGTTATACTGACTCCGCTAGATGTAGCTACGGACATAAAAAGGAAGACATTAACCATTTTGTTTTCTAGTGTAGCTTATATGATGATGTTAAAATTAACCCCAACCTCAATTACGAATTATAATAGATAAAATAAGTGCAAGCAGACCTGATTGCATCTGGATTTGGTTAAAAAAAGAAGAATTAAAAACTTTAAAGTTAATATATAATTTCATTGTGAAAATAAGAAAAATAATCTAATTTTCAAGAAGAAATAAAAGAAAAGTCTAAATGTAAATGTGTGCGAGATAACTCTCATAGTTGGAAGCACTCTTTATTAAAAAAAAAGAATAATAATTCGTAAAAAGTGCGTGTTTGAAGGAAGCAAGAAAGAAGGAGAAAGAGAGTTGGAGGAAAAGACTAGAACAAAGAATTAATTGAAAGATTATTGATATTAATTTAATTTTAAGAGAGATAAAAAGAGAGAAAAAAAAAGTAGGAAGCTTAATTTAAAATTATAGAAAAGGAAGTATAACTATAAAAGAGAGGAAAAGAAAAAGAAATATAAGGTAATAATATTTTTTAAATATTGAGAGCTTGGTGGTCTGGGCGGCAGAGGGAGATTGGTTATAAATATGCTCGAGGATAAAAAGCTTGGAAGGCAAGTGCAAGGAGGAAGACAAGGGATTAGAAGAGAGGAGAAGGAAGAGCGGAGAAGGGAGATCAGACGAGAATGAAGGGAAGTAAGACGAACAGGAGATGAAGAAATTGGAAGGAGTGAAAGATACATTGGCAGTTGGAGGTTAGGATGGAAAGAAATGATGAGAGAGAGAGAGAGAGGAAAGATGTTGGCAAGAGAGAAGACGTTTGAAGTAAACAGAGCACAGTCTTGGGAAGAACAAATAAAGATAGGTGGAAATGAGAGGTGATGACAGAGCAGAGAGAAGAGGGAGAATTGAGTAGGAATGGAATAGGAATGAAAGATCGAGCAAGGAATGGATGGAATGAACAGAGATAGAACTGGAAGAGTGGAATGGAAGTGAGGAATGGAGATGGAGGAGTGGAGAGAAGGAAGAGGAATGGAGAGTAGGAGAGGAAGAGAGTGGAATGGAGAATGGAGAAGGAGAAGGAAGGAAAGAAGAGGTGGACAGAAGGGATGGAGAGGAGAAATGGACGGAGGATGGTGAAGGAGGAGGACAAGAAAGAGATGGAAGGGTGAAAAGAGATGGAAAGATGGAAGAAGAAAGAGGAATGAGGAAGTGGAAGGCAGTGGAAGAAGAAGAAGAATGGTTGGTCAGGAATGTGGAGGAAGAGTGAAGAGGAACAGAGGAGTAGAATGAACAGAAAGGAAGGAGGAAGGAAGATGAAGGAAGGAAGGAAGGAAGATGGAAGGAAGGAGGGAAGAGGAATGGAAGGAGGGATGGAAGGAAGAAGGAAAGGAAGGGAAGGAATGGAATGGAATGGAAGGAATGAAGGAAGGAATGGAATGGAAGAAGGAGAATGAGAAGGGAAGGATAGGAAGGAAAGGATAAAAGAGATGGAGGAGAAGAAGAGGATGGAAGGAAGGAAGGAGGAAGAGAGAGGAAAAGGAGAAGGAAGAGGGAAAGGAATGGAAAGAAGAGGAAGGAAGAGAAGGAAGAGGAGGATGGAAGGAAGGAAGGAGGATGGAAAGATAGGAAGGAGGGAAGAGGAATGGAAGAAAGGAAATGGAAGGAAGGAAGGAGTGGAGGAAATGGAGGAATGGAAGGAAGGAAGAGGAAGGAAGGAATGGAAAGGAAGGATGGAAGGAAGGAAGGAAGAGTGGAAGGAATGGAAGGAAGGAATGGAAGGAGAGAAGGTAGAAGGGACAGGAGGAGGAGGAATATGATATGATGGGATGTGAGAGGAGAGGATGCAGCGAAAAGAGCGAAGATGGTCACGGAAGTGATGGAGGAGGTTCTGAACAGGAAAAGAAAGATGACAGGGATAATAGAAAGAGAAGGGGAAGGAGGAAGAAAAGTTTTATGGGGTAGAAGAGGAAGAGGACAGAGAGATGGAAGAGAAAGGAGAATGGAAATGGAATGGACGGAGAAGAGAAGGAAAGGAAGATGGAGATGAAGAAGGAACGGGAAGGAAAAGGAGAGTAGAAGGGAGAAGATGAAAGAGAAGGAAGGAAGGGAGAAGGATAAAGAAGGGAATGAAGAAGGGAAGGAGGGAGACAGAAGGGGAGGGGAATGATCCAGGTCGGGATGTGGAGGAAGGAGATATGTAAATGTACAGTTGTAACATTGTTGTAACATTGAAACTCTTAGGGGAACAATAAAGATTCATACATATTTTCTAAATATTACTAATATAATATTCTTCTTTTATTAATATTATTTTATATTTTATTAAATTTTAATAGAAGGAGAGAGAGAGAAAAAAGAAAAGAAGGAAGAAGATTTATTTAAATTTAAAGCAGATGAAGAATAAAAAATGCGTGTTTGGTTGATGGTCGAGTGAGCTAAGTTCATTTTTGTATATCGTTAGCAATGTTAATAGTAATATTTTAATATCCTAAAATTTTCATGTAAATTTCAAATCCTTACAAATGATGTGTGTTCGTCGACAAAAATATATGAATGCGCGTACGCAAAAAAGAAGACTCTGTTTTATAATAGTACACGCTGAAGGTCCTTGCACAATGTTAGGCAACGGGCAATTGAAACAGGGAATAACACAGATAACAAATCCAACGCATTGAAAATTCTGTTTCTATTGTCAATTCCATATTCCATTGTGCATTGATAATCTGATAAATTGAAATGTCTACACACAATAAAATATGGAATAGGAATAGATTTTCTGACGCGTTGAATTTCTGACTACGTTTAAGGTTCTTGCATAATAAGAAGCGATAGGAATAAGCGATAGCGATAGATAATATCCAATGAGAGATCTGTTTTTTCGAAGAAGCAATGTTCTCATTGAATATTGTCTATCGCTATCCTCTTATTCCTATCGCTATCGCTCCTATCCTATCGCATTGTGTATGGGTCTTTATTACATGTCATCCTTATCGAGTTAAATAATAGTTTTAAAATTGAGTCATAATTATTCTTTTGAAGAATGGAATGACTGTGATTGGGCAGCCTTAAAACTATGGATGTTGTTAAACCCGATTAGGAATGACGTGTAAATATAGACATATAATATGTCTAGACTGAGTATTGAGAAATGGGAGTAAAGGCATATAGAAAAGGATAAATTTTGTGCCTCTTGCATTCTCTCTCATTCGTACGTAGCATAGTAAAAGAGAGCGCTATGTTACGTGCGAGAGAGAGAGAGAGAGAGAGAGAGAGAGAGAGAACACAAGGAGCACGAAATAGAGTGTATCCTTTTCTATGTAACCTTTAAACGGGGAACACACACTTTTGCATAAGCGCATAGCTATAAGTATAAAGAAATTGATTGGTCCACAAACATATGCCTAACGAAATGAACCAATCAATTTCTTTATGCTTATAATTATGCGCTTATGCAAAAGTGTGTGCTCCCCGCTTTACTGCCACTCTTTAAATAAAGCGCTCTAGATATACTATGTCTATGCGTGTTAACATAGTCTTTGTTGTCTGTCTTTGTTCCTGTTGTCTGTCTTTGTTGACTTGTTGTCTGTATTATTCCTTATTCTTATTATCTGTTGCCTGGCATTATGTAAGAACCTTTAAGGCAGAGATGATACAAAGATACAAAGCTCTATTTATATGTAATATATTTATGGTTACAACCGACATGATAATTGGCGATAATATGTACATATGCAGCTTTAATAACATAAATCAATTAATATTAATGTTAATATTAATATTAAGAAATTAAAGTTAAAGAATAGTGAGAGAGAGAGAGAGAGAGAGAGAAGATAGACAAGAAAGGAATAGAAAGCAGTGACAAATAAAAAAAAGTATATTATATTGCGTTTTATTAATATTTGGTCAATATTTATTGTTTATATGTCGTGTGTTTAATAATGTGTATAAAAAAATATTTATTTTTTAGATAATCAAATTAATTTCTCGATAATCAAAATAATTTATCTGCTTTAAATAAAATTTTTTCAACTCTCAAAAGAAAAAGCAAAAAGAAGAGTGAGGAAGAAAGAGAGAGTAGAATAAATAGAAAGAAGAAAATAAATAAAGGAGGAAGAATAAGGAGAGATGAATGAAAAAAAAATATATTAAATTATATTGTGTATCGTCAATGTATGCTATTAATATGATTATGTGCTGTGCGTTTAAAAAGAAAATATTCATCTTTTTAGAAAGTAAAAAAGTATATTCTTGAAATTACTTGTAAATAAAATTTTTTTAACGAGCCGTTTAGAAAAAAGAAAAAGGAAAGAGAAAGAGAGAGTTAAAATTAAGAGTTTTTCAATTATCTATGTGATAATTCTTTTGATGAGTGTACATTATTTGAATTAAATATTATTTGATTAAATACAGGTATTTATTATATGCACATAATAAATAATATTACTTTTTTTACAGACAAATAAAAAAATTAAAGATTAAAATTTACAATTAAGAATTACGAGGCAAATATTGGATAAAAATAATTAATTATTTACTGTAATTGAAGTATATTAGAGGGATCGTCCCGTTTGCGCACATTCGGACACGACAAAATTTCCCGATCGGACACAAATTCAATCGGCCACAGTTTCGATTGAACACATACTGTTGCTATCGAACACAGCTCCAATCGGACACAGGCTCAATCGGACACATACTCAATCAGACACAGTTTCGATCGGACACACATGGTTGCAAATTGAATACCGACCTGATTGGACACCGGCCTGAATGGACACGGGCCCGATCGGACACTGTAGCATGTACTTTGTAAGTTGTAAAGCAAAGTACACCCTGTCTACCGGCGGGGCGGGTGCAGGACGAGGGCCGAAGGCCTCCACTTGCAGTATGTGTGTGGTGTGCGCGCATGCTTCTGTCCATGTATGTACTTTGGTATAGCGTCTATGCTGATCAAGCTTATGTCCGATCAGGCCGGTGTCCGATCGAGCCTGTGTCCACTAAACTATATATCATACTGTAATGTGCACGGCTCTGCTGATTGGCGGCCAGAAATGTGCGACTGCAAGAGTTGTCACTTTTCAGACCTGTTCTTGTCTGTCTAACTATGCGACCACGTGACTATATGTACTATTCGTTCTTTGCCTGTGAAAACTAAGTCTTATGTTTTTATCATAACTTTATGTGTAATTTTTTAAAATACATCTTACCATTTTTCATATTTATTTTAATTCTCTGTTTCTTAATGTTTTCAACTATATACAAATAAATGATAGCGTGGCATTAAAGATCGCATGTGAATGTGTTGTAGGACGATGTTTTCAGTCATGGTAGTTCACGATAAAAAGAGACAGCTCTGAAAAGCGGCAGCTATTCTTTAGTGACCGCAGTAGTAATGGTGGAAGTATAGCGGGGAGCACACACTTTTGCATAAGCTCATAACCATAAATATAAAGAAATTGATTAGTCCACAAATGTATGCATAAGAAAATGAACCAATCAATTTCCTTATGCTTATTGTTATGCGCTTATGCAAAAGTGTGTGCTCCCCGCTTATGGCTGTGCACATTCCAGTATGATATACAGGGTGTCCCGAAACTTTTAACACACCCGAAGTGTGAAGATAGATTGGGCCAAACTGAGTTGAAAAGTTCTGTACCATTTTTCTCTCCAGACACATGTCAGTGAGCCGCGCGCCTGGTAGTATGCGCCGTTGTACAGCTGAACGCTCGCGCACACTATCAGGCGTGTGGCTCACCAACGTGCAATTGACAAAAGATCGGCGATGATTGGCTAGACTTTACTCAATAATAATTTCTTTCTAAAGCGTTATAAAGAAAAATGGTACAGGACTTTTCGACTCAATTTAGCCCAATCTACCTTTACACTTCGGGTATGACAAAAGTTTCGGGACACTCTGTATATATAATTTACATCTTAAATAGAGAATAAAGAATAATTTTAATTTTATCGGACGTTTATCTGCCCAATTTTTAAGAAACAATCAGTCCAATATCTGAATTTTCTATGGTAGGAATGTATCAGAAATTAGACGGATAAAAATAGTTACATTTTTAATCTTCTGCCAATTGCTCTTTGCAAGCTTTATATAATTCTCATGACTGAATCTCAAATGCGAGATAGATGTATCGCGCATCATATAGCGGTAAACAAATGAATGAACTAGCGATTGATTACTACATATGTTTTTGTAAAGTTTTTGAAATGTTACGCGCAGTAACATTTCTCATGAAATATTAAATAAATAATATTTTTGAATCTAAAAAAATATGCACATCAATTATTAATATTAAACGATTTTTCATAGTTTTGTAATATTTTCAGCATACGCGAAAAGTGAAATGATTGCGCGTAAGTTCGCTGAAATATTAAAATAAGATTCCATTAATTTTCCAACAATATTATAAAGATTTAATTGTAAAGTAAATATCAGTAATATGATCATTAAAATATGTAAATTTGTAACCTCCCTATAATTTTATTGCAATGTTCAATGCTGTGAGGGACACATTCCTCAGATATAAATGTTCAAAAAAGTTAAAATCATCCATGGTCTACTTAAAAAAAAATATATACAATATATAGATCTTATCAAAAAGATCTTTTCAAAAATACGCTAATAAAGAGCTCGTTTTATTTGATTTTATGGATTTTTTGTGAAATTCCATATACATTAAAAAAAAGTTTGAACTATTGAATTATTGGTGAAAGAACGATTGAAAATAGTGATTAATTGATTTTTGCCAATAATTTTCGAGATATTTTATATTTTATACTAAAATATGTCAGATTAAAATACAAAATAACTAAAAAAATTCTTAATGAAAAAATACTTTATTATAGTATTTTGGAAAGTTCTCGACATAAGCTATAAGAATATGCAATAAAAAATAGGGGATTTCATTTAAGAAATTAAAGGTATCCTTGATTTGATCTTAACGATGCCATCCAAGGTCAAACCAATAACACCATCTTATGTTCCTCAAAACCATACAATTTTTGTTCTAAACGTTTTTCTCTAAAATGCTTAGTTTTTGAAAGAAAAAGGTTGTACGGGTGGTCTAGGACTCCCTGTATATATATATATATATATATATATATATATATATATATATATATATATATAATATTCAATTTTAAATATTTTCTCAAAACATTAGCTGAAAATTTTAAATAGCGTTTAAATATAAATTAAATTTTATTTTGTGAGAAATATACCCACACGGAACATGGCATCCATTGGACGTCCATATAGCTTCCGGAGCTCCATGCAACATCTATTGATACTGTTACGTCCGGTAGACTTCACGAATATTCCTTTTTTTTATATATACTATATATAAATTATTGCGTCAAAGAGACTGCATGATTGTTTTCTTTCATCGAAAATTCGTTAATGACATAAGATTTGTTAGTGATATAAATTACGTTCTAAGAAATAGTCTACGTCCGACAGAAAGAATAAACAGGCGAAGTCTGAAAAGCGAGACTGTGTAATCTCGTTGTCGAAAGTCAAGTATAAAAACAGATCCATAAATTTAAACATTATAACTCACTCTAAAGGCTCGAAATTTTCAAACAAAAAATACAGATAGTCAAGCACTAGAAATTTTAAACCATGACAAACAGATAGCGAGATACTCGAGCTCGAGTTCGGATATCAGACCTAAGAATTTTAAACTAAAAAAATAATAAACAGAGCACAAAAACAATGATCCACTGATGATCCGGAGTTGAGACTCGCGACACTCGACGCCGCGCGCTCGATTGCCAGGCTACCCGCTTATGTTATATGTTTATCATAAATTTCAAATAAAATGTCAACCTAGGCGATTACTGCGAACTGAGCATGACTCAATCCGTAAAACGAAAGCCTCACCCTCACTTTTGCGTTTTGCGGAGCTACCCGTGACTCTCTTATTATCTCTCTCTTATTATCCAGTTACCAAGGGTCGTCCGCGTTTTGCGGAGCTACCCGTGACTCTCTCGCCCTCTCACTCTCCCTTTTCTATTAACTAGCAAGTTTGTTGCAAACCCCCAAGAATTATTTCGGATTTATTTTATATATATATATATATATCCCCAAACCGTTTTTTTTTTATTTTTATTTATTATTATATCCTCCCTCAGTGGAAGGAGTAAATAGGAAACGTTCCTCCCGTGCGTCGGTGAAACGTGCGCGTAACCGTCGAAATAGACGGCTTAGGAAGAGGTTGGCTCGGGCTCAGGCGGAAACTAGTACCTTAGGCGATGTTAACGTTAATATCAACACAAACATAGCCACTACCGACACTCCTCGCTCCCCTACCCCCGTTACTTCTCCTCCACCTCTCTCTACCCATTCAAGATCGGAGTCGCCCACCCCCTCGATCATTATTTTGGGTGACTCCCCTTATTCTTCCCCTCATCGCCCCCCTCACCAAGAAGACCCCCTCGAACTACGGGGTACTGACAGCGAACCAGAGATAGTATCCACAGGGACCAAAGACTCGTCTCGGTCCGAACAGGAGCCGTCATCCCACTGGCCAAACTTTTCTGAGGACTACTTCTACTTCCAGACGCGAGGAATTGCTGACTGCACTGACGGAGGGCCTACCAGACATCGTAATCCCGTGGTTCGTCCCGGGGTGTCACTATCCTGTCGCTGTTCTTATAGAAGTCCTCTGGAGACAATTCCCCTGTATCCTAGAGGAGATCCCATAACACATACACACACATATACATACAAAGACATATAAATACAAAATAATAGTTAATAAGCGATATATACTAAGCTAAATGTTTAACTAGATAAACTTAATAATTTGTTCCTTGCTCTCATTTTTTTTATTACGCAATAAATGTGAAAATTTGATATGTAAACAATAATATTCTTTTTTTTGCTTAATCCTTTTCCTATCTCATATCCCGAGATCGCACAAGGTCCCGTCCCAGGTAATAAGGATTTAGTTCCTTTACCGAAAAGGGGACCATCGAACGAACGGCCTACTGACCGAGTAAAAGCGACCATTCCGGTCGTTGACCTGTCATAGGCCCAGGTCAATTCGTTCGACTCCGAGACACTCGTTGTCTAGCGTTTGTCTAGCGGAGTTAAATAGGTTACGCCCTCCCGCTGACTCTGACTTTAAAGGGTCTGGACGTAACAGATACAGTGGATATTGTATAGATTTCTAATAGAAATTCATATTATCTCCACGGTAGATGTCATCTATAAATCCATCATAGATGTCCATTAGAAATTTGTTATGGATGTATGATAGATTTATATACATATATTTCTAACAAAATAAAATTTAATTTTTATTTAAGCGTTATTTAAAATTCTCAGCTAATGTTTTAAGAAAATATTTAAAATTTAATAATATTATATATATATATATATATATATATATATATATATATATTAATTTATAGACAATTAAAATTTATTAAAAAATTTTACTAATCTTTACTAAACTTTAATAATCAGCAAAATTTTTATACTAAGATAAAAGATTTCTTTGATATCAAAATATTTTACAAAATCTATATAATATATATCATCAATTTAACAAAGAAAATTCTTAATTTATAAATTAAAATTACAGATTTTTTAATTATATAATTGGTTTTATAAAATCAAAAATATATTTTTTAGTTGTTTTTTTACACACAAAAATAAATAAATAGATAAATAAAATATATCCAATTGCCTAAATAATTATATTAAAAACAACTAATATATTTTTGATTTTATGAAATAGATTTCTAATTACAATTGGTACACCCACAAAAAAAGAAAATAGTATTAATTTAACGAATTTATAAATGATAGTTTAGTTTTTAATTTTTATAGAAAAAACATCTATAATAAATCTATGTAATTAGTTATAAGATTGATGCAGTCACTTTAAATTGTACCTAAAATGATAACATTCTACGGAGATTAACAAACCTATCATTAATCTCACAACGACATGAAAATATTCGTCCAAACTCATTTCATTAATATATTCTTAATAGAAATATTGCACGTAATGTTATATTAATATTCATATAACATGCCACAAACTTCCTAATATTATTTTTATTAAGAAACTCTTACAAAAAAAATATTACATTGAAAAAAATCGATTAATCACTATTTTCAATCGTTCTTTCACCAATAATTCAATAGTTCAAACTTTTTTTTAATGTATATGGAATTTCACAAAAAATCCATAAAATCAAATAAAACGAGCTCTTTATTAGCGTATTTTTGAAAAGATCTTTTTGATAAGATCTATATATTGTATATATTTTTTTTTAAGTAGACCACGGATGATTTTAACTTTTTTGAACATTTATATCTGAGGAATGTGTCCCTCACAGCATTGAACATTGCAATAAAATTATAGGGAGGTTACAAATTTACATATTTTAATGATCATATTACTGATATTTACTTTACAATTAAATCTTTATAATATTGTTGGAAAATTAATGGAATCTTATTTTAATATTTCAGCGAACTTACGCGCAATCATTTCACTTTTCGCGTATGCTGAAAATATTACAAAACTATGAAAAATCGTTTAATATTAATAATTGATGTGCATATTTTTTTAGATTCAAAAATATTATTTATTTAATATTTTATGAGAAATGTTACAGCGCGCAACATTTCAAAAACTTTACAAAAAAATATGTAGTATTCAATCGCTGGTTCATTTGTTTACCGCTATGTGACGCGCGATGCATCTATCTCGCATTTGAGATTCAATCATGAGAATTATATAAAACTTGCAAAGAGCAATTGGCAGAAGATTAAAAATGTAACTATTTCTATCAGTCTAATTTCTGATACATTCCTATAGGAAATTCAGATATTGGAGACTGATCGTTTCTTAAAAATTGGGCAGAACGTCCGATAAAATTAAAATTATTCTTTATTCTCTATTTAAGATGTACAATTATATATATATATATGTATGTATGTATGTATGTATATATGTATGTATGTATGTATGTATGTATGTATGTATCTTTATTGATCCCCTCAGGATTTTAATTACACATCTGCATTACACTTGACTCCTTCCTCATCACCCCAACCTGGCTCTTAGCCTCACAATCTGAATCCCCCCTCCCTTTCTCGCCTCTCGATCTTCCCTTTTTTTTTACCCCCTCCTTTGTCCTTTTCTTCTTTCCCTTCCTCCTTCTTACCTAGCCCTCTTCTCCCACCATACTTTTCTCTCCTCATTCCACTTCCATTCTTTCCCATCTATCCACAGCCTCCAATTATCCATCAATATATCTTTGCCGATCTGATCTCCGATCGGATCTCTGCGCCGATTAACGGAACGATTGATCTCTGCCTGGATGCCTGCCGAGCGATTTCCTGACGGATTCGTAAAAAGCTTTCGGAGATCTGATGCGGAAACGAATCCGATTATCGGACGACGATGATGCCGAGATGATTTCGATCCGAATGATTTCGCCGATTTATTCGATCCGCTGATCGCGATGACGATTCGCAGCCGCTGATTTCGCCGCGCCGATCTGGAAATGCGGATTTATGCCGACGGATCTGATCGACGCTGATTGATTGAATCGGATCCTGATCCGATTTGATGATCCGATCGACTTTGATGCGCGATGATCCTCGAGTGCTTGATTCGCGCTGACTTTTTCGACTGATCTGCGCGGGATTTTGACGCGTCGAATCCGCCTGATTTCGGATGCTGATGTTGAAAGATTTCGATTGCCGATGACGAGCCCGATTGATCTGTTCGATCTTGTCGACGATCTTCCGACGCGATCTGATTTTTGATTGCGCCGATTCTTTGACGCTGATCTTGAGTCCGATGCTGCGCTGGATCGATTTTCTGATCGATGATGCTTGACGCAAAAGGATCGGATCGATGACGATCTGCGATGACGCGCGATCCTTGATCTTGACGATTGATTGATCTTTGATGAATTGACTGACGAGATTTCTTGGAATTTTTTCGACGGATTCTTGATCCGTCGATTCTGGAACGACTGATGATTGCCGAGCGATCGACGCTTTGATGCTCAGCGACGGATCGTTTCTGAGATTCTCGAAACGAATTTCGATAAGCGACTTTGATTATTCTTATCGACTTCTGCGACGCGATGCTAGCCAAAGCCGATGTCTCGGATTTGTCCTGACTCTGACCTTTATTTCCTGACCGACCATCTATGACGACGTGCGATCAGTGACTCAATGCTTTGATCTCGACTGCCGATGATCTTCCTAGATTGCTGATCTCGACGATGCTTCGCTCTGTACCGAGCACTCGATCTTTGATCTTCATCGACCGATCTGCGATCTCTACGATCACTTCATCCTTATTTGACCTTTCCCACGCTGTGCTTGTGTTGCTCCAAACGTCTTAAGCGACAAAAGACACTTAAGCACCCGAGTCAAGGAACATTGTAATAATATAAAAATGCACGAAAGTAATCTATCCGTAATTAGCAAACACAAATTAAAATTTGATCATGACTTCGATTGGTCAGCGCCTGATATTCTACATAACAAAAAACATGTAAGAAAGAGAGAAATAGCTGAAATGTTTTTTATTAAAAAATTTGACAACACTATTAATTCCCAAAAAGATACAGAGAATTTAAACAACATATACGATAAATTAATAAAGGTCGTTTAGTTGATTTCAGTTTTCCAAACATAGTGGTTGACACAATGTCAGTTTGACATTTCGATTTTTCTCTTTCTACTTTTTAATTATAACGTAAGTGCTTAATTCTATTTATTTCATTGTAACATGACTATCATTATTTTTTGTATTGTTATTTTAGTTTCACTTGATAAGGATCAAAACCATATGGTCGAAACGTCGTGATATAATAATCAAACAATAAATTGCCAGTTTGGTCGTATAAACACTTGTTTATTATTAAAGAGATTTGAAGAGTTTTATTTAATTTTATGTATTTTTGTGAAATGCCATATACTGAAGAAAAGAAAATTCGAACTATTCAATTATTGGTGAAAAAGTTTAATTGATTGAAAATCAATAGTTTAATCGATTTTTGTCAATATTTTTTTGTAAGGGTTCTTTAATGAAAATAATATTAAGAGATTTGTGACATATTATATGAATATTAATACAACGCGCTAGATCTCTGGGATGATAATGGAATAAGTTTGGATGATAAACATTTTCATATTGCTGGGAGGTTAATGGCAGGTTTCTCCGTGGAATGTTACAATTTAATCTTACAATTTAAAGTGACTCTAACTTCTTATTGAAATTTTGATCTGTTGTGAAGGATTTATTCAGCAAAGTTTCATGAAATATGTATGATTATACCATGTGATGTCCATGTGACATCTATAAATACGTCTAATAAATACCGAATGAAAGGAAGAAATGCGGAACTGTGGATGTCTAGTAGATGTCTATAAGAGATTACATAGATGTCTCATAGAGGTTTTGAATCTCTATGATGGATGTCTACTGGACATTTATTAGAGATTGTTGTTCCGTGTGGGTAGGGTTTTTTGAGTAAGGTAAATATATTGTAAGGAGGAGATTTTTTGGTTTTTTTTTGTGAAAGAAGAAAGAAGAGTGTTTCTATGGTTTGAAGATTCGGGCAGCGCCATAATATATGATTGATACCTTGAATAGGGTGGCGGCAGCTACCGGGGAGAATCGACAAAGGATATATTTTTCTATCTCAACTGTAATCGTAAAGCGGGGAGCACACACTTTTGCATAAACGCATAACAATAAGCATAAGGAAATTGATTGGTTCATTTTCTTATGCATACATTTGTGGACCAATCAATTTCTTTATGTTTATGGTTATGCGCTTATGCAAAAGTGTGTGCTCCCCACTTAACGCACATATACAGCGGGGAGCACACACTTTTGCATAAGCGCATAACCATAAACATAAAGAGATTGATTGGTCCACAAATGTATGCATAAGAAAATGAACCAATCAATTTCCTTATGTTTATTGTTATGCGCTTATGCAAAAGTGTGTGCTCCCCGCTTACGCGTTCGCGGTGCGTTATCCCCTCCACTGCCGGAGTCTTGATACGGAGCCACAGTTGAGACGGAATATATCCCTTCTGTCAATCTTCCTCGCGTGAACTAGCCTATGCTTTGGATATAGGCAGGGCCCCTCCATTAGTATAAGCTCTATGGGCAATACGCATACGTATCTCTATTGTATTCAAACTGACGATGACAAGTTTACCGCATTGAGATCCTTACACGGTCTACGAGTGTCTACGCCAATTTAACAACACTCAAGAAAATTCTTTTTTAACGCCATTTACGTCATACGAAAGATTTCCGGCCGTATTGACCCTATATGCCCTTGCTCGAGGACAAGAGCCATTCAAAAAAGAAAAAGAATAGCAATTTTTAATTGATAATTTCTACGTTGTTGCAGTATATGAAATACTACAGAAAATAATTATACAGAACATTACGTGTATATGTAATCTATAATGTTTGAGTGAAAAAAGCGGGAAATTTAGAATTTATATTATCAACTATGCAGGTTAGTTCGCCAACTCGAGCACTTTAAATGCTCGGATATAGAATTATTAAGAGTATTTAATTGACGTTTGAACGTTTTGATTTTCTTTATTTTCTAGAAAAAAGCCAGGAAAACAAGGCGTCAGCTTTTGGCAGATAAGGCAGCAGTGCAGCAACAATTAATCAATAGGGCAAATGCTTTGACGAATCCTTTGGAAACTTTAGACAAGTTCCATGAATATATTACAAAAGATTATACGATAAAACTGTCTTGCATTAGAGCAAAAAATGCGCAGCCGGAATGCCTTTCTTGGATATTTGATATCATGGAAAGAAACATGAAAGACATGTATGAACAATCTACTTGGGGTTGGGATGCAGCTGAGAAACAAGCAGAACTAATGGAAGAAATGGCTTGGTATTTGATAGCATCATGCAATGACAAATTTTTAGGCTTTTCACATTTTCGATTTGATATCGACAATGGCGATGTAGTATTATATTGGTAGGTATATTATATGTATATAGTTTAGACACACACACACACACACACACACACACATATATATATATATATATATATATATATATATATACATAATATATTATATATATATATATATATATATATATATATATATATAAAATTGAATGTGATAAAAATTAAATATTTATATATGTGTATAGTTATGAATTACAATTGGAACCAGAAGTCAGACGTAAAGGACTTGGTCGTTTTATGATGTCAGCCCTGGAATCTATGGCATATCAGAATCAGATGTTGAAAATTGTTCTAACAGTTTTTAAACGTAATTTGTTGGCAATACAATTCTTCTATACACTTGGGTAATGGATATTTATCAGTATTATTGCATATAGAGCATGATATTCTTAATAACATTGACATATTATATTACTTTTTTTTTTGTACTACATTGTACATACAAAATTTCTATTTATTTTTCAATCATATTTTCTAGAGTTATTTAATATTTTTTATATTAATGTGTGTACAATGTAGTACAAGTATAAAATTGCTGTGCAAATCAAGTCTATCTTATAGACTCTATAATTGACTAGTATCAAAATACTTCCTTTAACAAAGAAATACTATCATTATACTGGTTTACACATTCTCACTCAATTCACTAATATTAAGTGTAATTATTTGAATTTATATTTTAGCTATATTTTATATTAGAAAATAAACAAGCCAGAATTTGGAGAATCATATTTAACACAGAATATTAGATTATGTTACAATCATTCATAATATTCAATCATAGTAATATCTTTATAGTAATATCTTTTAGTGCAACATTTTTTAAAACTAAATGCATATGCATAAAATATCGAAATTATATTCCTTATTATACAGAAAATATTCAAGCACATTGACAACATTTGAGGTTTCATAAAGAATGAGAGAGAGACAAATCAAGAGGAAATAATCAACTAATTAGCTAATTTTTATAGCAGCAAAACGCGATGTTCGCGGGTACAGATTGTCTCTGCAAAAATATTTGATTTGGCATTCTGTCAATTCTCAAATGCTGCCATTATTAATATTGGATCGAAATTCTTCTTTTCTTTATCTGTGCATTTATATTTATTAAAAAATGCTAAATCAAGTACTTTTTGACTTACCCTAGAATAATATAATTATAGTTTATAGTATAAACTAAACAAAAAATTACTAAAATAACTATAAGTGATAATAAACATTAAATGATCAGTGACAAATTTAATTATGAGAATGTGTAATGTGTTATTTTCAATTTTATGTGCATATGCAATTATTAGTTTATCGCATACACATACGCATGTGTGTGTTGTATGTGCATGAGATAAAATGAAAATTTTTATTGAAATCTTTTCATTTTAAATACACATTATATATATAATTTTAAAGAGGATAGATTTCCTATTGCTATACAGTTTGACTAGTATAAGTAATGTATATATATAAAATCTCCCAGGATTAGATTGACCAACTTTAAGTGGTTATAAAGGATTCCAAAACAAGCCAATTTTGTCAATAAACCCATGTTCGCAAATGAGAAATTTTTGATGTACGCGACTCCTGTACTTGGATAAGAAGATCTTTTAGATGATTGATGGTCGTGTACAAGTTGCTCCAGGAATATTCCATAAGATCTATGAATTCTTGAACTGACCATGCAGTCTTTGTATGGAAGTAAATGGCCACCATTTTGAACAACTCTGCTGTAAAAATATATTTCACTTTGAAAACCACTAGTGCCAAAACGCTCATTTGCGGACACGAATTTATTGACAAAATTGGCTTGATGCTTTATAACTGAAATTTATCAATCTAATTAAGACACCCTGTATATTTAAATATTGTATTTATACGTATATAGTGTATTGTAAAATTTCAATCAAAATGATAACAATTGTATGTATGTATTTCAGATATAAGTTAGATAATTCGAGTCCAACCTCAGCACACTTGGATTATATAATCTTGAGTAAACAAAATTTACATGGATAAAAAGAAAACAAAACATGCTGAGTTTCTCTTATATATTTTTTCCTGATTAAGACTGTGTTTTATGAAACAAAATCGGCAATATTTGATGGGGGCACAAGTTTATAATGGGCGACTTCAGAGACGGTCCAACATTGTGGAACGTAAGAGGCGCTTTACTTATAGTCCAGTCTTCCATGTCGTTGAGGAATTTCGTCAAATCAATCTCTCCTGATTCCGAAACATTAAAGTGTCGCAGAAGAGAATTGTTGAAGCAAATATCTAAGGCTGATTGGTGCAACACCATACCGATACCTTTGCCGGCACCTTCGGGAATGGGAAACACTCGGAGACTAACGATGTTTAGGTCTACTGGAAGATCGTATCGAAGCGGTGAGAAATGCGCGTGCAGATCGAATGGCAGAGAATTGTGAGGATGCAGCGCTATAACTGGATGTAGTAATTCTTCCGAAGCTAAGTGGCTACCCAAGGACAACAATCCTGCAGGATAATTTGCTGACGGTACAGTAGAGGGACAATTCATTTCTTTCTTCTCTAAAATTAATGTGAACATATGATTTGTCAATAGATTGTCCATTACGCCTTGCCCTAATCCTCGATTATCATCCTGAAGTAATCTTCTATCTTGCATAATCTATTTATAAAAATCAAATATGGTTTATTATATGTAAAATATTAATAAATTTTCTAAGTGCACACATTCTTTTATACATAGAATTATTTTGTTAGTATTTTGTATAACAGCTTTATCATTTTTAAGCTTATATATTTTTGTAAATATTTATGTCTAATTCTTGATGAGCTAAAATTTATTCGATTTTTCGAAAATTCGAAAATTTACCTCAAGTTGACCAGATGCCATAGAGGCTACACCTAATGGCTGTGCTGTGGCGATTGTTAATCTAACCCTTTTATCTTCTATATATGCACTTGCTGCCATTGGATAATAATTGCCTTGTGTGGGAAGCTTTGGAAATCTTTGACGCCGGATCATCTAAATTTAAAATTTTATATATATATATATATATATATATATATATATATATTTTTTTTAATATATATATATTTTAATATATTATAATATAACCTAATATATTATATCTTAATAGAAAAAAATCACAAATTTCGTTTAAAATTAATTTGTTTAAAATATTAAATCTTACATTGAGCCCGTTTAAGTCCGTGAAGAATTGATCGCCGGATGCGATATCTGTATTGAAACGCATTACAAGTTCGTAATTTTGCGTTTCTGTTATGTCAACTTCATTGAGTATATGCAATCCAAATCCATCACTGCCAGGAGAATTGAACAGTGTACAGGTATGTCGCACATGCGGCAATTCTATGAACACTCTCGACAAAATTGGTCCAGTTACTAAATGAACGATCGTCCTGCTATCCATAAACACTGGATCTGGTTCCGGTTTGTCGGGCAGGAATAAATAAGCACCACTTTTGTCTTTGCCAGAGCCTCTAGTACCATATTTTACAAAATCCAAATGCACAGGAAACGTGACATTGCCAACTCGCAGAGCTTTCAACAGACCAGATTTTCCAAAAGAGGCGGACAATTCTGGCCGTTGACTGATTGAGAATTCCTGCATATGCGGTAAAATCGTCAGATGACCGAGACCTGGCACTGATGGAAGATTAATGTCAGTATTAAAGATAGTGACATTGGCCGGATACACTTGCCTGTAAAGAAAAAATAAATATATTAAATCTTTAATATATAATGTACACATTATTTTATAAAGTGATCCAAAAAAAGAAAGAAAAGCATACAGAAATAATAGCTGAATAATAAATTGCATTTATTGCTATTATTGTAAACATTTTCTTTTAATCACTTTTTATATGTAAACATTTTTATTTACTTCGTGTACGATGCTTTATGTAGTGCGTGAACTAAGTATGTAGTGATACCAAATCCTGGTACAGTAACTAAAAAAGATAGCTCGTATCTAGCCGCAGACAATGCAGCCGAACCAATCCAAAAGGGAGATATTTGACATTTGACAATTTGACCTTTTCGATCTGTAACTCTGACAAATGGTGTTGATACAATCAAAGTTTGCACTTTCGTTCTCTGCCTTGGAAGAGAATTGTACAGGATAATCTTCCTCGAAGGACTATCGTCACCAAGATTAAGGACATGCTTCTCACCTGCACTTGTATGATGTGACCTTTAAAAGATAATTATACATTATATCTTTCATCATATATGTGAAATATTATCATTTATAAATTATTCTCATACCTAGTTTCATCTAATGAGAAGTATACAGCTTCCACATCTATGGACGATACTTGTGGAATTTTCAATAAATGTGCTACAGATTGTTGAAGTACATGAGCCGAATTATTCAATGCCATTATTATCTTTTGGGCATAATCTATTACAACATTGTCTCTGGCAGTTCCAGCAACTCCATCATGATGTTGAAACAGAGAGTGCCACATTCTGGCCTTGCTCAAACGAGATGCAAGACTTCCTTCCACTAGCTGATCATTACCTTTTGCCCAAGCTATAGCAGCTAATATTTCGGATCCTCTCAAAGAACCCAATAATACACGATCCAATCGTTTATGAAAAGGCCTACATACATATAAGTTAAGATTATAATAGATTAATGTTTAAACTACTTACCATCATCAAAAAGTTTAAGAGATTAAAGATTGTTCTCTCTACCTAGAATTTAAAGAAATTTTTCTACCTAGAAGTATAGTAACCGCTCCAATAATGATCGTCTCTATCCGAATATGTAAAGAAATCACCGGACAGAGTAGGAAACTCATTTAAATTCCGTTTCTCTCTGACTGCTTCAAAATAATCGCTCAAAGTTCCAAATTGTATTTGAACATTCAAATGTTGATTTTCGTTCATGTAATCAAAAAGTTTTTGATAATTATCATACTGAGCTTCCCATTCAGCGAGATGTGTATATCTAAAGTCGTCGCCTAAAGGTGCAAGAACCACTTGAGTCTTGAAAAGCTGTGCCTTCTTACGATACTGATCTAACAAAAGCATTGCTCTCTCTGCTACATTTGATTTAGTAATAGTTTTTGGTGGGATCTTCCATGGACAGCTAAGACCAAAATTCTGCATTCTGTAGAAATCAAATTGACAGCATATTTTCGGATCTGGTCCACATGTATGAGGAATGTCATAACTGTAAAATGGCATAACATGAGTGAACAATTCTGTGGAGCCATCGTTGTCCCATAATTGTCTCCAGCGAAATTCTAAATTCTTATCCCTGGCCAGTCTCTTTTTAACCGAGTAATGAACTCTTTGTATCAAGAAATTTTCTAAGCCTGAATTCTTTAAGAGATACGGCATAGTGGGAGAGAGGCCAAAAGGATCAATAGCCCATCCCGAGTTTGGTGTATAATCTAGATTATACTTTAGCCACTGATGACCTTCAGTTAGTTGTGTGAGTTGAGCAATCCAATGTGATACAGATTCATCAGGCATTACCCATCCTCCCGATACGATTTCCAATTGTCCATCATGTACTAAGCGACGCACTTCGTCCCTTATTACTTTGGATTGGTCGTCCCACCAAAGTTTAAAGAATGACATTTCTGCCCAAATAAACTTGCGTCTTTTATCCTCACTCAGCTTAGTCACCATATTATTCAATATGCTTCTTGTTTGAAATATATAGTACTTTTCAAAAGTATTTAACCATCCAGGATCGTTATGCGAATGAGGCACAACAAATACTTTTAATTTTCTATTAGGATGCCACTGTTTTTCATCATATATAATATTCCAGCCTTGCTTCCAGACTCCACCATCTGCATTATCAAACTCCAATTGCTTGTACAAATCTAACATTTGTATATCAACTTCTGGAACTTTCTGAATGTTGAAATTACACATGAGACTTTTTCCTACATGTGATATTGTAATATTGGAATAATTTGAATGATTGACTGTTTGTCTGTTTGGTATAAAATTATGTTTGATTTTTGCCGCTTGTTCCTGCAAAGCGCTCATAACTTTATGATGTTTATCAAAATCCTTTTCTAATTTTGTTAGTCTGTTTTCAAAATGGAGCCATTGATTCTAAAAAAAAAGCATATATAATAATTTTTACCATTTGTAATAAATCTTGTATACTTGATTTAATGCTAGCGTACTATAGAAAATACTTTTATAACTTACATTATTTATGGAAAGCTTAGAATCTTGCCCAGGTGGGAAGAGAGTTAAATCCATCATTAAATAGATCATCATGCAACAAGCAAGGATCAAGCCTACTCCGAGAATGGCAATGGTCCTTCTGGTTCTCATTGTCATAAATCTTTTTTCTGCATTAAGTTTAACGTTTCACTTAAATGATGACTAGTAATGTTGAAAATAAAAGTGAACCTATATCTAATTTCTTAATATAATTTGTCTACCGTTATAAAGGACTACATGGTAGAAATCAGTTTTAAATTTTCAACGAGCACTAAACTCTATGAATTCATCGAGTATGAGATATTAGGTTCATGAATCTCATAAATCAACTTATTTGATGTTTCGAAAATTTATTCGCTAATTTATGTGTAGTCTCTGACGATTATTATAATAGCTTTTATTTTGTAATTATGTGAATCATTTTTGATTGATTAGGAACTTAAAACACTGTGATTTTCAGCAATAATTTAGAAATGTCACACACAAGTGTAAGAAACAGATGCTCACAGTCTGAACTCTGACAGCCGCTGTCAACACGTCAACAGTGTTGTTCTAGGATGCGCGCATGCAATGCGCGTTTCACGCATGAACCGCATGAAACGCGCATTGCATGCGCGCATTGGCTCGTTCCCTTTTTCCTATCACTCTTATTGCGTATAGAGAAACGGCACAGATTCATGCGCGCTTGGACTGTTTGTAAACAATCGGTAATGAGGTAACAGACGATAAATGAGCGGGTTGATTGTATATTTTAAAACAATGTGAAAATTACAAAACTGAGGAAATTCATTGGAGCATCTATGATTTCATTTGTTAAAATCTAGTAAATCTGTTCATTTCTCTAATTTTCACTTCGTTTCAAGATACATAATCGATTCTGAGATATTGGTTGATATGCTCTTTGTAGTATCTTCCGTTATTATTTGCAGCCAGATTGATATTGATGGAGAAAATAATAATGACGAAACCTCTTCAGTATTGGACACGTTGAATATATTTCATTATTAACATAAATTTGTAGCTTCTTCAAGGTCATTTGTTACGAATTACGGAATAACAAATTCTTCTAATTTGTAGTAAAGTCTCTATCTCGCCTAAATAACTCTCACGTATGGACTATGGACTACGCATGGTGACATGATGGTGACATTGGTGACTCAACTCACCAATCACCAGCTCCGGCAGTGGAGGGGATAACGCAACAAGCGTGAACTGCGTATATGTATGCTACGGCCATAGTTGAGATAGAAAAATATATCTCTCTTTGTCGATCCTTCTTGCGCGCGCCATGGCCTCTCCATTAGTATAAGCAGAGAGAAGCCTGAGAGCGGCCATCCCGGCGTTTTTCATACGATAGCTCTCGGTCCCGTACAGCAGCGTTACTACGTCCATTTTACGGCCGCTTGAAACTACATGGCCACGTCCATTTTCAGGCAGGATAAAACAGCCGAATGGTTCATTTCCGTACTATGTCCACTTTTCAATTTTGGTTCATGTCTGTGCTACAGCCACTTTTCGATATTGTCGATACTGGTAGTACACTGATCGCTAGACAAAGAGAGATGATTGCGTCGTCTTTGTCTCTTTTTCATCGCGCATGTGTGTAGCGTCCATGAAAGCACAAGCGCCGATATGTTGAACATACGGATGCGATTGTTGGAAGATTGGATGAGATAAGCGGGGAACACACACTTTTGCATAAGCGCATAGCCATAAGCATAAAGAAATTGATTGGTCCACAAACATATGCCTTACGAAATGAACCAATTAATTTCCTCGTACTTATGGCTATGCACTTATGCAAAAGTGTGTGCTTCCCGCTATAAGCGGGGAGCACACACTTTGCATAAGCGCATAACAATAAGCATAAGAAAATTGATTGGTTCATTTTCTTATGCATACATTTGTGCATCAATTTCTTTATGTTTATGGTTATGCGCTTATGCAAAAGTGTGTGCTCCCCGCTACAATATATAATAGATAAAGCGGGGAGCACACACTTTTGCATAAGCGCATAACCATAAACATAAAGAAATTGATTGGTCCACAAATGTATGCATAAGAAAATGAACCAATCAATTTCCTTATGCTTATTGTTATGCGCTTATGCAAAAGTGTGTGCTCCCCGCTTAAGAAACGACAATCGCATACTATCCTTGTTTCTCTAGCGTATCGCTTTAGGGCCGAAATACGGGCTGAAAATGCTTTTTGGCCTTTCATGGTAGAAAGCAGTTATGCAATAAGACTAATAAGCACCATTTTTTGCAAATTTTATACTTGCGTATATACATATGTGAATATATATGTTCAAATTATAATTAAATATTGTTTGATGATCAATAATAGTAATCGAATAATAGGTAACAGAATTAACAAGTACAAAATACATAAGACACGGGTGCTTATTAAACTTGATGATTTGTTGTTTTGTGACTATCATTGATACTTTATTTGTATATCATATCAACGGGATAGAGAAATAGCACGGTTATCAATTCTTATTTGACATTATTGTTTAACAATTGTAATAGCAATTTCATAACTAATAATTATACTATCTTTTCATTATCTTTGAAATAAAGGTATCATAAACGTAAGAAGAATACAAGTATGTAATATATATAATGATTAAATTAATGTCTTCCAAGGATACAAAGTAGCTAAATGAGCAGCGTAGCGTTCGGTTTCTCACACCGTAGATCAGAGTTCGAATCTCCCGAGTTTAGCGAAAATTTATCATGCATTTATGTGCATTTATATGCATTTGGAAAATATAATTATTTTTAAAATTTATTATATTTTCAGAATAAAGTTTATACAAAAATGACAACCAAATAATTTTTGTGCTATTTCTCTATCCCATTAATATAATATACAAAGTATCGATGATAGTCACAATTAAAGCAACAAATCATCAAGTCTAACAATTAAGCATCCGTGTCTTATATATTTTGTTCATTCTGTTACCTATTATTCGACTATTAATATTGTTAATCATACAATATATTTAATTGCATTGTTTAATTTCAATTATAATTTGAACATATATATTCACATATGTATATACTCAAGCATAAAATTTGTAAAAAGTAAGTGCTTATTAGTCTTGTTGCATAACTGCTTTTTACCATGAAAGGCAAAAAAGCATTTTCAGCCCGTATCTTGGCTGTAAAGCGATACGCTAGAGAAACAAGGATAGCATGCGATTGTCGCTCCTTGTCTATTATATATTATCTCATCCCAACTTCCAACAATTGCATCCGTGTGCTCACATGTCAGTGGCTTGTGCCTCATGGACGCTACACATATACGCGATAAAAGAGAGACGAAGATGACGCAATCATTTCTCTTTATTTAGCGATCAGTGTACTACCAATATCGACAATATCGAAAAGTGGATGTAGCACAGACATGAACCAAAATTGAAAAGTGAACGTAGTACGGAAATGAACCATTCGGCTGTTTTATCCTGCCTGAAAATGGACGTGGCCATGTAGTTCCAAACGGCCGTAAAATGGACGTAGAGGCGCTGTTGTACGGGACTGAGAGCTATCGTACGAAAAACGCCGGTCTCAGGCTTCTCTCTGGTATAAACTTTAAGCAGGGAGCACACACTTTTGCATAAGCTCATAACAATAAGCATAAGGAAATTGATTGGTTCATTTTCTTATGCATACATTTGTGGACCAATCAATTTCTTTATGTTTATGGTTATGCGTTTATGCAAAAGTGTGTGCTCCCCGCTTTAATGTTTGTCCATTAATTTGTTACAAACAGATTTATAATCACAAGCAATTTACAAACGAAATACACTCAGAAAAATTAATAATTATAATTAATAATTTAATAATTTTTGTCGACTAGCTTTATGTAAGATTCACACTTTACACTACGAATAGTAGGGATTGCGGATTCAGTTCCGATTGAGGTTGTCAATCAGTTGATAATACTTTGCTCTGATTGGTCAGTTTATAACCATAACCTCAACCATTATCGAGTCTGCAATCCATAGTGTAATATGGTCTTTAGAAATATATTGTGATTTGGCTGAAGAAGAAAGAGATAATGAATCTCGTTAATTAATATAAAGGGCCGAACAAAAGCACTGTTTTTTATAAATTCAACATATCTGCGTACCTAAGAGAATGTATATGGATACTTTTTTTTATATTTATATATTTTTTTATCTTACTATCTTGTAATTACATTTAATTTTTTTTTCATTGAAGAAAAAGAAATGTCAGATTTTTGACAACGGCAAGGATTATTTAACATCTATATTATTTATTACTGTAATGGAAGTTTCATCAAGTAATAAAGATTTCAACGAAAAGAAACACTTCATCACTAACAGTGAATCAAATATCTCTAATGATATTTCAAAATACAATGACGAAAAAGAAGCACACAATAGAAAAAATGAGACAACTGTTGAAGAAAATTTAGAAGATACTGCATGCGATTCTGTCTTGATTAACAATAGTTATATAGATACTGAAAGTGACTCTAATAAACTAGAGGATAGTAAAAAGAATGAATTGGGAACTAGTGATAAATACTGCAATGAAGTTAATAACATTAATAGTCCTAAACAATTATTATCAAAGAGATTCTTAAATCTTGTGGATAGCGATTCTGAAAATGAACCTACTTTATATGAAACATTGAAAAAAACTTGTAATCCCAATGAAAATGATGAACATTTAAACATTGCAAAATGTAAGAAAAATCTTAAAAATAAAAATGCAAGAAGAGTAATAGACGATGATAGCGATGATATTGAAGATGACACACAGATGAGCGAAATTAATAACTTTCCTCAAACTGTTGATAAAACTATAAATATTACTGTAAGTACAAGTTTATATAAATATACTTTTATTAATAATTTATAATTTTAATGAGAAATGTGATACCATGTTTAGAAATTTTTTGAAATTACATTATTTTGTTTTATAGACTAGTGCGTACCAATCTTTAATAGACTCTGAATCTGAAGAAGAAAAAGGGGAAACTCAAGATTCTGTTGTTACATTTGAAAAATCTAAAATATCTGATGATAAAAATACTAAAAAAGAATCTGTTAAAAAGAGAAAGGTATTTGGATATCTTTATTCTTAATCTAACTTATATAATAAATCATAATGCTATAATAATTAATAGCTATAATATTTAATATAAAACAAAATCTTTTAAATTAATCTAAAATTTTTGATTCTCAAAATAGGGATCTATTAGAGCTTCAAAAGATGAGGCAATGCGTCAGATACATAGTGAAACCCAACGTTTATTAAGAGAAACAGAAATTTCTTTACCATATCACAGACCAAAACAGCGTACATTACAGGAATTCTTGAACAGAAAGAAAATATTGGAATCTCTTCCAAAGGCACCTACAACAGCTGCAAGACTGAAAATGTCATCTGCAATAGTAAGGTAAGTTTTTATACAGGTGTGGCATCTAAAACAGACCATCCGAATAATTCCCACAGTTTTGGAGATAGGAGAAAATATTTGAAATAAAAGTTGTATGGTATCGAGGAAAATCTTGTGGAGGTGAACATTTTTTTTTAGGTGAAGGTGCTTAGGAGATTTGAAGGTCATCTTCATTTTTTTTTAATGGAACCACCCTAATTTTTTTATATAAATCAATTTCTCGCAATATTTGACACAAAAAGTTATAGAGTAAGATAGCCAAAAAGTGAATAGTTTACGAAATATTTTGTACTTTATATTTTGATATAATTTTATATAAACTATAAAATATTTCGTAAAATATTCATGTTTTGAAATGAACTTATCATTATTTTCATGGACAAAATAATTAGAAGAATCAATTAATAAAGAAAGCATATAAGTTGTTTTTAAGGAAAAGTATATAATTTGCAAGTAACAATTACATGTCAATAGATTCGTGTCCTCTTTGGTGTATTGCTTATACAAATCGTAGAATGTAAATAAACATTCAATCATCTTGTACATTTCAATCTTTATCCTCTGATAATGTATGTATAAAAAAATAAGTAAAACATCATTTTATTTAAAAAAATAAAGATGAAAAATAAAAACAAAGTACGAAATATTTCATAAACTATTCATATTTGGCCCTCTTACTCTTATAATATTTTATGTTAAATATTGTGAGGAATCGATTTGTATAAAAAAATTAGTGTAGTTTTATTTAAAAAAAATGATGATCTTCAATCTCCTAAGCAATCTCTACCTAAAAAATGTTTACCTCCACAAGATTTCTCCCTCAATACCATACAACTTTTATTTTAAACATTTTCTCCTATCTCCAAAATTGTGGGACTTATTTGGGTGGCTTGTTTTAGATGCCTCACCCTATATATACAGGATATTCCAAGGCTACATGCTTTTAGTTGCAAATTTTCCTTGATTTGGAGATAAATTTCTTTTTTTTCTTTGGAATAAAGATGTGGAATCATTAATAATCATCAAATTGCAAGATCAAATTGCTATTGAAAAAGAAGGGCATTTTACAAATTAAATTTTTTGCTATTAAAAAATTAATAAAACTATATTCTTTAATTAATTCCAAGTACAATGTAATAAGGGCCTTTAATTTGAGGCTTAGTTACAAAGATATATAATGGAAAAAATTATAAACTTGCAAAAAATATTTTTTGATATTTTTGCTTAAAGAAAAATCAACTTCAACTTGATCATAAAATCTATTATTAGAAATATAAAAAGTGTTACAGTTTTACAGCATATCATATATATAATAACAATGCAAATATTTAACAGTTATATAAGAATAAAAATTTAGAATTTTAAAAAATAAACTTATGAATACAAGATATCTGTCTATTTTTCAATATACATAAAACTAACATAAAATAATTTGATAATCATATTTTGCCTATCACTGCATGTATTTTTGCACTATCTTTTAAATATAAATTTGATTATTAAATTACTTTATTACATAATTTTTATATGCTAATAAATTTGATTATAAATTGAATAAAATTGAGATTTCTTGTATTCAAAACAATTTAATTTTTTCAATTCTATTTATTGATTGTTCTAAAAAAACAGTCCAATTGTTGTAGATCTAATTCTATATTTATTTACAAAAATTATACAAAATAAAATTTTTTAGATAAAAAATAAATAATTTTTTATATGATTTTAAACAGCCAAGTCGTTGCAGAAAAAGAAAAAGAAGCAGAATTCTTTTATAAATCGTCAGATTCAGAAGATGATACACAACAACCTATATCTTTTACTGCCAGAAATACATTAAAAGAGTCTTCCATTACAAATAAGAAGATGCCATTAATAGATGTCAAAAATAATTGTATACAAGATTCTCAAAAAATTGATATAAACACTCAAACTATATATAATCAAGGAAAGATTATACAAGATCATATAAATCTCAATACATCTGTGATATCTGAAAAAAATTTTAGCAAAGTAGATGATCAAAATAGAGAGGCACCTTTCATAACTGAAAATAGCAGTAATCATGATGACGAATCCAATACATTATCACAACAAACAGATAATGAAGACAAACAAAATCATCAAAAATTTAGTGTATCGAGAAAATTGTTTGATACATGTTTTGAAAGTAAAACAAATAAAGATTCTGATATTAATTCCAACAAACAAGAGATTGAAGGCATAGTTAAAACTATTACTTTTTTGGAGAGGGATGAATGTGTTAATGATAAAAAAATAAAAAATCAGGAGAAATCAGAAATTAGTATAATAGAAAATCACATATCAGAAATATCACAAGTATATCAATGCGATTCTGAAACAATTAACATAGATAGAGATAAAAATTTGACTGCAAAAACAAAAATATCAGAAATTCCTAGTAATATAAGTAATAAGGAAATAGTCAAAATTCTTCAGAGAGATAATTATGAAGCAGATAATATTGTTACGTCTATAAATTCTAATGATTTTATTATAATACAAGATGGAAATGAAAAAAAAAAGGATAAGTGCATTAAAATGAATATATCATCATCTACTATTTTAACCAATGACATTCTACCAAAATATGAAAATAATTCTTTAACAGAAGAATGTAAAGGCTCTGATAGTCATGCATTTGGTTTGCCATTTTCGAAGTTTGTAGATGAAACTTTAATTGATAAAAAAAAATTATTACCAAAATTAGCATCAAATTCTACAATTACACTAAAAGGATCACCAGGTATGATTATTGATTTGACGAATAATGTGAAATCATATGGAAAAGGTGTAAATACTTTATTGGATAGATTTTTCTACAAACATGTTATTAATACAAAAAAACAGGCTAACGATAAAACTCAAGAAACTGTGGTAGATTTACAAAATACTCCAAACAATTCTCTTCCGATCAAAGAGTTACTTCCATATAATTTACCCACTAATACTGATAATCCTGAGTTGAATAAACCTGGGGCCAAGTTCATGCGTTTAAAAGAAGATTTAAAGTTACAAATGACTTTAAAACGTAATGAAGAATGGAAGCATAAAGATATAGAATTACGAGAAAAAGAAGAAGAAGAATGGGATGAGGAAGAAGAGAATGATTTTGATTCAGATGGACAAGAACAAATTCTTAATTTTGAATCAAGTAATAGTGAAGAGAGCGAACTCGAAGAGGATGATGTTTGTATTAAGGACAAAAAAAAGAGTAAGTGCTTGTTTGCAGATGACGAAGCTGAAGTTACAGACAATGAAGAATCAAGTACAGATGCAGAGGAAACGTATAGCAAGAATGATATGATCCAAGCAAAATATAACAATAAACAATCTGCAAACTTCAAGCGTAGAGAAGAACATATGAATGGTAATACAAGCGAGACAGAAATCGATCAGAAAGAAGAAGAGATAGAAGATATGATAGATTCAGACACAGATATAGAAAATGAATATGATCCTAAAGACAATGATGATATTAATGTTTGTAAAAATTTTGATATCAAGAATAAAAAAGATAAGACAAAATTGATGGAGAATTTTCAAGGCGGTTTAAACATTACAAGTCCGATTTATCCGAAAAACGATAATTATCATTTAAAAAACGTTTTGATAAATGTAAATACATATGAGACACGGTATGAAGATAATGGCTTAATAAGTGAGAACAAAAGCAATATGTGTGCTAATCAGAAAGGTGCAGAAGTTATTACTAGAAGCCAAATAAATAAGACACCTTCAACAAGTATGCTCGACTTTGTTTCTCCTTTAACACAATTAAGTATATTAAATACTACTTTGGATACTCCAAAAAATAGGAAAGATACACTAGAAAAGAGAGAATATTTCGTTGATGCAGATCAGAAGTCCATTTATATGGAAAATACACAAAGCGATAAATCTTCTGAATATACATATAATACTGGGAACAAAAATATTTTAGGGAAAAAACTATTTGATGATATTAAAGAAAGTGTTGATGATGAATATCTTATGCGATTATGTTCAGGTAAATTTGAATTCACGCAAAAAACCGATTTAAATTTATCTTTACAAATAACTAACAGTAAATCGCGATTGTGTCCAGAAAATTCGAATACGAAACTGATCGATATCAAAGAATTAGAAAGTCTCGAAATAGAAGATAAAAATTCTCAAGATGTAAAACTGATATTAGATGAAGATTCTAATAATTCTGGGTTAAATCACATCAAAACGAAACAAGTTGATGAAAAAGTTTCGAAATTAAAATTAACGATTGCTTCTTCAGACGATGATGATGAATTGGATGAGACGGATACGTTTTTGAAACCCAGAAAACGTACAATGAAAAGATTGTATTTATCTGATTCGGAGGAAGAAAATGTTCAATCGTCCGACGAAGAAAACGATAGTACAGACAAGGAGATAGAAGAACAATATATAGATTACGATTCCGAAGAGAACGAAGTTATATCGAAAAAAGATATAAAAAAAGTTGCGGCTGATTTTTTAGAAGAAGAGGCCGAATTGAGCGAAAGTGATTGGGATTCCGCTGATGAGGACGAAAAAGACTTGGATAAATTAGAATACGAAGAAGCTGATGACGAACATATAGACGAACATGAAATGAAAAATCAATTGGACAAGATTCACAGAATATACATGAAACAGGTGCTAGATGAAGATAAAAGGGAAGTTAGATTACTTCAAGAATTATTATTTGAGGATGGAGATTTGCATACCAATGGAATGGGTCGTGAGCGCAAGTTTAAGTGGAAAAATATAGGTATAAAAGTATATAGTCGATTTTCTCTCATTTACTAGATAATTATTGCATTTTTTTTTTATATTACATGATGCTTGCATTAGAAAAAAAAACTTGATTTTGTAAAAATATTCTGCAAAATTTCAATTTCCAAAAATCGATATTAATATGCAATATATTATCATGTTTATAACAATAGTAATGTAATCATTATTGTATCAGATAAATTAGGAAGTAATACTGAAATGTCACAAGCATCTGATGAGAACGATGGCTGGATAGATGGGCAAGAAGAAGAAGAAGAAACAAAATGGAGTAAACTCAGGCAAGAAAGAGACAAGTTTCTTGAAGAAAGGATGGTATTATTATTATTGTTGTTATGTTGTTGTTATATTATATAAAGAAAAAATATGTTTACATAAATATCTTTTATATATTTACAGAAATGTTCAAACAATGAAATTGAAGATGAGTTATGCAATAGCCAAATTTTTAAATTTGGACTGGAAGCGCTTAAAAAGATTAATAAAAATGATGAATCTGAAGAACTACATGTTTCTGATGACAAAATAGATTCATCTGAAAATATGGAACCAATTATGCCGCGAAATATAACAGATCTATTGAATAGACCAAATACTGGAAAAAAATCCCAAACGATATATGTAAGATTATTAATTAACTGTTAATTAACGTTTACAACATTATGATATGTTATTGCCATATTTTATTTATGACAACAAAATTTGTTTATACGTTTTTTACATATGATTCTACGTATTACAGAATGTTATAAAAAAACGTTCGCTCTTAACTCGAGGAGAAGAGTCCTTGGCGAAGATAGCTTCATTGGCAAAGCAAGGTGATTCTGCTTCTCATGCAATAAACACAAGAAATTTTGTCTTTCAATATATTAATTTAAATAATACATCCGAAAAGAACGATGAAATTAAAGAGGAAGATAAAGGTTCACAAGCCAAGGTAAATTGATCTTTTTAAGAAACTATCATATAAATATAAATATATACAAATATAAATATATGTATGTATATATATATATATATATATATATATATATATATATATATATAATTTATTTATTTATTTATTTATTTTGATTATCTAATTTGTGTGTATTCCCACTAAAAGAAGCATATATTTTGATAAATGTTTATTTTTTGTAGCCTCTGAAGAGAAAAGCAATATCAAATTTTTCATTGACAACGAAAAAAAAAAGAAAATAAAATTGTTCTTTTTGAAAAAAATATTTTAAATTTTATTTTTATACAAATAATATTTTACATATATTTTACATAATTTTAAATTATTACAAATAAATTACGAACTTATTTTTGTTAAGCTATTTCTGAACATTTATTACATAAGAATATAATCATAAAATACGAATAAATGTGTCTTTTTTATATATAAATAATAAATATGTACATACGATTACAATGAAATAAAAAGAATTTTCATTTTTATAAAAGATTCGTTTCTTCGTGATTTTATTTGCGAAATTATTCATTTTTTCTTGAATAGTAATTTTTTCTTCTTCAATAGTATCTCTTGCAATTACATTTTTTTAAATTGCATTTTAAAATTATTGTTATCGCAATTAATATGTAATTAGAGTTTTGATAATATTAAAAATATAAGAATATGACAAGAGTCGCTAAGGCAAGACAGGAACATTCCTTGAGGCTCCTTTTTTTGTTGTGCAAGATCTTATTATTATATTATCTTATTATTATGCTTCTATATTTGTGAAACAATATAATTATATTTGTGGCACTATTTAAAAAGATACTAGATAAAGCATATTAACATATTACTGATTGGCTCATTCTAATATGAGAGGCCTATTAATAATTTCTTTAATTAGTGAAGTGTTAAGTGCGCGATTATCTTTAACATTTCGAGAACATCACAAAATATTCAGTTTATTCTATTGTTTTCGCACATTTCGTTATATGCTCGACAATATTTTTTTTGACAATGGCGTTTCAATTTCGGAAATTCGGATTATCCGTTTGCCATCCTTTTGCATTTGGTCCAAATTGATATACCAATCTTCGACCAAGCACCGGTAGAAATATTTTGCTTTTATAATAGTATCTATAAGAACACGACCGCATGTGAATATAATTAAAAATTATTTTCTATACACACACACACACACACACACACACACACACACATCATATATATATATATATATATATATATATATATATATATATATCCACACACACAACCAAATTATTCTATTACCTCATAGCTCTACTAAGCTTTTCATAAGTCATTTTTGTATTTCCTTTCCGTGAACCCCATCGTTTTGCTACCTCGTCGCTTTTTACAAAGCGAAATTTGGCTTGTGAATAATCTTCCCAACAGATTAAACTAGGACACGTTTCTCTATTACGTAGTAAATCTCTAATAAATTCCCATAATTTTCCTTGACTGGCAGCTATATAAGTGTAATTAAGTCGATACAATACATGCATTTTCGAATTATATCGAAAAAATATTTTGCACTACTTACGATTCTTTTTGGTCTTTAATATTCTCGGTCTACCAGGTAGTCTTTTTGTTGCAATTTCGACACTGTTATCTGATTCTGCATCTGAAAAAAGACGAAAACATCAGCGTATAAAAAAAAAGTGTGAAAATTGTACAAATACAAATCAGTACACAATTGGAAAGTTTGTGTTAAACACATCTGCATATTTCAAACGGTTTACACAAATTTTTGTGTTAATTTAACATAATATGGATATGTTAAATAGTGATAATAATACTATTAATATTTCAATACAAAATGAATGCAATTTCATAGTAATTAAAAATATTTTTTTGTAAAATCAACATTTTTAATAATAAAATGAACTTAGAAAAAAAAATTATTGGTGGCCTGTAGTCATCCTCACTGCTATTAAAAAATAAAATCAACATTTTTTTTCTATAAATTTTAATAGATAAATCCTGTCATTAGTAATAAGGAACATATCTATTGTGTAAAATTAAAAATAAGGCACAGTGTTATTTTATCCTTTTTTCAGTTGTTTTAATGATTTAATATTTGAGTTCAATTAAAAGCAATATGCTGAAATAACACATAAATATGTTAAATATTTAATACGAAAATTTAAACCGGCATATTTTTTAACAAGAAAACATAAATTTTCCAACTGTATACAATCATAGAAATTTTTTTAATAATTTACCAGATATGTTGTTTGAAATAATTGGCGCGTATTCATCCTCCGATTGTGGTTGAATAATATCGAATGATGGCACTATTTAAAAAAATCGATAAGATTTGAAGTTTATAACATTTAATATTTATTTTTCGCGTTATAATATCTAATATATCTTATCTTAATCTACTCTCTCGAACTATCTCGGTAAATTTTTTTACATTATTTTTAAATTTTCAATTGTAAAGCACAATTACAAAATATAAATTCGTCAGAAAATCTATCGCTTAATTAAACTCTGAGTTTTTTGGGATGAATTCTGCATATTAAAATTCATAAACATATTAAAATTCACGTACGTACGCAGATTCGATACACGTTGTGAATGAAGAAGATCGTACAATCGATCCCCATATATTGGATCATAGTTGATGAAATCTTGTCGGGTAAAAGTCACAAGTTCCTTCCCTGATACAGCAAGACTATGTTGAATGGAACTGTATGGTTGACCAATATACGATGCGGCTGACATAAGCCAATTTATTGTTTCTTCTTGACACCAGTTTTTGATAGGTTTGTCTGACCATCCGGTACCATCGATTTCCTTGCATTCCTCATCACCTATTTAAATATTTTTAAAGTCGGATCTGCCGAGTATCTCGTATATTTTTTTAGAATGATTAAATGCTAAAATTAAATGCGGTTTTTCCATAAATCGACGCAATACGTCAATGTTAAGTAGTCCCGAGAAACCCCCTCCAACAACTATCATTGCATTGGTGATTGCGGACCCGCAATCATAATAAAAAATCGTTGCGAGTCATCGTAGACGCCAAAGCGATGTAAGAAAAAAAAACGCGTTAATATTTATTATTTTCTTACAATAACACGATTTTGGTTTGAAATTTTATCAGACTTTGTAACAAAGGATAGGAAGATATAAAACAAATATTTGAATAAATTTGAAAATTAATTTTTTCTAATGATTTAATTAAAATAAAAAATTACATGTATTACCGAGAAAACATTTCTTCTTGTCTCTAGCAGATTCACAACCGCGACTTGCTAAGAAATTACTACGTCTAGGAACCAACGAATCCATGTCTAAGAGTAAGTGATTGTTTTCATCTTCGTTTAAATTAATAAACGACGGATACATCTGCAATCATAGAGTTTAAAAGATAAAATTTTTAAAATAGCATGTATTAGATAAGATAAACAGAAGAAAATCATAATACAGGAAAAGATTTTTATATATATTTGATTTCTTAGACAAATTTGCAATAAAAAATCATTAAATATAAATTTAAGGATGTTTTGGGTGTACAATAGTAGTAAAAAATTGCCAAAATTAAAAAAAGAAACATTTCTTTGTATTGTTCGAAAAATCAAATAAATAAATCCGGATTATAAAAGGAATTAAAGTATCATAAAATAATATGTTTTTTGACGTATTCGTAAAAGAAAATAGTTGTAATTAATATTTTTCCTAATTTATGACAAATTAAATTTAACCCTTTAATCGTGAATACTCTCTGAAATCAACTGTAAGAAACAAGAAAAAGGAATAATTTGCAGAGAGACAGAGAGAGAGGGAGAGAGAGAGAGAGAAAGTACAATCTAAAATTTTATACTCTGTATCAACGTTGAAACATACGACGGTTATCGATTAAAAATTTTTGGGCGTTCTGTACGCTATTGCCAAATAAAAGCGCAAATTGTTCGCAACGTTCGCGAACATCATCTACTTTTGTTTAATTTTCGGAATAACAAGGATAAAATGATACCGTGAGGTCTTTTTATTATTGTATTTCTAAAATTAAACAATATAATTTCTATAATTTCGCTTTTTTTAATGTCCTTTTACTTTGCATTAGTTTTTCATCACTTTCTTGTTATTTTTTCTAATGACTAAAATTCAAAATACGAGATTTTCGTACGTTTTGCGTGATACGTATAAAAAATTCAATTTTTGATAGCGATTATCTTGCGTTTGGAATAGTCAATTGCTTTTAAGTTATATAAACATGTTATAGATACCATATTTATTAATGTATAGTTAACTTTTCAAATTTTTCTTGTTAATTGCCATTTACGAGACAAAACTATCTTAAACGAGTAAAGTGGATCTAACAATAAATCAAGTTTTGCACAAATATTTATTAAAGTTTTTTTAATATTTATTGGAGTCTTCTTAATTTAATGTATGTGAAATTTTTTATTTTATTGACAATGTTTTTTCCTTGTCAAATTTGTCAATAAGTGCTACAATATATGAGTTTCCATAAAAATCAATATTAACTTTAAACTTAAATAATTTCCAAACTGTTAAGAAAATTATGCTGATGTTTTGCACAGAAAAAATAGTAAAACAGTCTACGAAATTTTAATGCTTTTGTCAGTTTTGATAAAATACGTGACACATATAAATATCTTTAATGAAAATATTCGCAAAGTATAAAGCGTGAAAAAGAACACGCGTAACAACTTGAAACTTATAATCGATGATAACTCTCAATAAACAAAATAGTTGTTTGCTAAAATTATGTTTGTTTTAATTTGACTTTTAATGCTGTGCAAATATCTATTTTGTTTTTAATAAGGATTTATGTAAATAAATGATAAAAGTGTTTAAACTGAAGTTTTAAATTAGACTTGAATAAATAATTCGAAGTTTTAAGAAGTCCGAGAAAAAACTACGATAAAAGACTGAACGATCTCATAAACATATACTAGCATATACATATATGTTAACATCTCTCATTTGCGTTAAACTTACCTCCGACAAATCATTCCTACCGTAATTATTAAATGAATCCATTTTTATTTAATATGGTATTAACTGTTCCACCTCAATTTCAGCATATAACGATATCAATGTATTCTACAAGAACGAAAAAAAAAACGCAGTGCACATTAATCGCACTCGTCACTTACGTGTGTGGTAATGATAACGTATATACAAGAATATCAAATGCGATAATTTTCACGAAGATACTATCGCACAATAATTCATTTTGTTTCAAAATTTTTGATCGAGAAAATTACGAAACCGCGAGATGCTATATCACGTTCTATACGAGCAGCATCATACGTTCATCGTTGAACGTCTCTCGAGCTACTAAGTATATGTCTTCACTCAGTAGAAAAGATAAATACAAGAATGCGAGACAACCGCGGTGCGGAGCAGGTTTCAACGGGGATTTCCCGCTCAGCAGCCGCGTCCAATCATCGCCGTTCGCGCGTCGAAGCGCGATAGCTGATGCAATTGCTTACACTTCATTGGCGTCGACCTATATTTTAAAACAAACCATCATGTTTAATTTATTACTAAAAAGAGTTTCAACAATGATTTTTCAATGACTGATAACTGTTTCAATTATTGTTAACTTTTTTTTTAAATAAAAATTATTTTAAATTAAGTGATAAATTGGCAAATAACTGAATAGTTTTTGTTAACAAACAATTTATCTGACGATTATTTTAATCGAAAAATTTTACACAATAGATTTAAATTAAAATGAATATTTTTTGCACAAGTTTACAAAATAAAAAATCTGAAAAATTTGGGTAGAAAAACCAGTTAATGAGCTGCAGCATTTGATAGTGCGTGTGCGTTTATTATTTAAATTACAATATATCATATTAACTCCAAACGTTTTGATCACGGATTTGAGATTCTCTTCAATTTGTGTTTTGTATTTTTATAGTTTTAATTTACAATAATAAATTATTCAATATTTTAATTTATATTGCATTTTCTTTCCACTGAAGAGGATCCCAAATCCGAGAATCAAAACGCGTGTGAAGTTAGTAATTAATAAATGTACACGCGCTGAGAACCGAGATAATTTATTAATTTTTAAATTGCTCTTTTTAAATTGTTGATTTTTTAAATTGTTTGCTCTCTCGAATATCTCCGTCATACACACATGTTGAAAGAACAGCTTAAAAATGTAGAATGATGAATGTAGAATGAACATACAATTAAATACTTGCGTTTTGCAGTAAGGCGCCTATGTCTGCGTTTATTTATAGTATATCGTGATGCACATCGTGATGTATATACGTCGGTATAGCCGCAATCTTCCTTCGTCGTTGTTTTTTTCTTCACGCTATTGATTTACGATTTCTGCAATAAAAACGCGCGCACGCTTCGTAATTTATAAAATTATTCTCCTGATATTATGTATACTATTATTTACATAATTTTATATAAACGTCAATGTTTCGCAATCAACTTACGTTAGTATCACATTTTTGTACAATAATTCTTACCTTCTAAAAAGAAACTTTACAAAGGTGAAAAAATACTCTAAGTACATAAAAAATATTTTAACTTATACTCAACAAAAAGTTTGAAAAAATAAAAACTATGCTATGAGATCAATACAATTAAATCAAATTTAATAAGTTACGTGCTATTAAAATTTGTAATACACACTAATGAATTAGAATTATTTTAATAAATCATTTTTTTATATGATATATAGTTCAAAAAAAAATTTTACGCAAATTCTAAATCGCATAAATGATTTACAAATCAAAGTCATGATAACTTAACTTAAATCTGTATGTATAATAAAATATATTCATATTTTAATTTTCAATTTACACGTGATAAAATTACATATAAATCTGTAAAAACAATGTAGTTTATCAAAAATAATCCTCAATCTGTGTGTAATATTCCTTTCCAATTTTATAAATTTAAATTTTTTCTAGTTGAATTAAATGCTTAATGTATTGTAGAATTATAAAATTTTATACCTTAAATACAATAATATTCATGAGTATAAATGTTGATTTAGAAAATAAAAAAGAAAGAGAAAAGCAGCAAACTTTCAATATGTTTGTGTACAGGGTGTGTCAAAAATTTGGATACAAATATCTCGTAAACGTTACGTTTTAGAGAAAAATATTTCAGACAAAAGTTATAAGGTTTAAAAAGACGCATTTAATGACAGTATTAATTTGATTATAATTGGCATTGCCAAAGTCATGTCAAGGTCAACTTAAAATTTTTAAATGGAAATCCCCATTCTTTATTACATATTCTTGTAAGCTCATCTTGAGAGCTTTTCAAAACACTATAATAAAGTATTTTTTCATTAAGAATTTTTTGAGTTATTTTGTATCTTAGTCTGACATATATTAGTATAAAATATAAAATATCTCGAAAATTATTTAGTGTTCGATAATTGTATTGTAATACTTTTAAAAAATAATAAGATGAATCAAATAGTGTAAAGAAAAAATAAATAATTGTTATAAAAAAATATATTGCAAATAATTGCATACTTTTTTTAAAAACAATTATTTTTTGTATACTATTTGATTTATTTTATTATTCTGTACATAAAAGTATTACGATATAATTATCGAACATTAAATAATTTTCGAAATATTTTATATTTTATACTAAAATATGTCAGATTAAGATACAAAATAACTCAAAAAATTCTTAATAAAAAAATACTTTATCACAATAAAAAAACCTTACAAAGGTAAAAAAAAGTACGCCAAGTACATAAAAAATATATGTTGTACACATCAGAAAGCTGAAAAGTTACTTATCTCTGAAAACTAATAAAAAAATTTTTCTCTAAAAAATAAAAAAACTGAAATCAATAATGAACTGGCCAAGTATTTACAAGTAATTCAGTTTATAAAAATTTGTAATTTGAAATAGTAGAGTTTTAGACAAATTTTCTCCTTAAAATTAAAACACATAATTTTTATTAACAGAATGATTTCCGAAATAAATTCAATTTTGAATAGTATATCACAAATTACATTACTTTAGAGTTTATTAAAGGTGTTATATACTATAATATCAAATCATATTGTTAATGTTAAGTGCAATTAGAATTCTTTTGATTTACAAAGTATATCTTACAGTATAATTTGAAAGAAAATTTTTCGTAAGTTCTAAGTCGGGGCGCGTATAAAACAAACTTACAAAGCAAAATATAAAAACTTGGCGTGCCCGGGTCATAAACGTATACAATTAATTCGTGTTGTACAATATTTCATATTATGTAAAAATTACTTGCATCATTTATCATTATTAGTGCAATTAGGATTCCTTTGATTTGCAAAATATATCTAATAAAATATATATAATTATATTAGAATTTCCTTGATTTGCAAAATATATCTTATAAAATATATATAATTATATATTAAGATTTCTTTGATTTGCAAAATATATATTTTATAAAATATATATAATAATTGTATTAGAATTCTTTTAATTTGCAAAATATATATAATTATATTTTAAGATTTCTTTTTTGCAAAATATATATCTTATAAAATATATATAATAATTATATTAGAATTCTTATGATTTACAAAATATATCTTATAAAATATATATAATTATATTAGAATTTCTTTGATTTGCAAAATATATCTTATAAAATATATATAATTATATTAGAATTCTTTTGATTTGCAAAATATATTTTATAAAATATATATAATTATATAAATAAATATATGATATAATATGCAAATAATTTTCATATTACATGCAATATTGTATAGACAACACAAATTTAGTTCCATGTTTACGACGGGCACGCCAAGTTTTTCTATTTTGCTTTGTAAGTTTGTTTTATACGCGCGCCCCGACTTAGAGTTTACGAAAAATTTTCTTTCAAAGTATACATCCTGTAAGATATACTTTGTAAATCAAAAGAATTCTAATTGCACTTAACATTAATAATATGATTTGATATTATAGTATATAACACCTTTAATAAACTCTAAAGTAATGTAATTTGTGATATACTATTCAAAATTGAACTTATTTCGGAAATCATTCTGTTAATAAAAATTAAATGTGTTTTAATTTTAAGGAGAAAATCTGTCTAAAACACTTCTATAAAAATTGATTTTATGATTTCTACTATTTCAAATTACAAACTGAAATACTTGGCCAGTTAATTATTGAATTCATTTAGTTTTTTTATTTTTTAGAAAAAAATTTTTTTATTAGTTATTTTTCAGAGATAAGTATCTTTTCAACTTTCTATTGTGTACAAGGAATATTTTTTATGTACTTGGCGTACTTTTTTTTACCTTTATGAGGTTTTTTTATTGTGATCTCATTGCTTTTTGTAAAAATTTATATTTTTTCTGCAAAGAATATATATGTGTTTTTAGCATTTCGAGGACAATTGCACTTTTGTACTTTTAAATCATTTATTAATTGCCACTCGGTATCTTTAGCACGTACTATGCTTGCATAATGTCCATCAGTTATACTTTTACCTTGATGAAAAATTCTACTAATGACTTTATATATATTCGCACCAATACTTATCTTTTCCGTAGGTACAGCTTTAATTTTTAAATCTGTTATTTTAATAATTTTTATATCACTAATTTTAAATAACAATAACTGTAAGATGATAATACTTCTTGTTATTATTATATCAGTCTTTTCACGTATTGAGACAGCATCACAATTGGTACATATTTTTTGAATATTATTCCATTGTGAAAAATTATATTGTATTAATTCTTGTAAAGTATATAACTTTTTTAAATTTATAAATGAACATATACTAATAAATTGAAATTTTAGTAGACTGGTTAATTATTATTATATCTTTTTTGACGTTTTTATATAAAACTTTATAAAATTTTGTATAAAATACAAATATTTAATATAATAATACTTTTATTATATAACATAACAATAATTTTCATATAGCGTGGAATATTGTATGGACAAGTCTGGATCCATATACACTACTAAAAAGATAGGGAACATTTTTCATATTCTAAAAATTGGATTATTTTCAAACCTAAATTATATATTACTAAAAAAAATAGGAAACATTTTTCATACCTAAAAATTGGACTATTTTCAAACAAAGTTGAAACTCGACAAAAAATCATTGTACACAAAATTAAAAAACCATTTTAAAGCTTGCAGTTTTAACTTTACCGCACTATCAGTAATTTTTAATATTTTTTTATCTTGTTTGTTTTGTACTTTAAAAAAGGACACATTGTTTTGTTCTTTAAAATTACATATTTTTGACACTCTGCAGCTCGATAAAAAAATTCTTGAAAAATTCAACTTAAGTTCTATAAACTACAATATTTTGATGAATCGTTGAAACTTGTCGAAAAATCATCGTACACAAAATTAAAAAAGCATTTTAAAACTTAAAGTTTCAACTTTACGCTCTATTGATGGTTTTAAAAAATTTTTTTATCTGCCTTGTTTTGTACTTTAAAAAAGAATACATTGTTTTGTTCCTTAAAATTATGTATTTTTGACACTTTGCAACTTGATAAAAAAAATTTCTTTTAAAAAATTTATCTCATGTTCCAGAAACTACAACATTTCTATTTTGCCTACAAAATGCTTTTTTTAAATTTTTCTACGATTTTTTTTGACCGAGTTACACGAGTTTGAAATCTGTATTTTTTAAAAATAAAAATGATAAAATTCTTAAAATTATCAATAGCGTTAAAGTTAAATTTCAAGTTTATAAAATGCTTTCTAATTTTTGTCTGATGATATTTAGTATCGACATTATTTCTACAAATACAGTTTAGTTTCAAAATCGTAACTTATTAAAATTTAAAGCAATTTATTTGCAATGTGTATACATGTCACTACTCCCCCCTCCCTCTCTCCCTCTCCCTCTCCTCCCTCCCTCTCCCTCTCCCTCTCCTCTCCCTCTCCCTCTCCCTCTCCTCTCCTCTCCCTCTCCCTCTCCCTCCTCTCTCTCTCTCTCTCTCTCTCTCTCTCTCATAATGTGAATGTCCCTTGATGGACAAAATCGCTTTGTGTGTGTGCGTGCGAGCATACATACGTGAGTCTGAAATTTATCCGAGAAAAAAAAATCCCACGTTTGCTATGTACGAATATCATTTCTCATGATTGACAGCACCAATCTTATTCAAACTGGTCGCAATCGAAAGCTTGCATTTACATTATATGATAAAAGTGCAGTTAGATTTTTAATTACGGCTCTATTTCCTGAGATATTTTAATCGAAAGTATTATAGACATAAAACTCCGGATTAGCTACTTGGTAGCGCCGCGGTTTTTGTACATAGACAAAACTCTTGACAAGCCAGACAGATTTCTTTTATAATTGGCGTTTTTTTTATGAACTTGGCGTCGCGATGGTACCGCGTCGCTTGATTATAGTGTTTTGAAAAGCTCTCGAGATAAGCTACAAAAATATGCAATAAAAAATGAGGGTTTCCATTAAAAAATTTTAAGTTGACCTTGACCTGAATTTGACAATACTACCTATGGTCAAATTAATACTGTCATAAGAGCGTCTTTTTAAGCCTTACAACTTTTATCTGAAATATTTTTCTCTAAAATGTAACGTTTACGAGATATTTGAGTATATCCAAACTTTTGACACACCCTGAATGTATATATATATGTGTGTGTGTGGTGCGTGCGTGCGCGCGTGCGTGCGTGCGTGCGTGCGTGTGTGTGTGTGTGTGTGTGTGTGTATATATATTACAACAGCAGCATATTATTCTTAAAAATCAATTTGTAATAAATAATACATTTTAAAATTAATATTATATAAAAAGAAAAATTCTATTATTTATATCAACAATGGAATTTATATTTAGATTTTAAAAATTGTCATTGCTGTGATATGAACGAATGATAACTGGGGAAAACTTAATGTATGAGACTTTGAAACACTCTGAAGATGAGTCATCTTACTCACTCATTTTTATTCGGTTCGTATTGTTGGCTTGCTCTCGCAGCTGGCAGCTTGTGCATGAATGAACATCTTCGAAAGATAGTTGTTTTTATATCTCCGATTGTCCTAGCATAATTTGAGCACGAGAGAAAAATTGAATACAGAGTAGACGAGCGAGTTGATCTATCATCAGAGTTCCGAAATGATGCATAACTGACAGCCGATAATTCTTGTTGGACTCTCTTATTTTTCCGATTTGTATTAACGCGAATCGTTATAATAAGTGCGAAAACAAGAGACTGGATAAACAGCAAAAACGAAATGATTTATCATAAAAACTAAAACATTAGTTTTTTATTGTAACTTTTTGCAAGTAATTTTAATGATTTAATGAAATTTTTGACTAAAAGGCGACTAAAAAGATATTAAATACGATATAATTTAGATCATTTTTTAAGATATCTTAATTATTATAACAATAACGAATCATTTTTTTAAATATCTTAATTATTATAACAATAAAATTCTATTTTATTTATATCAAAATTTTTTTAAATTTTACATTTTGCAATAATTAGAAATTTTACTATTGCCAACAGTTATATCACGTTGTAATGCACCAGTTCTCGTCCTATATTTTTCCTAGGGTTTATAACACATAGGATAAGATAGTAAACAAGAATAAAGTATAATATATAAAGAAATGTAAAAATTTATTATTAATATAAATTATAATTATTTGATAAGTTAGGTTAAGCCTGAAAAGCATGAACTATAGAAATAGGCATATTTGTGATGTTTGTAATTCACATTAAAAGTATGAAATAAAGATATTTATTTAAGAAAAAAAAAAGTTCTCGTCTAATCACTGAAATTAAGCAACGTTGGGCATGGTCAGTACTTAGATGGGTGACTGTTTGGGAACACCATGTACCGTTGGCATCATCTCTTTTCTTTTTTTTTTCTTTTTTTGCTAATTTTAAATCTTATCAATATTTTTTTTTGGTCAAAGATTCTGCAGTTAATAACAGATGCAATACGATATTAATATATAAAATTATACTAAGGCCAATTTTGACATTTGCGGTGGCGGTATGGTGCGGCATGACGAAAATTAATTTAAAACCTCTGTAAAATTTTCAAAATAAATGTCTTAAGACTGATGTTCAACGCTGATAGATATAGCCGAATTATTGAGCTACATGAACAAACACAGATACCATACATTAAGGAATTTATTTGTAATATAGCGGAAATATTTTATAATACACAGTTAGAGCATAATAATCTAACAAAAGATATAATGCAATTAAGAGTCAATAATATGCCAAAGCATTTTAAATATAAAGTATCTTTATCAAAAATTAGTCATCTTATATAAAGAATTATAAATTTTTAAGTTAAACAAAAGTATTGCATAAAGTTATACGCACTAAACGATTTCAATTTTATTTTTATTTTACATTATTATTGTTAATTTTAATTTATTTATTTATCTCTTTTAATTGACATGTAGGTTTTTTTATTTATATTTTTCCTGCGGTTTATAACACATAGGGTAAGATAGTAAATAAGGACAAAGCAAATAAATATATACTGACAATGTAAAAAATTTATTATTATTATAAATTATAACTATTCGAGAAGATTAAGACCGAAATAGGCAGGAACTATAGATATAAGCATATTTGTGATGTTTAGTATTCATATTAAAAGTATGAAATAAATATATTTATTAAAAAAAAGTTTTTGTTTGATCACTGAAGTTAAGCAACGTTGGGCATGGTTAGTACTTAGATGGATGACTGCTTAGAAATACCATATACCGTTGGCATCATTTCTTTTTTTTTTGCTAATTTTAAATCTTATTAATATCAATATTTTTTTCAAATACATGCTTAAATTAATGTGATGATAAAAATTTATTTTATTAATAGTCGTATCAAAATTCTGCATATCTACAGATCTATAAGCTCCCAACCGCAACAACTTACATATAAATATAAGGGTGCGAACCCATACAGCGCAATAGCATAAGGGCAAATTCACACCTTGGCAGAAAGACAGAAAGCAGAAGCCAATCAGAACTCGCGCTGGTAAGCAATACATTCTGCTTTCTGCTTTTCTGCTGTTCTATTGATTCAGGTGAGTTTTGATTGGCTTCTGCTTTTCTGCTTTTCTGCCAAGGTGTGAATTTGCCCTAACGCGGAACGAGAGCGGAACCAATCACAAGAGTTCCGCAATTTTTACTACATGATTCCAAACTCCTATATCTCCATGGAGGGCTGTGTTCCGATTCTTCACCCGATGAGTGATAGTTGGGTGAGCGGGTGATGAGCGGAGTCTAACGAAAAGTGTCTGAAAGGATAATAGAATCTGAACACATTCCATAGTTTGCCCAATAGTGACTTAATGAACTAGACTTACTAGACTTTTCAATATTGCCCGCATATTGCGTCACCACCACCCAAACCACCCGGCTCTACGAGCCGAATGGCTTTTACACTCTCTCGGATGGATAGAGTGACAATTTGAACGTCTCACTTGAGAGTCCGGCGGGAGCATTTGGAAAGAATCTGAACGCTTTTTGGATGTCTAGGTACACCCGAGTGAGGAATTGAACACACTCTAGCTTAAAGGCCCTTGCACAACGTAAGGCGATAGGAACAAGGGAATAGCGACAGCGATAAACGATATCTAAGATATGAGAGATATACTTTTTCGAAAAAGCAGTGTTCTCATTGGATATTGCTTATCGCTATTGCTATTCCCTTTTCCTATTGCTATCGCCTCGTATTGTGCAAGGGTCTTAATAAGCGCATCTTGAATCGATACGCACCCAATCACAAGTCATTGGCCTAGTTTACACCGATATACTTAATACGTATTAAAGTTTAAGCGGGGAGCACACACTTTTGCATAACGCATAACGCATAATGCTTAGCACATAGCATAATATGCAGCAACGCGTATGTATGTACGATACATAAGAATTTTATATTCAAGATGGCAAAGTTCGCTTTTTAACTTAAAAGTGTGAAATCTTCGGCAAAATATTGTAAAAGTAAAAAGTTGTGAAATATTCGAGAAGTAGATACAATTGACCGATTTTCTTTGTAAGTTGTATATCTGAATTTATAAATAAAATATTAATGTAATTAATAACATAATTCCTATAAATGTAGACGCTAAAAATGTAACGAATATTTAAAGAATATTATAATTCATATGTAGCTGTAAAAAAAGATAAAATAATGTGATATGAATATGTAAGTAATTAAGTATATGTAAGAATTTGGAAATTATGTTTTTTTTAAATATTTTTTTAGGCGATGTCTGATTATATATCTAGATACAGGGCATCTGTTCCCATAAATATGAATGAAAATGATCTTATTTTGTACGTTTGGCAATTGTGCCTATTGGCGTTATTAAAGAAAAGAAAATGAAGAAAAAGATGGCTAAATCGGAGATGGTGGGTTAGACCCATTAACGTTGTACGTTCTATATATGGGGATTATGAACACCTCTTTCAAGAGGTAAAGTATAATGATTCAATTATATTTTGTCGATATACAAGGATGAGAGAGGAAACTTTTAAGCTTCTGTTGCAAATGACAAGACCATTTTTGACCAAATCAAACCATCGAGCATTTAGTCCAGAGCAACGTTTGATCATAACTCTAAGGTAGTTACTTATTTTCTTATGGGCTGTTTAATTGAAGAACGAAACATATGTGTAAAACAATATCATTTTCCAAATGTTTTTTATGCCAGTATTTTTGCATATCAATATTTCTATCAATTATTTTGTATAGGTTTTTAGCAACCGGAGATCAAATACTATCTATTGCATTAGCGTTTAGATGTGGAGAGTCAACTGTTCGAAAAATTATCCACGAAACTTGTCGAGTTCTAGTCCAAGTATTGCAGCCAATTTACCTTTGTTTGCCAACAGAAGAAAAATGGAATAATATTTGTACTGGTTTTCTGGAAAGCTGGAATTTCCCCAATTGCGTTGGATCTTTTGACGGAAAACATATAGAAATACAAGCTCCGCCAAATTCTGGGAGTTTATTTTTTAACTACAAAAAGACATTCAGTATTGTGCTAATGGCTGCATGTGATTATAAATATATGTTCACTAGTTGACATTGGTTCATATGGTGGCAATAGTGACGGTGGTATTTTTACTTCTTCTGACATTTATTCAGCATTGGAAAATGAATTACTGAATCTTCCCAAAGGGACTGTAAATCTTCCTGGAAGTAACATTACAATGCCTTGTTTTTTTCTTGGAGACAGTGGTTTCCCGATCAGTACATTAATGATGCGACCTTACTCCGGAAAAATACTTAATGAAAGAAAAAAAATATTTAATTATAGGTAAGCAATTTGCGCAATTATTATTTTTATTACAATGTACTATTATTAAAATATATCTTAATCTTATTAATTTTTATTTTTATGTTTTATTAATTTTGCAGATTATCTAGAGCAAGGCGTACTATAGAAAATACTTTTGGTATTTTATCTTCACGATGGAGAATTTATCGAAAGCCCATTAATATGCATCCGAAATATGTAGACATGATTGTCATGGCGACTATATGTCTACATAATTTCATAAAATATGAGGAAGATCTTGTGGAAGCGAAGAACAGAGTATACTGTCCTCCACATTTTATAGATTCAGAGGACTCTGAAGGTAACATCATCCCCGGGGAATGGCGACAATATACTGAAAATGTACTGAGAGATATAGCTCCCACTTCAAAGCATCATGCAACTACAATTGCATACAAACAACGAGACAAACTGGCTGATTATTTTCTAACACAACCCGGCGAAGTTCCGTGGTAGTATGATTATGTAAGAAGAGGACAACATCGTGATGATTCATAATAAAATACTATTGAAAATTAAATATATATATTTATGTAAACATATGCTTATGTTATAATAAAACGATTTATTACATTGCATAAAAAAAATAAATATAACATTTTGTGTCACTCGTTACATATTGCATAAAAGAAATAAACATAACATGTACCACTAATTATCACATGTGTTGCATTAAAAATTAATATATCTTATCAGTAATAATTGCATGTTACATAAAAAAATAACTTAACATGTATCACTATTTATCACATGTTGCATTATAAAAATAAACTTAAAATAACGTACCATGATTATCACATGTTGCATTATAAAAATAAACTTAAAATAACGTACCATAATTATCACATGTTGCATTATAAAAATAAACTTAAAATAACGTACCATGATTATCACATGTTGCATTATAAAAATAAACTTAAAATAACGTACCATAATTATCACATGTTGCATTATAAAAATAAACTTAAAATAACGTACCATGATTATCACATGTTGCATTATAAAAATTAACTTAAAATGACGTACCATAATTATTACATGTTGCATTAAAATATTTAACTTATTACTAATAATTATATATCATATAAAAAAAGTAGAATGTCATATAAGATATAGCAATTAATAATCAAATAAAATACGCATTATTTCTTTCATTTTGTCTGCCTTTGCACATTGGGGCATACTGATAAATAATGAAAGTATTAATTGACAAAATGCCAAATCTACTTCTATTTCCGGCTTTAGAGATGACGGCGATGAAAAAACTGGAGCACATCTGTTCTCTAATAAAGAAGTAACTTTACAAATGGCATTTTCTAGAACATCCGGCTGGGATTTTCCTTTTGGCTTTATCTGTTTTCCAATTAAATCTTTGCCCCCCGTATGTCCAGAGACATTTACTGCAGATGTAGAAGAGCTGCCAGATACATTTGAGTGCAAATCCGGACTTAAAGAGTCATTAAAAACAAAAAAAATTTTAACATTATTCTATGTATGCCTCTGTATGTACATATGAATTTAAAAAACATAACAACTTTTACTGACCCTATATGCTGCGCGCTGTCACTTGTTAAATCTACGATGCTTTTTATTAACGGTTTATTTAAAGTAGCCACATTTTGAGAAGATGAATTATTTCCTTTTTCATCGTGTGAGTCAAAATTCCTGAAACAAAATAACAAAGGTTTTATTACTTACTAGGTTTTATTACGTACAAATATAAGATTTCTACTTTATATGAAAATTGATCAGTAATTTACGTGTTACATACTTTTGTAGATTTGAAGATCCTATTACCGGAGATACACTTTTGTTTTTCATCTTGTATATGTTGGTCATCGTTCTGGAAAAGAAAGAAATAAATATTTTTAAAGATATAATATAAAAAATGAATAATAATATACTTGCAAATATCCTGTAATGTATTAAATTATTCGAAAAATTCGTTTGAAGTTCGAGAATTTAAAATAAATTTTAACAACCTAATATTATATTAATAAAATATCTTAGAACATCAATTATTTGTTTCTGTTTTATCAATTTCATTATTTTTCTGAAAGCAGAAATGCGCTTTATTAGCCAATCTAATTTCTATATTATATTCTATATTATAGATAATAACATATTAATCTTACTTTCTCCTTTTAACAAATCGTTTTAGGAATTGCATATTGTCAAAAAATTCAAATGTTTTTCTTTTTGATGCTCCACTTCCGGTGGTTGTTTCTTCTTGTTGTTTTTTTTCACGTGAATAGCGTTCCCTCAGTCGCATCCATCTAGATTGACAATCTTCCACTTGCAATAAAAATAACATTATTATTAGTAATTTTTTTTACTGAAAATGCGTTCAAATAATAACTGAATGTATAATTTAAATGTAGAAAAGCATTATGTACGTACCTGTCATATCCATGACACTTGCTATTTCTACCCAAGCATTCTGTTTTTTGAGGCTATCTTTAAAATCAGTCAACTCCTTATTATATAAATAAGGATAATCACGAACTAAAGAGATCAGCAAAGCATCTCCGCTCATTTCATTTTTATTCCCATAATCAAAATCTTCGTCCTCGTCTTGATATGACGAAGCATAATGATATGAATCATGATCCATTTTCCTATCAACATTAAATACAGATATGATTTAATAACAAAAAAAAATAATTTTATGATAGTTAAAGAATTTTATCTAATATTAATAAAAAACATTTAAACATATCTTCATAGAATATTGCGAAAAGGTTAGAAAGGTTGGAAACGTAGTTTGTTGTATGTAGTACGCAGCACGCAACACGTCTCTTCGCACAATCCATAACCATAAAAATTCATTCTTACGTATTTTTCGACCCCTTATGCATTATGTTTTATGCACAATGCAAGCTCCTCGGAACGAAGAGTGGGGATAAAAATAAGAGATTCTGATTGGCTCATTTCCTTATGCATTATGCGTTATGCAAAAGTGTGTGCTCCCCGCTTTATCGGTATAAACTAGGCCATTATTTTAAAAGGGCTAAAATTGCGTTAAAACTTATTTAATTTATTTAACATTTTTAATCAATATTTCTAATAAGAATGCATTTATTTCAATATTTATGTATATGATGATAAAAAATGACCAATAAAAACAATATTTAAAAGTCATTTTAAAAACATTATGTTTATTCTATTCGTTCTGTTCATTCTGCTTGCGCTCATTCCGCTCCATGGGGATGTAGGAGTTTGAAATCTATGTAATGAAAATGACGGAACTATATGTATGTACACACATTTATTAAATTAGCAGCAGTAGGAGTAACATAACATAATCAGTACAGAAACAATTAAAAATATTACAAATTATTACTTATTGTTGAGAGATAAAGAAAAATTTTGAAGTTAAAGCGGGAAGCACACACTTTTGCATACCATAAACATAAAGAAATTGATTGGTCCATAAATATATGGTTTAAGCGGGGAGCACACACTTTTGCATAAGCGCATAACAATAAGCATAAGGAAATTGATTGGTTCATTTTCTTATACATACATTTGTGGACCAATTAATTTCTTTATGTTTATGGTTATGCGCTTATGCAAAAGTGTGTGTTCCCCGCTTTAAGCGCCACGACTACCTGTCTTCTGTACTCAACGCGTGATTTGCTAACTATTTTTGCTTGTAACTCAAAAATTACGCTTCAATTCAAATTTTAGTAAAGGAAAAATTGTCTTAGAATTGTATAGGAATACGTCATTTTACGGACGGAAGGTTATTCCGGAACAGCTTGTATATATGATTACGCACGTCAACCTCTCTCTTCCACAATTCGTGTACTTTACTCAATGCGCATGCGCGCGTTTTGTTGCGCTAGTGTAACTTATAGCAGTTAACCATAATCAGTTAACCAGTTTCAATAAGTGATTTTAAGAAGATTTTATGAAGTTTTTATTTAAGAAGTGATAAAAAAAGCAACGATAATGCGATCTTGTTACATTTGTAAAAGAAAAACAACTTTGCACAAGTAAATTTACTGACAAATAATAAGAATAAATGTATAATCACTCACAATAATTATAACAAAAATTAAATTATTTTTTTGAGATTTCCGAAGAGAACAGAATTACGTAAAAAATGGATTAAAGCTTGCGGATTTAAAGAAAAAGCTGATGTATCCAATTTATATATTTGTTCATATCACTTCAACTTACCTCATAATTTAGTTATAAAAAAGAAAATGAGGTTACCTCCTGGAGCTATACCCAATAATAATGCAGCAATAAATGTAACTACCTCACCAGAAATAGTTAATCATCCAACAATTAAATTATCAAATGTGCCAATAATAAAATGTACAAATATATCTAAATTACTTGAAGTGAAAAGTACATCTTCAACTCTTAAAATAATAGATAATGATAATGCAGTTCAACCAATATCAGAAATTTCCACTTCTCATTTATGTAAGTTAAATATAAATTATATAGAAATAAATAAAAATAGATATATACTTATTAGAAGAAATAAATGTCATCTTTTATAATATATTTTATAATAAATAATTTTATAAAAAATATTTTATATTTTTAGGTTCTGAAGAGGCTTCATCTTTTTCTCAGAAAAAACGCTCATTTGCAGACGTCTCAGAAATTACTATTTCTGATGTTAGTACACTGAGAGAAAATTTTTCTTCTTTGAAAAAACGCTTACTTGCAAAGTCTAGATATGTCTCCAAAATTATTGCTTCCGATGTTAGTATACCGAGAGAAGACTTTTCTTCTCTTCCGAAAGAACATTCATTTGCAAATGTCTCAGAAATTATAACTTCTGATATTAGTACATCGAGAGAGAATTTTTCTTCTCCGAAAAAACGCCCATTTGCATATCCTAGATATGTCTCAGAAATTACTATTTCTGATGTTAGTACACCAAGAAGAGCAAAAAAAGTAATCAATTTTGTTAAAAAAGTGAATGAAAATAAATGCAAACAAATAAAATCTTTACAAGACCAAAACAGAAAACTTTTAATGCGAGTTACTACATTGCAAGATTTGATATTTCATTTGAAAGAATCAAATTTAATTTCTGATGATGCTATAGATAATTTGATGATTAGTAAATAATGGAATAATATTAAATACTTTTTGTTAAATTATATATATTTATATGAGCTAAATATCGGAGTGTTGAACTTTTTGTAATATATTTTTCATATTAAAATTAAATTAATTATAAAATTTTATGTCTATTATACAAAATTAATTTATATTTTAAAGCAAATCATTGAATTATATGTATTATATATAAAATTAAAAATAAAAAAGTCATGTAAATATTTATTAACATATAAATTATCTCAAGATTGTCTTGAAATATTTTTTAGTACTATAAGAAGTCGTGGAAAGTTCAAAAATAATCCAATACTCTGCAAATGAAAAGTGTATACAAACGCTCACATAGCAAAAGTAGATCCGAGGTATGTCTGTCGGATATATCTGGAGGGATTTTTAGATATTTCCGTGTAAAACCAGTTTATCCGTGTAAAACCTAAGGATTTACTTAGGATATATTGAGGATGCCTATATGTCCGCTTATAAGATATCTATACGACATTCTAAAATGGAAATCTTTAGGATGTCCAACTACATAACGAAATTCTATCCCAATAATATTCATTGGATGTGTGTAAATATCTTTTGTGCTATCCTAAGTTGATCGATATGAAATAATTAAATACAGGGCTAAATACAAGGGTAACTCATTTTAAATGCCGATATTTAAAATATTTTGAAAAAATGCATAATATTGTAAAATAATATTTTAAACAAAGTTGTTTTATTTTAAGAGAATAATAAACCAATTTGCATTACCGAGATCAATGTTATTAAGATTTTTTAATACCCCTATCTTTTACTGAATATTTTATTCTAACTGATATCGAGCAGTCAAAACATTAGATACATGTCTCTCAAGTGATATACATAAGATGATCCGTGCATGCCAGAACACTATACACATACAACACAGAAAGGTTGCAGGCTTGTTGCAGAATAATTTTATTGAAACATTGTAATATTGCAAATTGGTTGCAAAACATTTGTTACACCATTGCTACGATTGCGGCAACATTAAAATGTCCGCTTTTTGTAATATTGCAATATAACATTGCAGTAATCTTATAACGTAATAATACATTACAGTGTAATTATATTTATAATAATATAGATCTATATATATGTTTTTCAACTCAACATTTATATACCTTATTATTTATATACCTTTCTAAACTACCTTACATTTTTTACAATTATTACTGTATACGTATATATATTATATGATAAAAACACTTTGATATAAACATAACATAAGTAAATAATTAAATAATTAAATCTAAATAATTTAATTTGAGAAACTTAAAATCTTATTTATATAAATATTAGACTCTATTTTACATCTTAAGTAGATAATGAATAAACAATTTTAATTTTTTCAGACATTTATCTGTCCGATTTCTGAACAATCAATCAAATATCTGAAATCCCTGTGTTAAGATCGTCAGACAAATTATACTGTCAAAAATAATTATTATTCTTTAATCTTATTAGCCGCTCTTTGCAGCTTTTATATAATCATCGTGACTAAAAATTAAATACAAGATAGATAATGCAACGCACGCCGCATAACGGTAAACGAACAAATTAATGATTACCAAATATTGGTTTTTGTAATGTTTTTGGAAAGTTGCTGTAACATTATCATTCATTATTACAATTACACGTTCTAGTAATGTTTAAGAAATATTATATTGCAACTTGCAAGATTGTAACATTACTGCAATGTAACTGCAATATTTTGTGCTGTATAAGTAATCTTAAATATTAATATATTTTTATAATACTAATTTACTTAACAATTTGAGATAATTGATGTGTGCCTAATTTTCATCTTATCCTATTATCTTATCCTGTCACGTCCGTTTACACACATTTTTCTTTTTTTAATCGGCCGCATACTAAAATGATATAGGATTATTCGACTAGTATTCCGATTTCCGATTATAGAGATCGGCGGACCGACAACTGTACACAAATGCATGCGCAAAAGTATGCATGCGCAAAAGCACGCATGCGTGTACGTGCAATTAATATATAGATACAATAAAAAACGAAAAAATTTTTTTACTTTTCAATGTCGATAAAATAAAATTGACAAATACTTTAACAAAAAAAAAAAAGTAAAAGAAATATATATGTAATAGAAGTATAAGAAATATGTATGTAATAATTAAAAATATCCTCAGGTAATCTTATGGATGACTCTATTTCTGAATTTGGAATAACGTCGATCAAATTAGGATGTTTTATAGATATCTTATGCTATAATTAATGGATTAGATGTTCAAGACTGGACATCCTGTGGACGTCCTAATTGGCTATTGATTGATATCTCAAATCGGATATACGATAGACATTCATATCCATGAATATACAGACATAAAATGGACATAAAATGAATGTTTATAAGACATACTGTGCTATGTGGGCGTTTATTGATCGGATATGAATTAAAAGAGTTTGATATCGACAATTGTCTCTCTGATAGTTCAGAAAGTTTATATACATCATCAAATCCAAAAATATTTAAATTTTATTGTCTCATAGCAAATAAAGAAATAGAAAACTCTGATGAAATAATACTAATTTTCGATTATGATTATAAAAATGTTATGGCAGTTTACACCATATAGATAACATAGTTCAATACGTAGCAGGATATATCTGTAATAAACTGTATAATATTATATATTGTGATATTTATAAAAATCAGTTATTAGGTGATAAAATATCTTTGTTATTCAAACTAAAAAACAGAAGGCCATATTTAACACCATCTGATGATGTATACAGATTTGTAAAATAGAAATAACTATCCGGCATATCGTAGATTATCATCTCCATTTTCTAACGAATTATGCAAAATCATATATTGTACTAGATAATCATAGTACTAGATAATCATAGAACACAACTGTGTAAACATATACAGAATGTATCAAAACAAGTAGTGTCCTTAAAGAGTCGTATTCCTAAATAAATTTCTAAGACGATTTTTCCTTTATGAAAATTTGATCTGACGCTTAATTTTTAAATTATAAAAGGAAATAATGAGCGAATTACAGGATGGATACATGGTAGGCAAGGGCGACGCAACTCGTCCGATGTAGGCGCTTACGCGAGGCGCTCACTGCAGATCGAGCGCTGCAGCGTACGCATCCTGTAATTTGCTCACTATTTTCTTTTATAATTTAAAAACTAAGCTTTAGAAATTTTCGTAAAGAAAAAATCATCTTAGAAATCATTCAGGCTTACGATCTGTTAAGGACGAACTGTGAGTGAGTGAGAAGGCGAGCGAGTGAGTGAAAGAGAGAGAAAAGGAGGAGAGAGAGAGAGTTTGTGTGTGTGTGTGTGTGAGTGTGTATGTAAAACGCATACACGTTTTTATACACAAGTAAATACACTTTTTCTCTCTCTCTCTCTCGCTTGTTCGTTCGCTCGCTCACTCACTCTCTTATTCTTACCTTGTAGAGATTTGATTCTTTATAAACAAAATATTTACATATATAATTGCTGCACTGCGATAGATAGCACGCAAAATGTTTCTTATCGACACTTGTCGATATTATATCATCGATATTTTTACACTTTTACACTCACATACTTAATCGATGAATTAGACAATATTAACGATTATAATAATTACAATCGATTACCGATTATTCACATTACACAAAAATAATTGCTGCACTGCCGTAGATAGCACGCAAAATATTTCTTATCGACACTTGTCGATGTTATATCGACATTTTTATACTTTTACACTCATGCACTTAATCGATGAATTAGACAATTATTAACGATTATAATGATTACAATCGATTACCGATTATTCACAATGGATCACTACCGATTAATCACTTAAAGAAACGCATTAAATACACAAAGTACGCGGGCACCGGTAAGATACTATTAAAGACAATCAGTTCTGGATAAATTTTTGTAACTATCAAGTGGGCCCGATGGGTTCGGAGATAATTGGAGATAATCAATGCATATTAAGGCTTTTTCTGTACAAACATTTCAGATAATAACAAGATTGTCCAAACCAGCTGTCAACACATTTAATGCGAATAGATGCTATAGCACTAAACTGACTCTGCGTTGGTATAGTAGCAGATCTATTATCGATTCAATTAGTATCCTAGAAATACCTCCATCAGATGCCTTACTTTGACAACATAATCTTCAAAATCAGAAGTTATGATATTATCGTTGAGAACACCATGCAATATCTAATACAAGTGTCCTTTGTGTCCACCTATTAAAAGATAGTCTGCTCGTATTCTTCCTATCTATGTTTTATAGATATATTGTAAACCATTATTTGAAAGATATAGAATATTTCCATATTATATATACTATGTAAAAAATTCTTTTATTATTAATTAGATAAAAAACGAGTTGTGTATATAGACATATATATAATAAATACTACAAAAGTATATATTCTTTCCAATGCATAGTAACGTACATAAGACATTAAATCAATTAAATGTAATCAACCAGAGGAATTGAAATGTAAGAAGAACATAAAGAAAAGATTTAGAAAAAGTCTACCTTATTGTGCGGTAAGACGATAAAGGAACCGTCATCCGCCGATTCTATAATATTGAGAAATTTGGGATTCACGGAGCAAAATGTCGAGTCTCATAGTGATTTGGACACTCTAATATTGTCTAATATGTTCACATTTCAGAGAAATTCCGTACACGTGGCGGACCTTGCTGGTACGCACCACGCGGAAAGATATGCATCCGTATTTTCAATTGATATTTGTCAAGAGAGACGCGATAAAGAAAACCATCAATATGCTCGATATATCGCTTGTACATATCTACTCGCTTACACACACATGCGTTTACTTATGATTATTTTAATAAATTAGTGTCGTGTGTCTGCTATGGGACTGTGCAGCATGAAACATATCTCCATTTTATAAATAGATTACCTACTTTGTGCTTTTTCATCATCAAATGGATACAATCCCATCGATATGTAAGAAATATATATGTATGTATGAATAAGGAAATTAAACTAATCCAATATCATTAACCGAAAAGTTCTAGTGTGTAGATGTCCAATTAGCAATATGGGCTATGTCGAATCCCGTCTACCTAGCTTTGCATATCTGACCTTATATATCCGGTTCCGCATTATTATCTAATATAAAATTAATTATTATAAAATAAACTATTATTTTCTAAACGTTGAAAACATTATAGACATGTTTCCTAAATGATTTCACGTTGATTAAAATAAAAAAAGAATTTTTTTAAAATTATGTCTTCCAACTATACTCAACTATGTTCAATTAATTTTCATTTATTATAAATAAATTATTATTTTCTAAACTATGAGAATATATTCCTAAATTTGCCCAAACAATTCCCAAATAATTGCAACAATAAAAAATAAGAAATATTAAATTTGTTTGCTAACTAAGTATACGGAGGTAAGGTCATAAGCAAGTTGACCAATCACATTCAAGCATTCTAGTAACGTAATAAGAAAGTTTGCTTGTAACGTGTTGAAAAAAGTTTGGACCTGTCTAAGGACGGCAACGAACAACGCATAAGTCTGAGTCTACAACAGGTATAGTAAGTTTTAAGCCGTGAAAAGTTAACCAATTATATTCGAGTATTCTTCTCAAATTTAACTGTGATTAGTGTGATTAGTTAATTTCTTACGGCTTAAAGCTTATTACCCCTATTGTAGATCCAAGTTAACGACGACATGTGCGTCTACTACAATAAATCTAGTAATCTTTAAGCGTAAAAAATTAACCAATTATATTCGATTATTTTTCTTACATTCAATTGTGATTGATCAATTTCTTACGCTTAAAGCTTACTATTGTAGACGACGCATAAGACCACACTTAAAACGGTCTTAAATATAAAGCAATTAAGGAACAATCATTTTATGTTGAATATACTTGCAGTAGACGACAAAAACTATGTTTTTCCAAGAAAATGATTGGTTTTTTGCTAATCTCATAAAAAATTAATTATACAAGTGGAGCGATCTTGAATATCAAAATAGAGCAAGCCAGGAGCAATTATTCTACCAAAAAATTAATAGGAAATGTTGATTAAACTTTTTGAGATGTTTGAATATTCTCGTCGTTGCCTGCTGAGCCATGTAGTTGAGATAGACAGCCGATAGATGGCTGCGGCTTCGCTTGGGAAATGATTAATTAGTTAATTTTTGATAAAAAAAATTGCAATAAATAATAAAAATAATAATGGAATAATATAGAGCAATTAAGGAGCAATTGATTTATGTTGGATATAGTTGCAAAAAACTATCGAAAATATATTTTTACGTTAAAATAATTTATTTTACGTTTTTTGTAAATATTTAAAAAAATATCAATTTTAAACTGGAAGCAATTGTGGATTCTGACGGAGCAATTAGAGAGCAATTGTTTGAACTATTAATTATTAAAAAATATGAACTTTCAGCGCTAACTTATTTCCGATCAGTTTGACTGCATAGAAATTAATTACATGAATTATTTAATTATTTAATTATTTAATTCATACGGTTATTTTAATTCTTTCGGTTATTATTTTATCATTAAAAATACCGACAAGATATCATTAAAGACCCATGATCTTATAGAATTTAGTATATTACTCGAAAAAAGTTTGCCCCGCGCTTCTATAGGTAAGTAAATCTTTGCATTGTCGATAATAAAACATTAATTTTACAATAAAATGTTTATTTTGTTGTTCTTGAAGCAATTACATTTAGCGACGCGGTAGCGTTGCGACGCCAAATTCATAAAAAAAAATCGCCAAGTACATGACAAAAATTTTCTGGCATGTGAAGAATTTGCCTATGTACAGGTTACTACAGGGTGGCAACAGAAAATAGAGGTGAACGAAAACCAAGCATTCTTATCATTTCAGTTGCCATCCTGCCGTCGGTTAAGGTGCCTTTAAATGGCAGCATCGAGCATCGAGCGTCGAGCGTCTGCCCTGCGCAGAAGATCATTGCGCAGGATTTCAAAAAGATAGATTCCAGCTTCTTGCTGCTTTTTACGACTAATAACATGGTGAGTCGCACGAGTACGGTCGAGATTAAAATTTCTTTTTCATCTACACTTGACAGACCCCACACTAAAATTCTAAGCTTGATGCCTATAATAAACAATGTTGCGAAGTAATTTTAATATAGAGAAAAGATATATAAAGTAAGATTGTGTGTATTATGAAAAAACATGTAAAAAAATTTATGAAAATTAATCCCTTAATGTTTGATTAGATTCTAATATGCACTATCGGCAGTAATGTTCTGCAATATATTTGTTTAACAATAATAATATCTACTTATGTATAATGTTAATAAATATTAATTTTCAATATTGTATAATAATGTATATTAGAATATAATCTTTTTAATCTCGACCGTACTCGTGCGATTCACCATGTTATTAGTCGCAAAAAGCAACAAGAAGCTGAAATCTATCTTTTTGAAATCCTGCGAAATGATCTTCTGCGCAGCGCAGACGCTCGATGCTCGATGCTCGATGCTGCCATTTAAAGGCACCTTTAATCTAACTGAAGGTGGTGAAATTGCCCCTTAGAGCCAATTCACCCTGCTGCTTTTAACCGTCGGTTAACTTAACCAAAAGTTAAATTGGTAAAATTAAGTATATGGTCCTAAGTAGCTTATCCGGAGTTTTATGTCTATAATGGTTTTGATAAACTTTCGATTAAAATATCTTAGGAACTAAAGCCGTAAAATCTAATGACACTTTTATCATATAATGTGGATGCAAGCTTTCGATTGCAACCAGTTTCAATAAGATTGGTGCTGTCAATTCTAAGGTGATTACAATGATAATCGTTAGCTTCAGAATTGTGAAAAAAATTTCTTCTTTAACTTTCAGACTCACGTACGTATGCCCGCACGCACACATACAAAGCGACTTTGTCCTTCAAGGCGCGTTTACAGCGCTCATGTACGATTATTCGTTTGAATGTGCAAATACGCCTTGAGAGGCAATATGTATGTGCGTATATGATATGTATCAAGCGACGTAGTTGACAGTAGTATCGCAAGTAGTAGTGACGCAAAGATAAAGAGCGGGATGGAGAGAGAAAGAAAGCGGGAGAAAGAAAGAGAGAGTGAGAGAGAGAATGAGAGAGAGAGAGAGAAAAGAGACAGCGGGAGCAAAAGATAAATAGAGAGAGAGAGAGAGAGAGTGAGTGTGAGAGAGAGCAGCAGGGGGAGGGAGAGAGAAAAGAGAGAGGGAGGGAGAGAGAGAGAAAGAGAGAAAGCGCGGAAGATTGATTGATTGCATGAGCGCTCCACCACTACGGCGGCGCACCACACTAGGCGTGCGGCTCACAGACGTGCGTCCGGCTAAAGGTCGGCGTTGATTGGTCAGACTTTACTCAATAATATTCTTTTATTAAGTGCTACAGATCAAAATGGTAACGAACTTTTCTGTTCAGTTTGCTGTGCTCTACCCACTCATGAACATTGGCACAAACTTTGCAGGACATTCTGTATATAGTGCTATTGTTTTGTATATGGAATGTCTCACTTTATCATTTATACAGTAAGAGCGCGTAGGCAATAATTCCGTATGTTGTCATAGTTCGTCGTAATACCTTATTACACGCGATCGCAAAAGTTCTTGAAAAATGTCTACAATTTAATCACATTAAAAAAACCTCAAAAAGGTAAAAAAAAATGTACGCCAAGTTTACATAAAAAATATTCCTTGTACGCCACAAAAAGTTGAAAAAATATTTATCTCTAAAAAATAACTTGTAAAAAAATTGTTCCCTAAAAAATAAAAATTAAGTGGTTAAATCAATAATTAAGCCAAGTAGAAGAAATTTAATTTGTGAAGATTTATAATTTGAAATAATATTTGTCATAAAATCAATCTTGCATTTATAGAAATATTATGGATTTTCTCAAAAAAATTAAAACGCATTTTATTTTTATTAAAAAATTGCACTTATGTTCCAAATAAATATTTTGTATAATAAATATTTTATATAATATAGAAAATAGCATTATTATATTACGATTTTTATTAAAGATAGTAAATCATAATATTACTTAATTTTTACTGTAATAATATTGATCACATCGATCACCAATTTTGAATTTAAAAGTCCTTGCCAAATATAAATCGATTTGTTTTAAAATTAATCATAATCTTAGTAAAAGCCCGGAACGAAAAGGTTAATATTAAAGTGATATATAAAAACTTGGCGTGCCTGGGTCGCATTACATTTTTATTAATATTGATAATGGTTTTTAATAATCTTTTACAAATTTATATTTCAGATCAAGCTTTAATATTAATCCTTTTGTTCCGGACTTCTGCTAAGATTATGATTAATTTTAAAACAAATCGATCTATATTTGGCTTGGACTTTTAAATTCAAAATTGGTGATCGATGTGATCGACATTATTGCAGTAAGGATTAAGTAATATTATGATTTACTATCTTTAATAAAAACCGTAATATAATAATGTTATTTTCTATATTATACAAAATATTTATTTGAAACATAAGTGTAATTTTTTAATAAAAATAAAATGCGTTTTAATTTTTTTGAGACACTCCATAATGTTTCTAAATGCAAGATTGATTTTATGCTAAATATTATTTCAAATTATAAATCTTTACAAATTAAATTTCTTCTACTTGGCTTAATTATTGATTTCCCATTTAGTTTTTATTTTTTAGACAAATATTTTTTCAACTAAAAGAAAATTTATACATTTTTGATAATTAAACAATAACTGGATGAACTAAAATAACGCACAGCAATTTTTTTTCCAGTCACACTAAATCCCATAAGACTATGGGATAATATAATAATATAAGACCTGTCTTTAATGATATCTCGTCGGTTACGCAGACATTGCGCAACGATAACAAGCAGGTTAAAGCGGAGAGCACACACTTTTGCATAAGCGCATAATCATAAACATAAAGAAATTGATTGGTCCACAAATGTATGCATAAGAAAATGAACCAATCAATTTCCTTATGCTTATAGTTATACGCTTATGAAAAAGTGTGTGCTCCCCGTTTTAGTCGATACTACCATTGCCGATCGCAAACTGTAAATGTGTGTCAGCATACAGTTGATCGAGCGTTATAGCGGGGTAATTCAGAACAACCATTCGTTCTTAAAGGCCATTGCACGTTAAAAAATTTTAGTCGTAATCATAAAGCCATAAGTAAATCAACCAATTACAGTTCAAACATTCTTATTATGTTTTAGAATGTTTGATTGTGATTGGTCAATTTTCTTACGGCCTTACGATTACGATTAAAATTTTTTAACGTGTAATGGCCTTAACAGATCGTATGGCTGAATGATTTCTAAGATGATTCTTTCTTTACAAAAATTTCTGAAGTTTATTTTTTTAATTATAAAAGGAAATAGCGAGCGAATTACGGGATCGGTACGCTGTAGCGCTCGATCAGCTGCAGCGAGCGTCTGGCGTAAGCGCCTACATCGGACGAGTTGCGCCGCCCTTGCCTTATGTATCCGTCCCGTAATTAGCTCACTATTTTCTTTTATAATTTAAAAAATTAATTAATAAATTAAAAAAAATTAAGCTTCAGATCACATTTTCGTAAAAGAAAAATCCTTTAAAATCCATTCAGAAATACGACTCTTTAAGGACACTATAGTTGTTTTGATACACCTTGTATATTTGTTAAATTTTGGAAAATATATTCTATACAATTAATTATTAAAATCTTAAGCAGGAAACACACACTTTTGCATAAGCGCATAACCAAAAACATAAAGAAATTGATTGGTCCACAAACATATGTATGAAGAAATGAACCAATCAATTTCCTCATGCTTATGACAGCTCTATAAAGTTAGCCGGTCAACATTCACTTTTATAATTTTTTTTTTACAAATCGTTTGTTGGTGATTGTTGGCCTAATTACAACGTTTGCTGGTTAATATTTTTTTTTAAATTACAAAAATAATATTTTGTGTGAAGTTAGCCGGAAAGATATTATTTTTCTTTCAATCTTAGTTTAATCGATACACAATCGTTTGTTGGTCACCGAAAAACTAATTATAAGGTTTGTTAGTTCTTATTTGCTTTGAAAAACAAATGCAATAATGGTGGCGGGAGAGGTTGAATAAAATTTAAACTTAAGGACGATCTCACCGATTTCAATGACCTTGATATATGTTGTCAAGGACATAATTCTGAGTAATCTTTTCTTCTAATTTAATCGTCGCCCGTTGCTTATTAAAAAGTTATTAACAAAAAAAGTTTGAAATATACGAAAGTACATGCATGAATATACCAAAGTACATGCATGACAGAAAGCACGCGCGTGCGCGCGCATACGCACATACACACGTAGAGATGCAAGGGGGGCCTTTGGTCTTATGTTTTATCAATCTCTCTTTCGCACCCAACCGCAAGTAGGCAGGGTGGACCTCGCCTTACAACTTACAAAGTACATGCATTGTAAAGCAAGGTCCACCCTGTCTTCCGATGTTTAGGGTGCGAGAAGGGAGCCAAAAGCCTCCCTTGTACTCCCTCCTCGTATGTGTGGTGTGTGTGCGCGCTCATGCTTCCTTTCCAAGCATGTACTTTGGTATATTTCAAATTGTTTTTGTTAATAACTTTTTAATAAACAACAAACAATTTTTTAATAAGCAACTTTTTAATAAGCGACGATTAAATTAGGAGAAAAAGTTATTCGGAATTATGTCCTTGACAACATATATTAAGGTCATTGAAATCGGTGAGATCGCTCTTAATCTTAAGTTTTATCAATCTCTCTCCCGCCACCATTTTTTCGGTTTTTCAAGGCAAATATAAACCAATAAATGTTTTAATTAGTTTTTCCGTGACCAACAAACGATTGCGCATCGATTGAATTAAAATTGACAGAAAAATATCTTTCCGGCTAACTTCACATAAAATTTTATTTTCATATTTTCAAAAAAAATATTAATCAATAAACGATGTAATTAAGCCAACAATCACCAACAAACGACCAACAAACGATTCGTAAAAAAAAATTATAAAAATGAATGTTAACCAGCTAATTTTATGAAGCTCACACGCACAAACATACTTTTCGACTGTACACGTCGGCCATATTATATATTCAGCTTCTATCCTTTTCTTTCCTATTGATTCCCACGATTCCTAGTTAAGTTACGCATACGCAGTGCTTACTTCTTATATGTTATACATACTTTATGTGGTCAATATTTCGGTCAGTATAAGGGAGTTAGCGGTCTAGTATTATATAGAAATCTGTATTAATTACTATTAAAAGAACTAAAATATATTTAATTTTTAAGGATCAATTTTATCACCTTCGGTTAAATTAACTGACGGTTAAAATCAGCAGGGTGGCAACTGAAATGATAAGAATGCTTGGTTTTTCTTTATCTCTATTTTCTGTTGTCACCCTGCTGATTTTAACCATCGGTTAACTTAACCAAAGGTGGTGAAATTGGCCCTAAGTTAAATAATCATATAAAACTAGAACGATAAGCTATTACTATTAATGAAATTTATTAATAATTGAAATAAAAGCAAATCTGGATCTTCTACCTTTTATAGATATATTGCAAAAATAAATGCAGTACTTAATTATTAGCATAGTTGGATACGTCACCAATTGGCTAATTTAAAATTAATTGTTTCTAGTAATCTTAGGCATCAGTCGATATAAGATGCAGTGTTGTTTTCAGGGACATTTTCTCGCGCATGCGCAGTCCAGTAGTAGAGAAATCCAGTGACGACGTATCTAGTGCATATTTGTATTAGACATTGTTTACAATAACATGTTTAATGTCAGAAGTTCTTAAGTTAATTATAATTATTTTTTAATTAATTTTTAAATTAATTTCCTAATTATTTATTTATAATTCATTAATTTGTAAAACAATATGGATTATTTTTAACATTGTCTAAGTAAAGGGCCTAATGGCACTTTTTTTCTTTAAAACATATTTGACACGTATCTTAAGACAACGTTTAACGCGCATGCGCGAGAAAGCGTCCTCGAGAACAACACTGATAAAGTGGCTGTGGTTATGTCATATATGTAATATTACTATATTGCTAGTCACGTATCTTTCCAATAAGTAGCGTTAGCGAAAACATTACGGTGCAGACGTATATCAACCTCTCGCTTCCACAATTCGTGTACTTGATGCAATGCACATGCGTTGCATACGTAAAGGCCATATAAGGACCAATTTCACCACCTTCGGTTAAATTAATCGACGGTTAACATCAGCAGAGTAGCAACAGAAAATAGAGGTGAATGAAAACCAAGCATTCTTATCATTTCAGTTGCCACCCTGCCGTCGGTTAATCTAACCAAAGGTGTTGAAATTGGTCCTAAGTGTAAGACGTTACACGTCTTGCCAATTTTAAAAACTATATTTTAGCTAGTAATTAAGTACCGCTTTTATCCCTACAAAATACCTATAGAATAATTATGTAATCCATTTGCTTTTATTTTAATTGTTAACTAATTTCATTAATCGCTTATTATTTTAGTTCCATATGGTTATTTAGCCTAAAACCGAATATATTTTAATCCTTTTAATAATAATAATCGATGGCGCAAGGAATTGAGAATTCCTTAGACCGACGAATCAGGAAGCATTATTTAGAACTAGCTAAGTGTACAGCAGCTTTTTAGAACTAACCTGCTGATTACTTTAAGAACGAACTTGCGAGCGACTTTCACACTCGATAATATCGTGTTAGGTCTCAGCGACGCTCTTTCCCTCTCTATACCTCAGTTAGTGAGAAAAAGATTGCTCTCTACTTTTATAGGGCAACCTGCTTCCACCGGCTATACCCCAGGGACGCCGAGAGCTAGGACTAATCTAGTGGATCTAGGGGAATGATGTAGGCGCGGAACTATTTGGTTACTAGGAAGTTTCACTAGGTATTTTAGGGATATGGACGCAACTAGGTATACGTAATTCGAAGGTTAATCAGATTTAAAGAATAGACCTTTAATATTATAATAAAAGAAATATATCGATTATGGTTGCGTTTTAGCGGCAAGTCCGCTTGTATTGCGGGTTCACCATATGCAAGGGGCTTGTTACTTAAGATATATATATATATATATATATATATATATATATATATATATATATTAATTAGAAACCGTAAGAGTTAGAGAATTAAGATTTGAAAAGGAACATTATGATAGAAATTAAGGATAGTTAACAAATTGTGGACACTAAATAATAGAGAGTTAGTTAGATCGAATTAATTTATTATGAGAATTGTCTAAAGGATAAGGTCTCTTATTTAATATCAATACTTGATTATATTATGACTCTAAATTTCTGATAGAAAGGGAAGGTTTAGAAAAGAGGTCGAATGTCGCCAGGGGCACCGTAATTAGCGCTCGGCAACTAGGTTCAAGGATTGGGTTGTGTTCCGAAAATTAGATAATAAATTTGATTTTAATTTAATCTCCTGTTGTCATTTCTTGTGGGAGATTTTTAAATTGATAGGAAACGCCGCCAGGGCACCTCGATCAGCGCTCGGCAACTAGGTTTAGGGGTTATATAAAGAATTCAAGAAGAAAGGAGGAAGTCGCCAGGGGCACCATAAGCGCTCGGCAACGAGGTTTAAGGATTATATTCAGAATTTATGAAGAAAGGAGGGAGTCGCCAGGGGCACCATAAGCGCTCGGCAACGATGGATTTTCGGGAAAAAGAGCAAAGTGTTGGAAGATTGAGTCAGGTTCAAATGACAACAGTAGTATATATTTTGTATGGAATTTATAAATCTTACTTAGTATTGATATTATGGGTGTGTTTTAAATAATAGTAGGATAATAGATTAAAGTTGACTGACTGGAAACTGTCAGCCACATGCTAATGCTTGACAGAGGATTTCTTATTATTTAGAGGATGAAAAGATAATTAATTGATATTAGGGGTTGTCAGTTAATTCAAATAAAGTTTCTAATATTTATGGAAAGATGGAAATTTATAGTAATTGTAAGTACTTACCGTGATGTGGCAGGAAAATCCTTCCTTCTGTCCAAGTTCTGGTCGTACTTTGTTAAGCCCTTCTCTCGTCCTTTAAGACCTCGGTCGTGGATGAAGTAGGCCGGATAAAAGTACACAGATGTATGCACAAAGTTCTTTATCATTTCCTTAGTTTTACACAACTTAACACTGAATCGACAATTATATTAATCGAAATGGAATAGTGAATAGTACGCGAACAATGAAAGAATAATACGGAGCAAATACTTGTACGAAATAGTAAGGAATTAGTAATGAATAATGTTAGCTAAGAATGAATGATTCGAATGCTTGAAGATCTCTTAATTGACTGACCGAACTGAATGTAATGCTATGACTGAATGATCTGAACGTAATGCTCCGAATTGACTGCCCGAACTGACTGCAATGCACGTAATGTTCCGAATTGACTGTAATGCTCCGAATTGACTGTCCCGAAGATTCGAAATCGCCGGCTTATATACTGTCGAAACAAAGGGTCTTTGGGCCGTGCGCAGCACACGCGTCGCGCTCTGGAAGATTCTTAGAATGATTCAGTGGAGGACTTCTGAGAAGAAAGATTTTTAACAACAATTTTTCTGAGAATTGTTGATCGATATGTTTATCTGACTATTGAGTTTCGGCGCTCGTGGTCGTAGCCGTCGCATGTCCGTTCGACTTATCGCTCTCAATATCAGGTTTCATTGATATGAGGCTTCTTATGCGCGTTCTTTTCTTAAGCTTAGTTAATATTTTATAATATAAAATCCTTAATAATATGGTTAATATTTATGCTTATTAATTTATGGAATCATTTGTTCTATTTATTTCAGTTCTGATAATAAGTTGGCAATTTAAATAAAGTTATGGCATTCTATAGTTTAAAAATATACATATTTTAGATAACTTATATGTATTATATGCAATGTATATAATTTATGATTCCATAGAATATAAGCCTCTTAAATTTATATTTATGGTCGCTTGATCAATATTACAATAAAGCATATTAATTTTATTAAAATCATTTCTTTATGGAAGCATTCGCGCATTATATAATAACCTGTTTTAATTAATATGATTTTAATTATTTATAAAGTATAATTGTATTGGATATAGTATTGAAAGTTTTATATGTGATGTTTTGGATAAAATAATTATAAATATTCAACAAATTATAGTCAACAAATTATTATTATATACGTTTTATGATTCCATAAAGTACGGCGCATTTACTCCTCAATTTAAGAGTGAGTAATTATTATATATATATTTGTCTGTATGATTAAATATTAAAATCTTAAAAGTTAGATATTAGTATCGATATTATCGAGTATGAAACTCGCTCGCAAGTTCGTTCTTAAAGTAATCAGCAGGTTAGTTCTAGAAAGTCACTGCTGTACAACTAGCTAGTTCTAAATAATGCTTCCTGATTCGTCGATCCAAGGAATTCTCAATTCCTTGCGCCATCGATTATTATTACTAAAAGGATTAAAATATATTCAGGTTTTAGGCTAAATAACCATATGGAACTAAAATAATAAGCGATTAATGAAATTAGTTAACAATTAAAATAAAAGCAAATGGATTACATAATTATTCTATAGGTATTTTGTAGGGATAAAAGCGGTACTTAATTACTAGCTAAAATATAGTTTTTAAAATTGGCAGGACGTTACACCTCCCCCCTTATTTAAGAACAAATTACGATGTTTTCGTAGTGATTTGTTCGAGATCCTTCAATCGGTCTCTTAGATTTTTATAAGCATGATTTTCAGAATCATCTATCTCAATGGTTGCTGATTCGATGTTGACTCCAGCATTTTCGCTTATTTTTAAAGAACAATCGGTCGCTGGTGGTTCTAGGGGCAATAGGGGTGGCTCTTCGGGTGCAGAGGGTGGTGATATGTCGTCCTTGTTGTTGTCGTCTTTGTTAATTGGTCCTCGTGCAAGATGAAGTAACAAATGGGTGAGAGAGCTCCAGATCGCTCCCAATAAATGTAAACTCCATCCATAGGCAGTATGTAGAGCATATCCATGAATAGCAGTATCGACAACGATTTTTATAATGCGGATGACTACTAGGATGCCAAATATACCGGCTGTTGCAGAACCAAATGTAACAAATCCATTCCATACTCGAGAAGCGGCATTCTCAGCTATTTTATTGAGAGAAGCTTCGTCTAGCAGATTGTACATGGAGACTACGTTCGTATCGATGGAATGGCCAGTGAGTCCTCTAGCGATTGTATTAAGGAGAGCAGGTTTCTCTGCAGGAAACATAATGTGGTCCCTCAGCTTTTCTATATCCTTCTTGGAATATATTCCGCTGATAGCAAGAGGTCCTGGTGTTAAGTAGTCCCAAGATAAAGTTGTTAATGGTCGTAATTGTTGAGGTGGTAGTTGTCTTACTTGCGGTTCAGGTGTAAATTGAACCCAAGTATCTTCGATGCGATATATCGTAGGTAATTCGTAACTGCACTCTCTTTGATTTCCGAGTTTGGTAATTACTCGAGATTTAGGAGTAAGAAATAAGGAAATATTACGCACAGTTACTGGTAACTCCGTGTAACATCCTTCTGTCCTTCTTACTGTGACATCTACAGGTATGCATTTGACAATATGCGTAACTTCTCCAGTGGTGACTGCCATATAGCCTGGTCCCTTCATAAGTCGATATGCGAATTCATCTGGTTGAAGAGTAGCAAAAGACAAGGCATTAGTTATTACTTGTCTTTCCAGTTCGCATTTTTGTTGCATGACATTATGATATAATGAAGTCATTTGATGACGAATATGTTTTTCTACATATACAAATTTAGAGTTCATATATGCGAAAATATCTAGATTATCCACGGAAATGATGCCACGACTGGCAAAGGTATCTCCCTTTTTGGTTTTCAGGATAAAAAGTTTTGGATGTTCTGTGCAGAGTAGAGTGTATCCACACAAGGGTTGTTCCTTAGTTTTGGTGAGAGCAAAGGTGATGTCTTCCGTTGTTAAGCTGTAGATGATGGGAGACACAGAATTGATAGCGTCATCTACAATTCTGGTGGCTGGGCCTTCATAGAGGACATCATACCGATGAAAATTACATGATGATGTTGGTATAGGCTTCCAGTACGTGTAGCCGTCGTCTGAATCAATACAGAAACTTTCGCTGAGAGCGCAAACGGTTCCTGATTTCAATATTATTTTCCCTGAGTTTAGCTGTACAGGGACGTGCGATGATCTCAAGGATATCTTAAGGACAGCTTGAACAATAACGTCATCCCATGTGCCGTAAGGATCGGAGTATTGCGTTCCTTTACAGCTTCCATCGTTGCTAATTCGTCCAGCCAGGGTAAGGCTGTGAAAAGAAGTCTGGTTAGCTCTCAGACCATGGATGATGTTGCCGGCTCCTAATGAGAAGGTTCCATCTTGAAACATTCTTCGACATAAGGAGTATCCAGTCTCGTGGATATAGTCCGCTCTTCCATTGTGGACTGCCGAGACGTGCGAATGCATTCCGCAGTGGTAGATTGTCCTTGAGATTTCAACCTTGCATTGGATAACCTCTGCATGGTTGTAATCGGAAAGTTGTAAAAGTTGGACGTATGTTTCGCTGGTATTGGGTTTTCGATAATTTAGGTTGCATTCACCAACATCGAGCAGCGATACTGAAGTAATGTTAAGGTGTTGTCCGCCGCAATCAAACCCGATAAGTGCGCAGAGTGGGCTTATAAAAATGAATATTGCAAGATGTCTTAACATCTCTGCAGTTATACAAATATACATATATACATGTATATATATATGTGATGTCCTATTTTACTTACTTAATGTCTAGATTAAATTTCCCTTTTTTTATTATTTTTTCTTTGTCACTACTCATAAATAGCTACATAATGTATTTCTTGAGAGTTTGGATATATGAGAGTACGTTTTAATATACACATATATGTGTTATGAGTAATTATATTAATAATTATATTATCGATACATCAATTAAAAGGAAAAGTATATATAAATGTCTTAAAATTTTAAAGCAGTATTATTATAATAGAATTTCTATAAGGTAATGTATCTTTCTATAAAATTTAAAATAAATATAATATTGGTAATACAAAATATATATAATTTTATATTTTCCAGTTCTCCAGTGACGTAAAAATAGAAGGATTCATAAATATAGAAAATCGCCAGTGGGTGAGGGCGGTGCGTCGAGAGGCGCGTCGAAATTTGGAGGAACTTTGGCGCGACACAAAGGAAGCAAGGGAGATAGAAGAGTGGAACGGCGTCGACTTCGACATATTCGACCTAACGAAATTATTTGGTATGGAGCCCTACGAAGTTGTGAAGGTGGAGGAGCCGTGGGATCCTTGGGAACAGTCCCTTTATTTTGGTAATAATATGTTTATTCTTGAGTGTGCTTTCTTTATTATTTTATAGTTAAATTCAGAAATTACTGGTTTTTGTTTCAGATCGTGCATGGACTTCACAATAAAAGAAGAAGATATCCCCTTTGATCTATTTTATATTGTATTTTTATAATGAATAAAATACTTAATATGTATTTTATGTGTTAAATTCAATATTTTCCTAAAGTAGAAATGTTATCTTATAAAAAATATGTTTTTTTTTCTTATATATATATTTTCTTATAATTACATACTGAGAAGGAATATATTTATATATATTATTGAAATTTCAAAGCATATTAATATTATTAATGTAACTATATTGGTATAATCTTTATAATATAATATTCTTATGTCATTCTAATTAATGTTAATAGTAAAGATTAGTGGTTAATGATTATTATTTAGATTTATTAGTAACTAGCACTAGTAATTATAATATGGTAGTATTCCGTTAAAGTATTAAGTAATTAGTTCAATATAATTAGTAGAAGCTGTTAAATAATGATAAGCAGATGATATGCCATTAGAATAGTGCGTTAGGGTATTCCTAAAAGTAATAATAAATCAAACGTATAAAATAAAGCATTTATCGTAAAATTGAGCGCGTATAAATTAAGTTACTCTCTCAAATTTGACAAAATTTATAAATAACTACTGTATGATATAATCCAGCTAAAATAAAATGATAAAACAAGCGAAAATAAAATAATTTATAGTAAGTAGTTAATAACCGTTCAAAAAAAGAATAGAGTTGTTATCCATCTTAAGATAACCCAGGACTTTAGCACAATAAGCAAAGCACAGATGATGGTGTGCGGTTAAAGAGGAATGATGCTTTTGTCCTGAAATAATAATAAAATAATTCGTTGGCGATGCCAACGCATCTGTAACCAAAAATAATATTCACATTGTTTCATCCTGGCTCAACGTGAGCGAGTTTTAGTTTATTGATGTGTACAATTCGAGGTTTATTCTTTATTAAAATTTTAACATTATATTGAGGTAAGATTTCTATAACTTGATGAGGGCCCGTATACTGATCAGAGAATTTCCCTCTTGCGGGTTCTTTTAATAAAAATACATATGATCCTACGCGAAAATTTTGCGGATTAATTTTTCGATCATAATAATATTTACTTTTTTCTTTTGCTGCTATAAGATTTTTACGTGCTTCTTCCTGTATATCGTTGATTTTATTAAATAAATCAGTTAAATATTGTTGATAAGTTATCTCTAGATTCTCGTCTATTGGTGTGTGAGCGGAGGGTAATCGTGCTATACGACCAAAAATTAATTCAAATGGTGAAAATTTAGTACCTTCGTGAACGCTGGTATTATATGAGAACATTGCCATATTAATATAATTATCCCATTCCTTTTCTTTTTCGACTTGGGTTTTTAGATATTCGGTTAGTACGTGATGTGATCTCTCAATTGAACCGTTGGATTGTGGATGATAAGCAGTAGTTTTAAAATGTTGGATATTAAACTTTTTTGTTAAGTTACGCATTAAGGCGGAGAGGAAATTAGTTCCTTGATCAGTAAGAATAGCTTTGGGAGTGCCATAAATACAAATAAAATTTTTAGTAAGAGCATCGGCTATGGCTAAAGAAGTTGCTTCTCTTAATGGTACGGCTACTGAATATTTAGTTAATAAATCTTGCATAGTCAAAATATATTGGTTACCGGTATTTGTGATTGGAAGAGGGCCTACTATATCAAGAGAAACTTTATCAAATGCAGAACCAGGTGTGTCTGTAATCACCATGGGTTGTTTTGTTTTTATTCTTGTTAATTTCTTTAATTGACATTGACGACATCTTTGAATGAAATTTTGAATGTCTTTTTTCATGTTTTTCCAGTAATAGTGAGGTCTTAATCGATTATATGTTTTAGTAATGCCTTTATGACCACCGTGAGCTGAAGAATGATTTTCATTTATAAGAGCTTCTCGTTGTTCGAAAGGTGGAGTTCGGACAAGGTTTTTGCAAACAGTAATGTGGACTGGTAAGTCTCTTAAATATCCTTGAATCTGGCCTATTATATAATGCCAGGGTAAATCATCGAAATTATCAGTTTTACTAATACTGAAGGAAGTTAATTGTAATTCCATTATTACATCTAAAAGAGAGCGTATGCAATTTTTTAAAGTTTGAATTTCTATATTTGTCCGATTATTATGTTTTATTGGAAGTGATATTAATTTACCGTGATTTAAAGATTTTACATTAGCCCTTTCATACATAAGATCTTGATAATTAGGTAATAAATTTGCTTCTTGATATTCCTTAGCGCCATTATCAAAAGGAGTTCCATTTAAATAAATAAAAATTACATGGTTATCTGATTGTTTCAATAAGCTATCGCGGTTTTCGGTTATAATGATTCGGTCTGTGTTTTGAGGTTCATCGTTAAGGTCAATTATCTCTTCGTATTGATTACTATCTTCATCTGAATTTGCAATTAATCTATCCATTTCGTCGTCATCGCTAAAATATTCTTCTATTGTTATATTAGGTTGTTCAGATGCGGATTGATTATCTTCTAATTGTTGATTATACGGGGAAAAATCAATTGGTGAAGAGGACATTTCTCTGTCTGAGATAGGCCTTCTAGGTCTACGTTCAAAAGAAAATGTTGATTCGTTTGATGATTCGTCTACCGGATTAGCGGTAAATAAGGGTAGGATGCAGTTTATAGGTGGGTTTCGGGATAAGGCGTCTGCATTATTATTCAAACTTCCCTTCTTATATTGTATTTCGTATTCGTATTCTGCTAATTTTGTTCTCCATTTCCATAATCTTGAAGAGGGGTCTTTAATTGAATGGAGCCAAACTAAAGGTTTATGATCAGTTACAATTGTGAATTTTTTACCATATAGATAGGGTCGAAAGTGATTAATACAATAAATTATTGCTAAACATTCTTTCTCAATAGTGGAATAATTTTGTTCTGCGGTATTTAACACGCGAGATGTATAAGCGATAGGTAAATCTTTTCCGATTTGTCCCTGACTGAGTACTCCTCCAATAGCATATCCGGATGCATCGGTCGTTAAAACAAAGGGTTTAGTAAAATCAGGATATTGAAGTACCGGTTCAGAACATAATGCGTTTCTTAAAATATTAAATGCTTCTGTTTGACGTTGTTGCCAATTAAATGTATTGTTTTTCTTTAACAAATCGGTTAATGGCTTGGCAGTCTTAGAAAATTGTGGAATAAATCGTCTGTAATAACCTGCTAATCCCAAAAATTGTTTAATGTTTTTCTCATTTTTAGGTATAGGAAATTCGGATATTGATTTTATTTTATTAGGATCAGGTTTAACTCCGTCAGCTCCGATTATATGACCGAGATAGGCTACTTCATGGCGAAGAAATTCGCATTTATCCGGCTGTAGTTTTAAATTTGCTTTTCTTAATCTTTCCATTAATTTATTAAATTTAACTTCATGTTCCTTTAAAGATCTAGCATAGATGACTATATCATCCATATAAACGAATAATTCGTTACCTTGCAACCCGGAAAGGACATTATCCATTAATCGTTGAAAGGTTGCAGGAGCGTTTTTTAAACCAAATGGCATTCTTTTAAATTGATAATGACCATATGGAGTTGAAAATGCGGTTTTTGGGGCGTCCTTAGATGCCATAGGAATTTGTTGGAAACCAGAAGCTAAGTCGAGGACAGAAAAATATTTGGCAGATCCTAATTGATCGAGAATATCAGTTATATTTGGAAGAGGATAAGCATCTCCTATAGTTTTTTCGTTAAGGCTGCGATAATCGATGACCATTCGCCATCGCTTATTACCTTGAGAATCAGGTTTCTTTGGCACTATTCACACAGGAGAATTATAGGGAGAAGTAGAATATTCGATTAAGTCATTGAATAATAATTCGTTAACTTGTTTATTAATTTCGTCTTTGTGGACAGGGGGAAATCGGTATTGTTTCGTATGGATAGGGATTTCGTCGGTTGTGGGTATAGAATGTTGCGTAGCATTAGTGGCTCCAAGACTGTCGTCTGGAAGATGAAATCTATCGGAATGATTAATAATCAACGATTTAACATTGTCTGACTCCTCGGAGTTCAAATGTTCCAATCGTAAAAGCTGCATGACAGCAGATGCGCGATCGCAAGGGGGGGCTTCCTTGTCGAGAAAATTAACAGGGGCAATATTATTATTATTTCTTTCATAATATAAAGGGTTATCAATAGAAGAATTAAGATTATTATAGATCGCTAAGGTCCCTAAGGCTGTGGCGATATAATTATTTTCAGAATTAAGTGAGTTTGTATTGATCACTGTATGCCCTAAGGTTGCAGTGATGTATTTAGAATTATTTTCTTTATTAATATCGAGAGTTGAGTTTTTGATAAGAGGATCGTTGGTCGTTTCATTCCCTCGGGCTTCAACGACACCGTCTCGGATCGTGGATCCTTCAAACGTATCCGCAAGATCAAAGTCTAGTAACTCGATAGAAGGAATTTTTATATCGTATTCACATTCAGTGGTATTAAAATAGGTAAATAAGCTTTGCCTTTAATGTTCGTGACGATTGCTTCTCCGAAATAAACATTTTCGGCTGGTGTATAACGTGGTATATATCCATATTGTTTTTCAGGATTAGTAATATTGATATAAAATGGAGATACAGATCGTTTACCAATATGAATATAAATTGTTTCTGAAAAAGGAATACTAGAGTTATCGTAATGCAAGCATTTATTTTTATAATCTATACTAGCCATTCGTTCTTTTAGAAACATATTTCCTAAAATACCATCTTGAGGAAAACCAACTGTGTCGGGAACTACATGGAAATAGGTGGGTAGATTGAGTAAATGTATGATGACGGAACCTACAGTACAGATAGGTTCAGAAGATATACCTTGAAGAATTAAGGTTTCACTTTTATCCAAGATTATATTTTCATTAATAAAGCGCTGTTTTATGAGATTAACTCCAGAGCCTGAGTCAATCATGAAAGAACATTTAATATTTAAATCTGGAGACGAAAGAATAACAGAGGGTAAACTACTAGATTTTATTTTATTTTCTACTCGTTCGATGCGGGTGACGGAATCAGAGTTTGGTTTTGAGGTAATGCCATAGTCACAGGCGCTTGTTGTGGAAGGGAAGGGCGCCCCGTCTGAATGTCGTTCCGGCGGACGCCGTTTATTACCGGAACGCTCTGTGCGTTTCCCGGATTATTATTATGGTTATTGGAATACGAAGTAGATGGATTATTTTCAGTAGATCGCCTGTACGCGAGTTTGCGACATTCGTCTATAAGATGTCCGGGATTTTTGCAATAACGACATGTTTTTCCGATAGGATAATTAGGTCCAGGTATTCCGGGAATGAGTGGTTTTATAAAAGGAGTTGTATTATTTCGAGGATGTTGTGTTTCATTATATTGCGGTAAATTACTTGTTTGGGGAGGGCCCGATTTATTTAAGAAATCAGCGCGAGGGGAAAAGTTAGGTTTAGAAAGTGGTACGGTCCGTTTACGCGCGTTTTCTGCTTCTAAAGTTTTTGAAAGTTGTATTGCCGATTCTAGAGCTCCATCGAATGTATAAGATCCTTCTAATTTAACTCTGATTAAAAGATCGGAAGGGAGACCGTTAATAAAACTTGTAGTTACGCTACGCTCAATACTATCTTTTGTAATTTCGTCTATATATCCACCGGCATTAGTTTCCCCATCAATTATAGCTGCGCGTAATTCCTTTACTCTTTCTATATAATCAAATATATTTTCGTTAGGTTTCATATAAATATTTGCTAATTCTCCGCGATATTGGTCTACGGATTTGTTAGGGCCAAAAATTCTTTTTAATTTTCTTGTTAATTCGAAAACAGTATGATATTCCGTACCTTCTATAGCAGCGTAAGCGTGTCCCTGTAATTTATTAATTATTAATTGTACTAAATGATATTCATGATAACCAGGAATTAATTCGAGGGCTCGTTCACACATTTTGCTGAAATAAAAAACAGAAATTTTGTGTCCATCATATTTAGGAATAGAATCAACTACATCTTTAAGGCGAATCGGGGAGGCTGTATCTGCAGGGCTAGACCTGCGAGGAAAATTTTGAGCGGAATAGTAATCGGAATTATAATTTGTTTGTTGATTGTGAGGTGGATTAGAAAATTGAATGTCGTTAATACGTTGATTTAATTGTTCCATTTGTTCAGGCAATGAAACTAAAGCAGAGATTTGTTCATTTAGATTTTTTATTATTGACTCGTGTTGATTGTTATCGGAATTAGCATTTCTACTTTGTTCAATTTCGCGTTGTAAGTTTTTCAATTCATCCTGTTTTATTTGTAACATTTTGGCATGTTCTTTAAGCATCTTTTCTTTTTCATTTAATTTTTGATTGAGGATTTCTAAATCTGATTGTGTTAAAATTTCGTTAGTCTCAGAAGGAGTGTTAGAACATTGGGATCGTGTATTAGGCATGGTTAATTATTTAGGTTACTATAATGGATGTATGTATATGTTTTGATTCAAAGAATATGATTCAAGGTTTAGATTTTTCTTACGTTGTTAAATTTATTTATTTTGGATCAAATAATTCATAAATTTTATAGGTTTTGCAATTTCGTAAGATGAGGAAGAGGGTCTTGGGAAGAAAGAAGTGCTTCTTTAATCTGGAAGTTAATCCTTTTAATTTGAACTCGACATCCACCCTTTTTGGGCATCTGTATAAAGATTGAAATATGTCAGAAATTCAACACAGTTCGTTGCCGCGTTTTCCGGCAGCGACGATTACAACTGTTGCCACACTCCTCGTCAGCGACAATTGTTCGTTGCCACACTTTTTCGGCAGCGATAGTATTTGTTGCCACACTCTTCGTCAGCGACAATACTACGCCACACCTTTTCCGGCAGCGATAGCATTTGTTGCCACACTCTTCGTCAGCGACAATACTACGCCACACCTTTTCCGGCAGCGACATATACAACTGTTGCCACACTCTTCGTCAGCGACAATTGTTTTGTTGCCACGCTTTCAGCAGCAATAGTATTTGTTGCCACACTCTTCGTCAGCGACAATACTATGCCTCGCTGTACAGCGACGAATCTTAGGTGAATTTCAGTTATATAAATATTGATCTTTAAGTTAAAAATATGTATATAAATTATTTTCTTTTTAGAAGAAAAGGATTAATTTCGAGACTTTTTCCCTCGGGAAGATCCTTGTTAGTCCTTTTGGCAATCCCACCGCTGCCACCAAAATTTAAAATGTTACGTCTCAGCGACGCTCTTTCTCTCTCTATACCTCAGTTAGTGAGAAAAAGATTGCTCTCTACTTTTATAGGGCAACCTGCTTCCACCGGCTATACCCCAGGGACGCCGAGAGCTAGGACTAATCTAGTGGATCTAGGGGAATGATGTAGGCGCGGAACTATTTGGTTACTAGGAAGTTTCACTAGGTATTTTAGGGATATAGACGCAACTAGGTATATGTAATTCGAAGGTTAATCAGGTTTAAAGAATAGACTTTTAATATTATAATAAAAGAAAGATATCGATTATGGTTGCGTTTTAGCGGCAAGTCCGCTTGTATTGCGGGTTCACCATATGCAAGGGGCTTGTTACTTAAGATATATATATATATATATATATATATATATATATATATATATATATATATATATATTAATTAGAAACCGTAAGAGTTAGAGAATTAAGATTTGAAAAGGAACATTATGATAGAAATTAAGGATAGTTAACAAATTGTGGACACTAAATAATAGAGAGTTAGTTAGATCGAATTAATTTATTATGAGAATTGTCTAAATAAGGTCTTTTATTTAATATCAATACTTGATTATATTATGACTCTAAATTTCTGATGGAAAGGGAAGGTTTAGAAAAGAGATCGAATGTCGCCAGGGGCACCGTAATAAGCGCTCGGCAACGATGGATTTTCAGGAAAAAGAGCAAAGTGTTGCAAGATTAAGTCAGGTTTAAATGACAACAGTAGTGTATATTTTGCATGGAATTTATAAATCTTACTTAGTATTGATATTATGGGGGTATTTTAAATAATAGTAGAATAATAGATTAAAGTTGACTGACTAGAAACTGTCAGCAATTTGCTAATGCTTGACAGGGGATTTCTTATTATTTAGAAGATGAAAAGGTAATTGAATGATATTAGGGAGTTGTCAATCAATTGAAATAAAGTTTCTAATATTTATAGAAAGATAGGGGTTTATAGTAATTGTAAGTACTTACCACGGTAAATATATATAATAATTACTCACTCTTAAATTGAGGAGTAAATGTGCCGCACTTTATGAGATCATAAAACGTATATAATAATAATTTGTTGAAAATATTTATATTTCTTCTATGTTATAAATTTAGCTAAAACATCACATACAAAATTTTCAATACTGTATCTAATATAATTTAACCCTATAAATAACTAAAACTATAATAATTAAAACAGGTTATTATATTATGCTTCCATAAAGAAATGATCATAAAATTAATATGCTTTATTGTAGTATTGATCAAGCGACCATAAATATAAATTTAAGAGGCTTATATTCTATGAAATCATAAATTATATACATTACATATAATAGTTATCTAAAATAACTATTTTCTAAATTATAGAATGCTATAACTATAATTTTCAACTTATTACCAGAACTGAAATAAATAGAACAAATGATTCCATATATTAATAAGCATAAATATTAACCATATTATTAAAAATTTTATATTACAAAATAATAATTAAGCTGAAAAGAATGCGCATAAAAGGCCTTATATCGGTGACACCTGATATTGCAAGCGATAAGTTGAACGGATTCGCGACGGTTACAACCGCGAGCGCTGAAACTTAAATGGCATATAAGCATATTGATCGACAATTCTCAGAAAAATTGTCGCTAAAAATCTTTCTTCTCGGAAATTCTCCACTTCATCCTAATCATCCGAATCATCCTAAGAACATTCCAGAGCGCAACGCGTGATCTGCACACGGTCCGGAAGATCTTTGTTTCGACAGTATATAACCAGGTGATTTTGAACTTCCGGAGCATTATAGCGCAGTATTTCATAAGCATTATTTCACGGGCATTCAGTAGTCGCGCTTCATTACTACTTCACTACTCCGGTTCATTACTATTTCATTACTATTTTGTATATTATTGTTCAAATATTTGCTCCGTATTATTCGTTTATTATTAAACTCATTCACTCACGAACTCATTTTCGACTTATTCATCCGCTCTGCATCTGGTCATTGTTCGCGTATTCGTTACTATTCGCTATACAATTTCGATTAATACATTAAATGCTTTTACTGTTGATTCAGCGTTTAAGTTGTGTAAAAATTAAGGAAATAATAAAAAACTTTGTGCATACGTCTGTGTACTTTTATCCGTCCTACCTCATCCATGATTGAGGTCTTAAAGGACAAGAGAAGAGCTTAACAGAATACGACCAACACTTGAGCAGAAGAAAGGATTTTCCTGCCACACGGTAAGTACTTACAATTACTATAAACCTCCGTCTTTCTATAAATATTAGAAAATTTATTTCAATTGACTGACAACTCCCTAATATCATTCAATTACCTTTTCATCCTTTAAATAATAAGAAATCCCCTGTCAAGCATTAGCAAGTTGCTGACAGTTTCCAGTCAGTCAACTTTAATCTATGATCCTACTATTATTTGAAACATCTCCATAATATCAATACTGAGTAAGATTTATAAATTCCATGCATAATATACACTACCGTTGTCATTTAAACCTGACTTAATTTTGTAACATTTTGTTCTTTTTTCCAAAAATCCATCGTTGCCGAGCGCTTATGGTGCCTCTGGCGACCCCCTCCTTTCATTCTGAATTCTTGATATAACCCTTAAACCTCATTGCCGAGCGCTGATCAAGGTGCCCTAGCGCGCTTCCTATCGATTTAAAAAACTTCCCACAAGAAATGATAACAGGAGATTAAATTGAAATCAAAATTTATTATCTAATTTTCTGAACACAACCCAATCTTTGAACCTAGTTGCCGAGCGCTGATTACGGTGCCCTAGCGACATTCGACGTCTTTTCTAAACCTTCTCTTTCTATCAGAAATTTAGAGTCATAATATAATCAAGTATTGATATTAAATAAAAGACTTTATTCCTTAAACAATTCTCATAATAAATTAATTCGATCTAACTAACATTACATTGTTTAGTCTTCACAAATTCATTTACTCTTAATTTTTATAATATTTTTTTTCAAATCTTAATTCTTTAAATTCTATTCTTTAAAACGAGGAGCACACACTTTTGCATAAGCGCATTACCATAAACATAAAAAAATTGATTGGTCCACAAATATATGCATAAGGAAATGAACCAATCAATTTCCTTAAGTGAAAACACACACTTTTGCATAAGTGCATAACTATAAGCATAAGGAAATTGATTGGTTCATTTCCTTATGCATATATTTGTGGACCAATCAATTTTTTTATGTTTATGGTTATGCGCTTATGCAAAAGTGTGTGCTCCTCGCTTTAGGCTTATAGTTATGCACTTATGCAAAAGTGTGTGCTCCCCACTTAACCTCAATAACCTTTGAATTACATATACATAGTTGCGTCTATATTCCTATAAATCTTAGTGAAATTCCTAGTAACCAACTAGTTCCGCGTACGTCATTCCCCTAGATCCACTAGGTAAAGCGAGGAGCACACACTTTGCACAAGCGCATTATTATAAGCATAAGGAAATTGATTAGTTCATTTCCTTATGCATATATTTGTGGACCAATCAATTTCTTTATGTTTATGGTTATGCGCTTATGCAAAAGTGTGTGCTCCCCGCTTATAAGTTAACCGATAGTTAAAATCAGTAGAGTGGCAACAGAAAATAGAGGCGAATGAAAACCAAGCATTCTTATCATTTCAGTTGCCACCCTGTCGTCGGTTAATCTAACCAAAAGTGGTGAAATTGGCCGTGACGCATGCGCACTAGAAACTTGATTTACGAGAATAACAAAATCATATTAGTAATATGATATTACTCTACATAAATTTATACTATGGTGCAAGTTCAGCTTGAAAAGAAGACATCTTCATTAATGTATGAACTGCGGTCAGCATAAGAAGACTGACAACTGTCAAATGACAATAGTATTAAGAATTTACGTTCGCGCGTGGTTGAGAAGAATTTAGAATGGCAGCGGAAATAAAGCCCGCCCCGGGTGTAAATCACGATAAATTCAGCAGCAATCGCAAGCCGATACTTCTATCGAAATTGGAGGGCTGCAGTGACGATGTTAATGCCGCTATTATTATTCCGCGGGAAGAGGGTGTAATCAGTATTTGCGATGACAGGTACTAATCGTGCAGGGGCATGAATTTTTGGAAATTAAATGTTTTTTACGTGTCGATATTTTGTATTCTTTTCCTCGACGGGTTGTCTTTGTAATATTAATTTCGATCTCGATTAGCAAATTTTACTCTACATGTTAAAATTGCGCATAATTCTGTTATTATATGGACACACCTTTGACTCTATCTTGCTCTTTTTCTGTCTTATATATACATGCTTATATTATTATTTGTTATATCGAAATTATCATCTTGTCAAAATAAATTTATTCGCCATTTAAAACAATCGCGTAAAAAATTCCTACATTTAAAAGATTTTTATTTGTAAAATATATATAAATCAATATATATATATATATATATATATATATATATATATATATATATATTTAAAAATACAAAATTATAAATAGAACTACCTTAAATTTTATAGCGAATTATAAGTCTAAAGAAGCCTTATATTGTCAAACATTATATTGTCAAATGATACAAAAATGGAATAGTAAATTTTATACAAATATATGCTTCAAAATTATATTATAAAAATATAATATAATATAAAATGTAATAAAAAATATAATATATAATACTATTCTTATAATAATTATTAATGTATAATAATTAATGTATAATGTAATTAATGTATAATAATTATAATATAAAATGTAATAAAAAAATATAATATATAATAATATTCTTATAATAATTATAAATGTATAATAATTATAGTATAATATAAAATAAAATATAATATAAAAATATATAATATAAAAAATAATATAATATTATATAAATATAATTAATAATATAATTAATAATTAAATATAATTAATCTTCACTGATACAGCAAATAAAATCATTGATATATGATAGCAAAAAAAGCATTCTAATATAGATGCATAATTATTTTGCATAATAAAATGTACTATTTCAAAATAAAATGAAAAAAAAATAAAATAAAAATTCTTATTAATATATTATTAATTTTTTTTAAATAATATTTTTTTTTATAGGACTGTTAGAGTATGGTTAAAGCGGGATTCTGGCCAATATTGGCCAAGTATTTGTCAATATATGCCAGCAGGTGCTACTTCCATGCATTATTGCATAGAAACAAGACAATTATTTGTTGGCTTGGATAATGGGAGTATAAATGTATGTTAAATTATTACTTTTATTCTGTTATTTGTTAGACTTATATGTAATTTATACATATATTTGAATTTACAATTACAGGAATTTATCTTGGAACAAGATTATAATCGAATGACAGCTATGCGCGATTATCTGGCGCATCAAGCAAGAGTCACAGGGATTATTTTTGCGCCAGATTCCGAATGGGTTTTAAGTATAGGTCGCGATAAATTATTTCAACTGCACAGTTCTGAAACAGGACAGAAATTAGGATCATACCAAACAGATGCATGGTATACCGCTCTACAGTATCCTTTTACAAAGTTTTATATTTTTGCAAATAAAAGAAATTTTTACAATGTAAAAAAATGGAACAATATATTAGTATAATCATAATACATCTATGAGAAACTTAACTCATGCATATAGATTTGACGCCCAATCCAAACATGCTTTCGTAGGAGATTATTCTGGTCAAATAGCAATGTTAAAATTGGATAATAATGGTGTTACCTTCATTACTACATTAAAAGCACACACAGGAAGTATTCATACATTAGCATGGGATTCTGAAAAACAATTATTGTTTTCTGGAAGTTTTGATCAAAGCATTATTGTTTGGGACATTGGAGGTCGTCAAGGCACTGCTTATGAATTACAAGGACATCAGTGAGTATATACGAAAAAATTATTTCAAGTCTGACTTTTTGTGTCAGAAATCTTTTAATTATTAAAAAAAAAAATACTTTTTTCCAGTAACAAAGTGACAGCATTATGTTATGCGAGCAATGAGCGTCTCCTTTTATCCGGAGGCGAAGATGGCGTAATCGTTTGTTGGAATATGGCAGCAAATAGGAAAGAAACTGCGGCTTGGGTCGAATCTGACATCTGTCAGGTATTATTTGCTTGCAGGATCTTAAAATTTCACGCTATTTTATTTGCGACATTGATTTAAAATGAATGAATGTAGGCCTGCGGGAGACCTTTTTTCTGGAATATAAAAGCAATGATGGATCAAAGACAATTAGGCTTGAGGCAACACCATTGTCGCTATTGTGGTCGCGCATTGTGTGCCCGCTGCACATCGCAACGGATACCGATACCGGCGATGGGTTTCGAGTTTGAAGTAAGAGTCTGTGATCAGTGTCATATACAACTCAAGTCTGAGAAGTAAGTCACCAGTCCTGCTTAGAAATATTCTCGGAGACATTACGAGATAAATGTAATAATAATAAATGATTTACTTTTGGTTTATATAGCCAATTGTCTTTAGCATCTTTCCATGATGCTAAACACAGCATCATTGGAATGGACTTAGATGCTCCTAAGAGAAGATTGTTGACTATCGGACAGGATCGTGTTATTAAAATTTGGGATATAACCGCACTCTTTCAATGAATTATATATATATATATATGAATATCGATATAATGTCGAAGTTGAAATCAAATTATATAGATATCATATACTCTGGAATTGCGAAAGAAGGAAGAATACCCCAAAACCTATTTTTTTGTGATTATGTTATATGTCTGATTATAAATTGGATTCAATTGGTGGTCTGTTATTAGTCGTCGTACTGATAGAATACCAAAATAGCAAACAAACGATCAGATTAATACTGCTAGAGCACGTGCTTATTCATATATATATTTTCTGCATTAGATATCAGAACAATTCAAGAAGATAATGAGTACAGCGCAAGCATGTTAATTCAATGGAATTGTCTTTAAAAATATTGTATTAATGGAAATATCCCCGCCTTCCCATCCTCCACAGAAGCGTTTGTGTAATAATACTTGATTACACATAAATAATAGTCCCTGAATGTAAATGCAAAGTTTATAAATTTCCTAATTTAAAACACATACAATGTGTATATAGTTACTATACACAACATAAAAAATGTGCAATATCTTTTGAAATAAAATTGGATTTTTTTAATGATAAATTTACATTAAATGATATAATCGCGCAGAATCCTCCTTTCAAAAAAATGACATTTATATTAATGAAAATGATATATGAATAATGAAATTGAAAGGCCAATCAAATTTAAATCAACATTTAGTTACATACATTGTAATGCAATTGTCTGTTTTGCATATTTTATTATCAAAATCTTCAAAGTATTCTCGTATATGTTATCCAAATTTAGTTTTGGTGAAAAAACAATTAAGAGAATGATAGAATCAGTAATTGACTAATGGTACAAGTATTGACTATGATTTATTTAATATAAGAATAGAAATAGGCAAATATTTTAAGAATTTTGTATTTGTTCGCGTTTCTACATTATTTGCTACTACTAAACTATTTGAGTAATTTAGTATGTAAATTTTCAGCTATATACCATTTTTAAATGAACTCAAATAAGTAGTGATATATCTTGTATTATGTCCTTTATATATATAGTCTTATTTGTTATATAATTTATAAATATTATTATATCATTCTTTTTTTATGAGAGAACTAGAAAAAATATCTAGCATTAATTATATCAATTATTTTCTTGATTATTAAAATTTCTCTCTTCTCGAATACAAAAAATATAGAGGTACAAGTTATGCAAAATTAATTCATTTAAATATAATGATTTATTATATTTCCTATTATAAAATTATATATAATTTACTTTTCGTCGAATAAAATGATATTATTATTATTATCATAGACTTTTGCAATTATAGAGATCTTGTTGGCATGAAAAAACGATTTTAAAATGATAAAAACTTTGATAATACAGTGATAATAAAAGCTTCCATCAAATTTAGAATGTATAAGACGAATAAATTATAACACCAAAACATTATTTCATGTAAACATCACACAAGAACGCAATTTTAATTAGTTTTTTCATCCCCGCCCGATGTACATAACAAGCATATCTTGTACCTGAAAATATGTAAAATTATTTCATACCAATTACTGTCTCACTGAGACTATGAAAGAAAACATCCTTGTTATCAAAGTGCATCTAAATTTATTCGCAGAATAAATTTTGCATTTTGAGTAGATGAACGTGCAAATACAATTTACATGGTCCAAATGAACAATCTATTAAATATAAATATATATATATATATGTATTGTACATTTATAAGCCCGATTAGAGAACACTATAGCAAGTGCTATCGCATTTTTGTATATGTTTTGCTAAAAGGTATATGTACAATATTTAACACATATATGTATATGTGCTTCTTATTATAAACGTACGCTGTTATACGACCAAACATTTATATCGTCAAACGACGATTATTCAAACATTCATGATTGTATGCACAAAAACGAACGAATGTTAAATTACGCACTGCATGTCACTCGCTATCGGAATACAGTATACATATGTAACTAACAGAGAAGAATGTAAAAAGAAATAATTAATAAGCTATGTGTATGTATCCTATCAACGTCGAATTAATATACAAAATAAAAATATATTTTTAATGTAAAATAGTTACATGATTTTATTGTTTTTTTTTTATTTGACGAAAAAAAATGAATGCGATGGGATATCGATCCACACATATATTCAGCAAGAATGCATTTAATCATGGAATTATTTGATTACTGATAAAAACGTTATATAGTATAAAAAGTTTATATAGCAATACGTTACAAAAACATCTCATTTCTTTATTTTTCCGGCTTTACTCTTTTTTAACTTAATCTTTATAAATAATTAAAAAATTTTGTATATAATATCAAATAAATTTACAAAATGCGCTTCCGAAATTCATCAATATATTTTGGATAGGTTCTGCAGCATAAACTAAAATTTTAAGATGACCCCCATAGAAAAACAAGATGAAAATTGTACAAATAATTTGCACATTACTTCCTCATCATTTTATTTCGCTCACACAGCTTAAGCTCCTTAAAGCAAGTGAGTCTCAATTTTGGCTTCCTCAAAGAGGAAAATATTTAAAAATTTGCGAAAATTATATAATGTGTATAGACATTTCTCAAAAAATTTAAAATTTTATAAAAGATGAACCCTTTTACTGATTCTCACCAAAATCAATACCAACTATCCTTTAATGATGATTTTTTAATTAAAAAATTTTTTAGTAAAAAAATTTCATCCAATCTCAAAATTTGCAAAAGTTAGAGCGTGTACAAACATTTCTCAAAAAATTCAAATTTTTATAAAAAATAATCTCTTACTAATTAAATTCAATACCAACCATCATTTAATGATACTCTTTCATTTTTAAAAATTCAGCCCTTCATATCTCACAAATTGTGGAAATTAGAAGTTTGTACAATATGTATACACAGTGCATTCAAAAAGTTCTGGGACTGATTTTTATGTGGACATATTAACTGCGTTATTTCTTGGTCTACATTTCTGAGTCCAGTTATTATGATATGTCTCTTGAAACTGTCATATTTTCTTTGCCGTCTTTGAATCAATACTTTAAAGTTTGCATTTAATATTTTTTAAAATTTTTACGTTATCACGATTTTCAAAATAGAATCATGAAGTTTTGTTTTAAATAAAAAAAATTGCAATAGAAACATATTAAATGATTTCAATGCAAGATGCATTGAAAAAGATTGTCTAACAGGTAAAATGTTCTTGTGGTATACCCTGTTTAAGAATGATCATGAAATACTTGAGGATGATACGAGATACGAGATACGAGAAAAGAATGCTTTTTTATAAGAATGTCAAATGTATGCGCGCGCTTCTCGCCCAAAATCGCCAACTGATGATCGAAATGTCACATAAATTGAATAAATTAATACATGGGAAATGTTCATACTATCGTATTCAACAAACAACTATACGTATTCAACAAAAGAAATATGTGTGCGAGGTTCATTTCGCACTCTTTGACACCGAAGCAGAGATAGCAGCGCGTTGCAGAGGCGCAGAATTTTGTTGAATGAGCCGATAATTTGAACATTTTATTACGCGCTGGACAATCTTTTTCAAATGCATCTTGCATCATTTTGCAGCATTTAATGTGTTTCTGTTGCCATTTCTCCATATTTAGAATAAAAATTTCTATTTTGAAAATTATGACAACGTAAAAATTAAAAAAAATTTTAAATGCATGCGAACTTGGAACTATTGATTCAATGGCGGCAAAAAAACTATGGCAGATTCATAGTAACTAGATCCAATATAGACCAAGAGATAATGCAGTTAGTATGTCCAGAAAAAAATCAGCCCCATAACTTTTTGAATGCACTGTATATTCCATACATAACATACATATACATACATATACATACATATACATACATATACATACATACATATATATATATATATACATACATATACATACATATACATACATATACATACATATACATACATATACATACATATACATACATATACATACATATACATACATATACATACATATTACATGCATGTGGACATTTAAAAAAATATAATTTTTCGACGTTTTGCAATATTCTAAGCATATTGGCATAGAAAACTAATAAATAAATGTTTTGTTACAAAGCTTGAAAACAAAGCTTCTTTTATGATGAAGCTATTTTCGTCTAGCTTTGATAATTTCAGAAATATCAGCGTGGACAGATTAAATCGAACATCATATATTAGTTAACATTTGGCCGTATGTTTTTGGGACATCTTGTATATATAACATTTGGCCATATGTTTTTAGGACATCTTACACATATATATACATGCGCATGTGGCACCCAAAACCAAAACTAACTAATATAATTTATATTCAAGTTTTTAACATAAAATGGATATAAAGTCTTCAAACGACCGGTATTAACATAAGATCCAAAGTATTTTTTGTCAGTTCAATTTCTGATACAATCTCAATAAAAGGGATTCAGAACATCAACATTGTGTAAGTTAATTTTTCTTTTTGACTAACAATAAGTTCAGTTTAAAGGCAAAGGTCCAAATAATAATTAAATTTACGTTAAAAGATATTTAAATAAAAATTAACTCAGTTAAAGTTAAAGTTAAGTTAAAAAATTTTTAATTCATTAAAGTTAAAAGTTTTAATTCTCTCTATCCAACAGCGAATTGACATATCCAATAAACTCATTGTATTTATTGTAAATGAATTATTCATTATTCATTATGCTTAACTATTTTCACATGATTTTCACTTTAATATTGATGAATTATATTAACTTGTATAAAAAAAATTAATAAGTTAACGTTAATGCATTTATAAATAATTAAAATTAAATTAAAAGTTAATATGTTCAAAATTAACTAAGTTAAGTTAAAAATTATTAACTTTTCAATTTTTTAATTTAACTTTTAAGAAAAGGTTAGAGGGTCGTTTCGAGAGCCTGAAAAAAGTCTATATTTATGAAATTGTTTTTTGAAAACTATGCGGGCAATTTATTTTAAACTTTATACACATAATTATATATATTTTATCCATATGATTGATAATTTTTGCAAAAAAAAAGAAACAAATAATGAAAACTACAGTTATAAAAATGTTCGTGCAACAGGTTCAACTTATGTTACTAACTTTAGTTACTACTTAATCCTGATATAAACATATATATACAGGGTGTTCTGCAACATGATGTCCATACTCGAAACTCTGTTTTTTTGGTCATTCTAAATAAAAAGTCTTAATATCCATTTGCCCTAAAGTCGATTGTTTTAAAGTTAGAACGCAAAAACAAAATTGTAAAATAAGAATAGTATTATTTATTAAAGATAACAATAATATTAAATAATAATTAACTACTTTCTAAATGTTCAAAATGACAACTGTTTTAATCCACACAATTCTGCTGTTTGAGTTATTATATAATGTTATAGAACGTAAAAGAAGTCTCGTATCGTTACGTATACCATTACAAACGTATGTTATTTTGTCTATAACTGCTGCTGATTGACTGGCTTATCTGTATAGACTAGAGATAAAAACACTTGTTTGCGTTGTCAAAGTTTGTCCGAATCAAATGCAGTTTTTGGAAATAATTATTTTTGCATTCTTTTCACTATAACTTTAAAACACTCGACTTTAGGACTAGAACATATGTGTATTAAGACTTTTCGATTCAAAATTACATAAAAAATACGCAATTTTAATATGGACATCACGTTGCGGGACAATCTGTATAGGCGTTAAAATATTAGATCAAGAAGCTTTGAAACAAAATAGAGGACTTGATAATAAGGCGGCGTTTCATTTTAGTTTTATTATTATAGTATATTTATTTATTTATTATTATACTATATTTAAACTTTTAATAGACAAAGGTTTTTAGTGTGTTTTGACAAATTGCATATATAATTTGTTTATCATTATGAAGCGGTACATTCGGATAGAATTGGCATCTTATATATATTTATAGAATAGTTAATTGTAATGGACGAACAGCACAGGGCATGAATGTTTAGACGATGTTATTTTTATATTGAAGTTAATAGAAGAATCTTTGAGCATTTATCGTTAAAAGAGTGAATTATTTTCGTATATTTGTTCAAAATAAAAATATAATTTGTTTTTTCCACTTATATGTTTTATTTATTTGTTTATTGAAGTCACAAAATTCTTATTTTGTACCCTGTAGTATTAAAACAAAAAGTCATAGAAAAAAATATTATTAACAAAAAATATATTTCTTTTGAAGTCCTTTATTTTTCTTCAAAGTTTATCAAAAGTTTAATTTTTTAACACCCTGTGTATGAGTATATAGGGTGTCTCATTTTTTTTTGTCAGTCAAATATCTTGATATCACATAGTTTTAAAAGAAAATGTTTCAGACAGAAGTTGTATGGTTTCAAGGGGGACATAACATGTTGGCAATGATTTGATCTTGAATAGTCATTTGAAGATCACGTAAAAGTCATCTTCAATTTCTTAAATGGAAACCTATATTTTTCTTTGCATATTTTTGTTTTGATATAAAATATTTAATTTTCGATAATTGTACCGTAATATTTTTATGTACATAATGAAATGAATCAAATGATATAAAGAAAATAATTGTTTTTTAAAAAAAGATATGTAATTATTTACAATGTATTTTTTATAACAATTATTTGGTTTTTCATGCCATTTAATTCATCTTATTATTCTGTACATAAAAATTTTACGGTAAGATTGTTGAAAACTAAATATTTTGTGAGATATTTTATATTTTATATCAAAGTATGTCAGATTCAAATATAAAATAACTCAAAAAATACTTAATGAAAAATACTTTATTAAAGTGTTTTAAAAAGCGTTTTGTAGTTTACCTCTCGAGGTAAGCTACAAACTACCTTTTTTTAAAAACAATTATTTTTTTATATCAGTTGATTTATTTGATTTTATTTCATTATTCTGTACATAAGTATTACGATACAATTATCGAAAATTAAATATTTTACGAGATATTTTATATTTTATAAAATATATCAGATTGTAATATAAAATAATTAAAAAAATACTTTATTATAGTGTTTTGAAACGATCTTGAGGTAAGCTACAAAAATATGCAAAGAATATAGATTTCCATTTAAAAAATTAAAAGTGACTTTCACGTAACTTTCAAACGAGTATCTAAGATCAAATATTGTCATCTTATGTCTCCCTTGAAACTATACAACTTCTATCTGAAACATTTTCCTCTAAAACTACATGATATCGAGATATTTGATTGACAAAAATAAAATGGGATCCTGTATATGTATGTATATATATTGTTATACATATAATATAATATATATGTATATACGTATATATATAATGTATACGTATATGTATGTATGTATGTATCAGTGGGCAAAATTTATTTTAAATAAGAAAATAAAATATAAAATAAATAAAAAATAATGAATAAATTTCATTTAGCTATTATTTACGAATAACAAATTAACTACTTAATTATTATTTGCGGATAACAAATAAATTCCATTTATTCGTTATCTTTTTATTCGTTATTTGAAATTTTTATATAAAAAGACGAATAAATTTTTTTAGTGACTTATTTTATTTAAATTTGATTTTAGTATCACTCTTTTTTCAAACACATTATCGGAAATTTTATAGGAGCGTGGTAAATTAATCATTGTAGCATACAAGAAAAGTCTCTTAACGGGAGTTGAAGAGATTATCGGCGTGTTGAATTTCATAAATATTTTTCGTATATTTCGGGGTATTTTGTAAGACATTCCAATCGTGTATAATGATCCGATAGATAAGAATAGAAAATCTATCATAAAAAAATTATAAAAAGTATTTATAAATAATAATTACTTCAAAGAAGAAATCAAATACTTTTTTACCACAAGTTTCCATGTAGGTAGCAAATTTTCTGCAACTAGATCTTTGATTTTCTAACATTTATGTGTCACTGTAAGGCTTAACCTAATAAAAAAATTGAAAATGACAATTGTCTTGATGAAATGTCAAAGTCCTTTAAAAATTAAATAAGTCCCTTAAAAATTAAATAAAATATTTGAACAGTTTTCAAAGCAATCATTTAAAAAATTGTTATATAAAAAATAATATTTATTTCGAATAAAAAATAAGAAATAAAAAATAACGAATAATTAGTTTCCTTCTTCGAATAACAAATAACGAATAAAAAATTATTTGTTATTTAATTAAATATTTATTCGAATAACGTCCAACACTGATATGTATATGTATATGTATATATATATATATATATATATATATATATATGAAAAAAACTGGTTGCAAATTTATTATGAATTCATATATTTTTTCTTAAAAACAACTACATATTTTCTTTACATCAATTGATTTCTTTTGTTATTTTGTGTATGAAACTATTAAAATATATAAAGATAATCGAAAAATAAATATTGTACATAAAATATTTTATATAGTTTATATAAAATTATGTCAAAATGATTACAGTATATCTCGTAAACTTCTCAACTTTTGATCATTTTACCCTTATAACTTTATATGCTGAATATTGCAAAGAATCAATTTTTATAAGCAAATCAAAGTGATTCCATTTAATAAAATAAAGATGATCTTAAAATAACTTCATGATCTTCATCCAAGATCAAATTGATAGCACCATCTTATGTTTCCCCTAAAATTACAAAACATTTTTTTTATGGAAGCCTTGGTTTTCGAGAAATATCAATGCATCATTTAAAATGGGCCATCTTATGTATACAAGGTATCTCAGAATTAAACCAAAACAAGCCAATTTTGTCAATAAACCCGTGTCCGCAAATGAATCATTTTGACATTAGAGAAATAGAGTAATAAAGACAAATCTCGCAAACTCGAAAATTTTGATTTTAATGAAACTTTATACACATGTATAGTGGGAGTAAATAGATGAATTTAGAGATTTCCAGTTGCAGTCCAAAAACTGCATTCTAAGAAGTGAATTCGCCTCTTATACATATATAGAGTGTTTTTTTGCTTTTCTCGATATATCTCAAAATTATTCAAGATATCAAAAAATGTTTTATACAAAAGTTTCGTGGTAAAAGCACTTCTATTTAACCACATTAACAAAATTTTGAAAAAATAATTTTTTTCGAAGATTTTTGCCCTTGTTAGTCTTTAATTCTCTAGTGCCAAAACGGTTCATTTGCGAACATGGATTTATTAAAAAAAAATTGACTTTTGGTATCTACTTTGGTGATAACTGTTTGTCGGTTTAATTTAGGAACATCCCATATATAGTCAATTTTCTTATGTCGTCGATAAGATAGACCACGGTCGATAATGCGCGCCGATCCGATTGCAACAGGTGACACGGGGCTGCCAGGTGAACGATGTAGCGCACAAGTAGCTCGTTATCTAGTGGACTAATCTGGCAGCGTAGAAGCTACTCTGGTACAGAGTCGGACAGTCGGTTAATCACAGTTGGTTTCGTATTGTTGTCTACGATAGTACCCTTCACTATCGCGGATGCGAAGTGTTCGGTGGGGAAATCCGAAGTGCGTGCGGCCTTACCGCTACTATCTTCGCCTGGCTAGCCTCTAGCCTGGCACACCCGATCCGAACCGAAGCTCGCCGAGCGGACGTATTAATGTGCCGGTTCACCGTAATCTATCCTCCGGAACAACGACTGAACGACGACTGCTGCTCTTGGTTGTCGTGATTCCGTAAATCGTCACTAGCTGTCCCGCGCGCGATTTCATCACCTTAGCGACTTTACTTTACCTTACCTCTTATCTACCTATTCACTTAGACTTCAATTATCATCTCGCGCTTAAATTTATACATCTTGCATCTTGCACTCGCTCGTTATTCATCCGTCATTATCGTGGTGCCGATCTCTAGCGACCGGATATGAGAAGAGAGTTGTCCGCCACCGCGTCGGAAGTGTGTAGTGCCAGTGTATAGTGCCTTTTAATGGAGCGTGCCGTCGACATATAAGCCGCTCTCGTCGTGTTTCTCGTTACTCGCAACAGGTACGTTGTTGAAAGTTCCGTTTCACGCTTGGGGATTCACAAATCTTCCCTCTCCCCCTTCCATCCTGGCTCTTTCCGTTGTTTCGGCGATTGAATTATGGAGGATTGACTAGATTATTATCCCGAGAAATTATCAGAGTCGAACAGGTTGAAAAAGCGTATTCCAGATGAACAAAGCGAAAGTACATAAACAGAACTGCGAAAATTCGATAAAAATTTGATAAAAATTTCAATTTTTCATTTTGCCGATGAAACACATCTCCACGCGTCATTGCACGATCAGGATTTTCGAGGATTATTTAACGCTGAAGAGCGGGAGCATTATGTATAGGAGAAATTTTGAATTTATATAATTTTTCAAAAGCATCTCTTGATAGAACTTGCTCTTTAAAAAGATACTCTCAAGAAAAGATGTTCTTCATCACTAAAACAGCTATTAAAAAAATCTTACAAAGATAAAAAAAATACATAAAAGTATTAGTACAAATACATAAAAAAATATTCCAACTTTAAACTGTACGCAACAAAAAAAGTATTTATTTTTACAAAGTAATTATAAAAAAATTTTCCCTTAAAAATAAAAATTAAAACTAAATGAAATCAATAGTTAATTAGTCAAGTACTTAGAATTCATTTAGTTGTGAGGATTTGTGATTTACAATAATATTTACCATAATATTAATCTTGCATTTATAGAAATATTATAGATTCGAGAAAAATAAAATGCATTTAATTTTTTTTACAAAATTATATTATTATGTTCCAAATAAATATTTTGTATAAAATAGTATATAAAATAGTATATATAACAGTATATAAAATAGCACTATTTTATTGCATATTTTATTACAAATCGTAAATTATAAAACTACTTAATCCTTATTGCAATACTATCGATCACATTGTCATCACCAATTTCGAATTGAAAAGTGTCCAAGCTGATTAATTTGTTTTAAAATTAATCATAAACTTTACTAAATAGCTTCGAAACGAAAAGAAGATTAAACTGATATACAAAAATTTTGCACATCTGATCTGGAATAAAAATTTACAAAAGATTATCAAAAATCATTATCAATATATTAATAAAAATGTATTTATAATGCGACCCTGACATGTCAAGTTTAGCTGGAATCTTGAATTTAAATAGTTTTTTAAAAGCATCTCTTGCAATTTCCTTAAAAACAGACCTAAAAAAAAAGATTTTAAAAAAAAGTCATCTTAAAACAGTCTTATCAAACGTAGCATTTACTGATAGATACCGGAATTCTCGGTCATTAGTTTTTAATACAAAAAGATTATAATTGAGATATGAAATAGATAAACAACCAAATAACGATAAACTGTACTACAAATGTTGCGTCGATGAATCGAATAGGTCTTTTTACGAGGAAACTTGACGATAGTAATAACTAAGTAATGAAAAAAAAAAAGAAAAACATAACGAGTCTTTAATATAGGTATATGTGAATATCGCGCGTGTGGTGATAATAATAAAAGATGCTGTGATAATAATAAAAGATAAGTATATTTAACTATGAGATAAAGTTATTGATAAATTGATTTTAAGACGAAAAGTGTTTGAAACATGAGTTTTACAATGCACGCAAATACACTTATACATTTAATATATATATATATATATATATATATATATATATATATATATATATATATATATATATATATATATATATATATATATATATATATATATATATATTTATATATATATATATATATATATATATTTATATATATATTACATTTTTCGAATAATAAATATTAGTTTTTCATTTCTGATAATTTTCTAACATATTGAAATTGTATATCATGAATATTAATTTAATATATGGTCATCAATAATTCGTAGAAAAATATCACTCGTGACAGGGCACGTTACGCATTAATAAATTGTAATAATTATAAATTTATTTTCTTCATAATTAATTATTTACACTACACACTCCCAGAGGAAGAGAAAGAGAGAGAGCAGAGAGATAAATAAACAGATATCTAACATTCTGCGCATGTCAAAATCAGTGTTTTTTTATTTCATATTCTTTAAATATTAATTATTGTTTAATAATTATGACGTTTTAAATATAATTTATAATATGATGTAATACAATTTTTACGTTTAACGATTAACGCTAATATTACTAGAAATATGGCTTCTGGAACATTATATGTCTTAATCTGTCTATATATAAATTTTCTTGTAGGGGATGCACTTAAGGATTAAGTTATATAGGCTTCCCCAGCGCTAAAGACGCCTCGTTCGATCACCCATTAAAGTCTCCTACTCGCGCGCATGGCGCTACGCCATTGACCGTTCTCTGCGGATATTTTCAAAGTCAATGACTGCGACTGCTCACGCCCGTGCTTCAAGTTCATGGCGAGACACGAATGTCTATATATGTAAAAAACGAAAGCAACGATTTTAATTCAGAGGGAGCAATAGTAATTTATATACATCTACAACTCCAAAGTTACTCTATATTACTCTACAATCGACGTAAAGTGAGTTTTTATTTTAAATTTTACTATTATTACTTAAAATAAAGATTCATCCCTCGGACATGAGTTGGGATAGTTTAGTTTCTTCGGGATAGGAATATAGAGGAAGGTGCAAAGCCCCTTCTTCTTTCACGCGTTTGATTTATCTACACAAATAAATATAATTATCTACATAAATAAATATGTTAAAAATGTATTTTATAAAATATACATAGTGTCTGAAAATTACATATAAATCATGAAAATTCTTTTATTAATAACTTTTTAATAAACAACAAGAAATGCTTGAACCTTTTAAATGCTCAGGACAGCGATTTTGATGACATATAAGGTCAAAACATAAACATAATAATTCTATGTCTATGGGTCAAAATCATTGAATCCGTTTTTGTAAAGTTTTACCATCATCAATACTTTAAAGTGATATATCTCGAAAATTACATGCGACCCCCAAATAATTCTTAAGTAAAAGTTATTCAAAAAAATTCATCCTTTATAACATATATCAAAATGGAAAAATTGATGAGGTGTCACTTTATAAATATTTATCAAAAAATGTTTAAAATTAATTTTTTTAATTTTTTTATTTAATTGTACATGATCATTTTTCTGCAGATCAAGAAGTGTATATACATTTTTGTAGGATTTTTTATGCACTTTGAGATGACTAAATCTGCGATATGACATTGTGACTCATATGAATGTGATCAGGAACAGAGAAACAAAATGTCTCATCTACAAGAGTCAATTAATAAATAATTAAAAAATTATCAAGTTTTATTATATGTTAATAAAACAAACGAGATTTCAAGAATGAAATTAAATTGAAATTTTATCGGACGATAAAATATATGCATCAACAATCGCATAAACAAATTTTGTTTATTCACGATTTACTGAAAGATTTGCATGTGCTACAGTACGCATGACATATAATACAAAACGTATTTGTAATTAGCATAAAAAAATATCATACATATAAGATTTATCAGGGTAGTATTCTTAGAACAAACGTGGCCAGGAATCTGCCAATCTTTCATAGTTTTTTTCATAATAAATGTACAAATGAAAAATCTCTTTGAATATATAGATATATTTAATTAATAATTAAATTTTTTACATTAAATTATTTTAAACTTGTTTTCTGTTAAAAACAAACTACTGAAACTATCCTAATAATAATGCAAAGCAAATACATTTATTCGCTCAATTTACGGGTTCAATCTGCGAGCGGTAATAATTCTGTCTTTTATCTCGTTTTTCAAAAATATATTGCGCAGCCAAGCGCAAACCGATACATTTCATCTGGAGAGAGAGAATAGAATTTTCTGCATTTCACTAAATTCTATCAATATGATCCGATCCGATATCGAAGAATGGATTTATGTTTTATGTTCTATATTAGATTGCATTAAAATCGTAAAGCGGTGCGTGCACAAGCTCGCGCGCGCGCGCGCGTGTGTGTGTGTGTGTGTGTGAGAGAGAGAGAGATGATATGCATATGTATGTGTTCGTCGTGGAAAGAACTTTAAAAATAATTATCATATAACTCATATAAAGTCATTAATTTTTATTTAATTAGACCATATGTGAGAAAAATTTTTTAAAAACTTATGACTTATACATAATATTACATCATTTTTCCAAAATTAGTCTTCGGTTTGTATGGGTTTAAGAAAAATAATCTAATATATTGTCTACGCTCCGCGCATTGATCCACTTCTTAATCCTTGTTGACCTGTAAAATTGCTCGGAGTCATTCTAACATGAGACGCACGACGCGATCAAAGATTATTCTATAAAACTTATAAATGTTCTGTGACTAAATCATAAATTTCCGTGAATCAATTTCTTAAATTTTTATAATTTCAAGTTTTGTAATTCATTTTTTAGGACTAAACTGACAATGAGTGTGATTTAATTGTATGTAAAGACATATAAATTAATTAAAAGTCTTACAAAAGATCTGCGCAGCGAACATTATATACTTTGAGATCAGCCACCAGTATCAATGTGGTAAAAATGTTCTGGCGAGATATACATAAATACAAGAAAGATTCTAAACACTTAAATTCTGTAAATAACTAAATGCTCAATATTTAAAATTTTTTATTTTACCATGAATGGACAGCTTATCGCGTAAATAAAATTTGTCAATCGAAATAAGTAAACCAATACACAAATATTGCATTTGTATCAATATATTTTATTGTGCATTATCGAGTTGTATAACATCTATCTGATCTGTATATTAAAAATAATATATACCGATTGATATTGAGCAAAACATTTTTATGAGAGAATTTGATTGCATATGATATTTTATGAGTTTATAGTTTGAATAGCTCGTTGCATACTACATATTTAACATTTTATAGATTTTTATATGATTATATATAATTATATACTTTATGATATTATTATCTGCATATATAATGTACTTACTAATTATTTGTATTTAAATATCACTCATGTCAATGAAGCATTTCAATATTATGCGCGTAAATATTTCATTAATAAATGATAAGAGAAGAAAAGCATTTTTATTATTAACAATAAGCGATATATACTGTGCCTAAACGCGCAAATCTTACAAAATAATGCATTCTGTTTAAAAAAAATAATATAGTCTCTTTCACTTTCGTCTTCGGATTTATATCTTATTTGGGCTGAAAAATATGTCATTAAAAACAATATATAAAATGCTTTTTAATTTTTATTTTCGAATTGGTCTTGATTCTGCGATCTGCGGATCTGAACGTGCGATGGCATTCGAACAATATTAAATGGCTGTGCGCACCGGATGAGAGATTGATCTCGAGAAGATTCACGGATCTTATCGAGGCCATATGGCTCGCAACGTAAACTATCTAACCCACTTTTGTGAACAGGTTTTGCGTTGCTACCATAGTAACGGTGATCCGCCAGACATTACCGATGTCTATAGGGATGTTTTTTTCCTTGAAATAGATGCAACGACACATGCGTATGATACACAGTATCGTCAAATTTTTGGGACTCGAAAGTTCAAGTGATTTTTCATAGTTTCTTTAACAGTTTCAATGAATTCCTATGAATTTGTAAATTTCTCTCATATCATATTTCTCTCGAATCTTTACACATATATACAGAGTGTCTTAGAATTAGACCAATAAACTTTAGATAGTTATAAAAGACACTAAAACAAGTCAATTTTACTAATAAATCCAATCCAGGTTCAATGAACCTTTTTGACACTAACAATAAGAAAATCAAAGACAAGATGAACCTCGCGAATCCAAAAATTCTGATTTTGATGAAACTTTACACATGTAGTGGAGGTAAAAATAGATGATTTTAGAAATTTCCAGTTGCGGCTTTAAAATGATTCTAAGGGATGAAATTACTCCTCATATATAAACCGGCTTTTTACTTTCCTCGATATATCTCGAAAATTATTTGAGATATTAAAAAATAATTTTATACAAAAGTTTTATGATAAAAACACTATTTAACACCTCTATTTATTAATAAAATTTTGAAAAAAATAATATTTTTCAAAGATTTTTGTCATTCTTAGTCTTTGATTCTCCAATGCCAAAACGGTTCACGGATTTATCGACAAAATTGGTTTGTTTTATTCTTTACAATCATCTGAAATTTGTCGGTTTAATTTTGGGACACTCTATATATAAAGATACCTGCGTGATAGGTATGTATAAAATTTGCAAATTTTAATACATATAATTTTTTAAAAATCTCTTATTATTCAAAATTATAAACGTACATTTGACGCATATAATTTAATCTTATATATATATATTTTTTTTGTTTCTAGGCAGAGTGCCGACAACCACGACTTAAGAGATGGTCATCGTCACACGGGTAAGTTTGATATAATATTTATATATTTTATATATATATATATATATATATATATATATATATATATATACACACAGTAGTAAGTAGATTATTATTTTCATCTAACCAATTTCTACTTGACGGATTTTGATCACATATGATAATAACAGTATATCATATCAGAATGTTCTATATGTTTGCATATAATGTTTATTACATGAAGCAATTGCATTATCTCATCTTCATTTAGATAATAATAAGATGTGTTATCTACATCTTTATTCTAGATGGAAAAATGCTTTATCTGCCTTAAATTATTTAAGATAATGACTGCATTCAGCAGAACTTAGCCCTTAGTAATCGCTTTATTCTTTAATAAGTATGATTTTTATATTTAGATCCAACCGAGAACTACAGATAAAATATAATCAAAGAATATTAAAGAATCACTAAGCATTGTTAGTATGAAATTATTTATATTATTAAAGAATAGATCTAAAGTATGTTGCGTCATACTGTCTAATACAACGTGCGTAGTACATTCTATTATTTTCACTGCCGAATGTGATTTTTTTAGTTTTGTATAATTTCTCTATTAGTAATATCATAGCGGAAAATATGAAAAAGTATTTAATGAAAAAGTTTATAAGTAAATATTTTTTTTAGGAAGAAAGAAAGAGAGGGAGAGAGAGAGAGAGAGTTGTTACATATTTTTCTTAATTATTTTTTTTTAAGTAATGTTATCTGAATATCTAGATAAGAATATCTGTTATCTAGATAAAAATTAGAATATTATCTAGATGCTTAATTTAATTTATTATTTAAATAAATTTGAAATAAATCATCTTTATCTTATGTAAATTAAAATTATATATCTTATCTTATCTTTATCTAAATGAATTCAATATTATCTATGCAACACTGTTTATATTATACATATTTTGCTGTGTCCGTAATCTGTATTTTATTGATCATAACGAGGATATATTGCAAACAAATTTCCGCAGGTGAAAAGCGGTAGAAATTTGCATGTAAGTGTATTGATGCATCGAATGGCGAAACCAAGCAAAATTCGATGAAGCTGCAATCTCGCACAGTTTAAATTCATTACATTTACCGCTTTCCTCGTCATTCTCAAACACGGTCAGTAGGAATCTGTGACGAGTGAAAATAATCGAACGGGAGTCATCGGGTTCTCTCATTGTAAACAATAATGTACCCATCGCTAAATATTGCTCACGTAGTCATTTTGATGGACAGCGCAGCGAATGAAACGTTGCTTCATATCTTTATGCATATACAACTTCTTATTCTCTCAAATTATTGCTGCATAAACGCTACACTAACCGTTAAAAAAGAAAATCATCAAAATATTTTTCGAAATATTCTATGGTCAAAGATGTAAAAAAATTTAAGATAAGTATATGCAGAGCTATTCGATTTGACAGTGCCGAAAAGGTGTTAAACAATATGCAAATAATATTTCAAGCGTAAGATATTCCAATTGTGTAAAGCAAACTGTAAAGCTATGTCAAAGTGAAATCGTTTTATGAACGATTTCACTTTGACATCGATTATGTGAGAAATCACACTCGACTGGCACAAATTTTGAAAAAAAAAAACAATAATCGATAAGTTCTTATATAGCTCGTTTTATATAGTTTTAACACTTGATAATTAGAAAATAAAATCGTACATAGTATTGCGCAAATCCATGTTCGCTTAATTAGTATTTATTTGATAGCCGGCAATAGTTTCTATATCTATTTATATCTATATATTTTGTAATGTACACTTGTGCTATTGTGACTAATATGCAATAACAATCGAAAACATTTTGCATAAAAGAGAAAAAGAAAAAATTAGATAACGTTGATTATAGACGATTGATTATACGCTATGTTGTCATGCGTACAAAAGGATTGTAGAAATCAAGAAGATTTTGGTCCATTGGCTTTCTTATATTAATAAATATTTATACAATGGATTATACATAAACGAAAGATTGTTTTGTGAAAGATGATGACCGACACACAATTTGTTTTTTGGTCAATTTACATAAAATGTACGAGGTGAAAAATAACAATTTGCTAGGGATTCAAAAATGCGATGCATGCGGCAAGTCCAAAAACTTTATTTAACAAGCTTACGTGTCAGTATGCCTTCCTCCAGCTTCTCTCACAGCTCAATCTTTTGGGATAAAATCTTAAAGTAATACTTCCGCGACAACTTCAACCAAAAGTTTTGTCTCATGTATATGTCTAAGAGATCGATAATTTAAACGGTCGTAGAAAAATTTCATTGTATAAAAATCTATAAAGTATAATATCTATAAAACATATAATATTGACATGATACTTTCTAATGGTATAATAATACAAGGAATATTATTTATCATCAATAACAAAACTTTTGTTTTAATTAATTATTTTTGTTATGCCGGTGGGAGTAAATTTTTTGCTAGGTCTATCCACGCTGTGCTTCGCTGTCGTTCCTTTTTTCTCTTCACGCGATAATTAGCTCGCCCAATATGTCTAATAATACAAAAGATATCATGCTTCTCAAGCCTGTGTCTTCAAAATTAGACGGTAAATCATCCTCTGATTTTGTCAGAATATTCGTGTAATCTCTCTCTAATATTCTCTTATTTTTTATTCCATTCGTAAATGTAGTTTTAACGGTAAAATTAAAAATGTGTTGTTGGTGCATGTTTTGTACATGGATTACGTGCAAATCATGCCAACTTCAAATCTAAATATCTTGACTTAGAGACGGCAAATCTCATTTAAATTCCACAGATATTTAAATAATATATCTAATAATGTGTACGTCAAGTTTTAAATTCTTAATGAAATCTTCCGCGGAGATATCATCTTAACAATTCTGAAATAAATTAGTGTAGAATTCTATATTGTACGAAGAGTATATATTGTATTTTATCAAAATGATGCGCGAATAAGAGATGGCGCGCGAATTTTGAAATGGATAGTCAGTTAATTAGGCATAATTAGCAGTTTTTTATTACTTCGTGAACAAACATCATCTTTGTATTTTGCGCAAATAAAACTGGCAGTTGTCGCATAACGGAATGTGAATCATTTATGTGCCATATTATTGTCTTTTATCGCGAAAACCAATTAAGTCCATTCGATATCACAACTTGAATGAAACAAATTGAAAAATCGTGATGAATGATGTAGTATAGTTTTTATTTCAAGTATATGGTTGGAGGAAGAAACAACGTTGTGTGTATTTTGCGGTAATGGTGAGGAATTGTGTAAATCATTATAGAGAAAGAAATAATTATTAAAAATAGGAAAGGAAAGTAAGGAAATAAATAAAATAAAATCGCGTAGATTGCATGGATGATTCAAATTACAAAAAGAAAAGTTAGATTCTAATATAATAAATATAATATAATATAATAACAAAAAAGGAAACAGGCAAACAAGAGCCAAAGCGCAATGCAAATGAGTCAAATTCTTTAAAATTCTTCTTTAATCAAACTTGTTATAAATGAAATTTGAAAAGAATTTTGAAAAATGTGATTGCGCCTCATTTAATGCGCTTTGGCTCTCATTTGCCTGTTTCTTTTTTTGTTATATTCATCAAACTACAGAGTTTGACTTATTTATTGAAATGCGTTCCTTGTAGATTTTAAAGAATTAGTTGCCACTTTTTGCTTGGCTTATAGCGAATTAAAGGGCAAAAAGTTTCAAAACAATTTTTGTTTTAAACATTAAAATACAACAACGAAAATCATCATCTCAAAAAAAATTGATTTTATTATTAATTTTTCTATTTCTTTTATCTATCAATTGTGAATAATCTGCAATTAAATTAAGCAAGACAGTTTAATTAAAGCTCATCGAACTCCCACTGTATGAAATGCTTCATGCAGTTCCGTATGTTGCAACTGTTTGCATGCGTATAGTATGTACGTGTGGCACGAGCTTGGGCACGATCTTTCTGTGAAATGAACAATCGGAACGTATACGTGTATCAAATATACGAATACGAGATCGTATATTTGATACACGTATACGTTCCGATTGTTCATTTCACCGGAACATCGAAAGAGCCCATCCGTTCCTCGTCTTGAAATAAAAGCCTCTTCTATCTTTTGCTTCCACCAGCAGCTTTACTTTCGCTTGTCGAACTTTCAATACCGTTTGATTAACAAGTATATGAAAATGTTAGTGTATATATTTTAAATAACATTGTGTATATGTTATTTAATTATATATTTTTTAAAATAATTTATAATAATTATTTTTAATGTATAATTTCTGTTTTTCACTCTCGTTTTTGCTCGCTGGCTTGAAAATTAATTTAGACCATTGTATTTAATCATAATAGAGTAATGGGAAAGTATTGTTTGTTAAGAATTTTTTAATCCTTTGAGGATGGCTATTTTTTTTAATCAAATTTTTACAAAAATTGTAAAAAGTATTTATTTAAGTATGAAAACATAATTATTTAATTAAAAATCAGTTAAAGTATTATAAGATATTTCTTGAAACAATCAGTTACACAGAGTCTAACACATCACATTCTATGCATTCTTATCTTGATTCTGATTTTCTCTCTTTTTTTTTAATGACACATCTTTGTTTTCTTTTTTATTAGGCTTAGATTATAAGAGAAGGGAAGTGCCTACATCTCATTTAAATAAATGCACTCCATATAATGCACTCCATTAATCTTACGCGTTATGAAGTTTGAACGCGATGCAATCCTTGTGCTCTCCTGATCTAATTATAAATGCTAATAATAAGAGAGAGCGAACCGATCTAATATGCGACACAATTTAATAAAATTAAAAGCGATCAATATAAGAAAAAAATACATTGTGTAAATAATTGTGAAATAACATCTTTTTATTCCTTCGCACTGCGCACCACGCCGAATGATAAAGCATACAGTTATTACAACGGTACTATCATAACTCAATTTAGATACTCTTGATACTCTTTCGCATTAATACAAATTTCATATTTCGCGTTGATTGATCCTTATTTCTTGTAGATATTTGCAAACGTGAGAATTTTTTATTGCTATAAATATTTCTACCAGCCAAGTTGTAAATTACTCAATAACGTGAATTATTAACGTGACTTATATTTTAATTAGTATAGTCATCAACGAGATATGATTAAAGACCGGTGGTCTTACGGGATTTAGTGTAATTGGAAAAAAAAATTTGATGTGTGTTATTTTAGTCTATCTAGTTATTGTTTTATTATAAAAAATGTATAAATCTTTTATGTAACTGCTTCAAGAACAACAACATAAATATTTTATTGTAAAATTAATGTTTTATTATCGACAATGCAAAGATTTACTTACCTACAGTAGCGTGACAAAATTTTTTTCGAGTAATATACTAAATTCTATAAGACCATGGGTCTTTAATGATATCTTGTCGGTATTTTTAATAATAAAATAATAACTGGATGAATTAAAATCACTGTATGAATTAAATAATTCATGTAATTATTTTCGATGCAGTCAAACGGCTGATAATGTCAACATTCTCCAATTATCTCCCGGCCCCCCGGGCCCATTTGATTGTCACAAAAATTTACCCAGGACTGTCTGTCTTTAATAGTATCTCGTCGGTGGTATAGTCCATGAAGTAAGAGAAAGGAGAGATATCTCGATAGAGTGCAAAAAAGTAGTCACAAAAGATGTTCCGTATATGGCCAGGTGTGCCGAATAGAATAACTTGGACCATTTTGTCGCCATCTTGAATATTCATATATGTGTTACATTTAGTTGTATTAGTAATTGGCAAAAATGTGTTAGCGATACATTATTTACTAAATTATTACCACAAACTAAATGTAACATTACACATATGAATATTCAAGATGGCCACGAAATGGTCCAAGTTATTCTATTTAGCAAACCTGGCCACATACGGAACATTTTTCGTGATCATTTCTAATCTAGGTAGATAATTCTCCTTACTTTTCCTTCATGGTATAGTCCTAATTATTGCGTCTATGTGTAACGCTAATGCCACATTCACTACTTTTGACAATTATTTAGCTTACATATACATATGTCGTATTTAATCACACTAGCGTAGACATATGTGGAAAACTGCTTTATTGAATACCTATTAACAATAAGAATAAAAATAGAAGCACGCCTAATATTCTGTTTTAATGTGATGATTATAAATTCACTCTATGTAGAAGAAGAAGAAAAAAAAAAAAAAAACGAATTCCCAAAGATTTTTTTTTGTACTTTGAAGATTAGAGAATTTTCATGCAATTTACAATTTTTCAAAAATTCTGTCTTTGATAATTTTGCTTTTATACGGGATGATTCAAATCTTTGAATGTAAAAAAATTATATTGTGGAAAATGTACCAATGATAGAAATAATCTTGTAATTAAAATTTAATAACTAAGCAAAGGTTACATGTACACAATAATATTGTACAATGTTACAAAAGGTGTTTGAAGAGGCGATCATCACGTTCAATGTAAGGCTTATATCGATTCAGAATTACTGAATATCATTACTGTTCGAAAGTTACTATATTCCGACTCCTCTATACGCTCGTGAAGTTTATCAGTAACCTTTTGAATCATCTTGTATTGTAGGCAGTCCGCCAATAAGCCAAGTTTATGAATTATGTGTGTGTTATATATATATATATATATATATATATATATATATATATATATATATTCAATTACATATTCAATATCTTAACAAAAAATGTTGTACATATTTTTTAGTGTAATTTTTAGTAATAAAAAAATGAAAATGTATGCAAATAAAAAATTTTATAAAAATTATGTTTTTTTCAGTACATTTGTAAATCTAGCATTTGAAACTTAAATGACTTTGTGTTTTTCCTTTGCATGAGTAAAAAGCATTAAAAAACGCATACAATAAAAAAAACTTATTTTAGAAAGTTGCACCCAAAATTTTTACAATATTTTCTTTATCTGAAATTTTGACAAAAATATCTCAGGGAATTTTCAAAGAACTCAAAGAATTCAAAAATACATAAGGAAATTTTCAGAGAATTCCTTTTACAAGATTAAATAGATAGTTTGTTCAATAAATGAAGAAATGTTTAAATATGTAAAAATGGAGAAATGCAAACTTATATTACACTATGTTAAATTACCACAATTATCCTAATAATGATGACGCGTAATAATATTTAACAAGATAATTATTACACAATCGTGTTATGCTCCACACTTTGAGATCACATTTTAATAAAACGTGCTTGAACCGGAATGTTTTCACGGGAAAAAATACAATTACGAATCACACAATTTCCATTGAACCGCATCATATTGCGGTAAAATTCTGGCAAAGAAGGAAGACATGCAATATATTGAAATCTTTGCAGGGGGATTATATATGGATAGAACCAATCTCAGGAAGAGAATTTGACGTCGCGATCGGAGCGCGAGTAATCTCAGCAGAAGGTAGACGTATTCAAGTAAAGGACGACGACAACAAGGTATTATTATAATATTATTGTCGTGTATATTTTTACTTATTTTGGAAGAAAATCCAAGATTTTTATCTGATCGTTAGAGTAATAATATCGCAAAAAGATCTAATGGCATTTTATAAGGTTGAAAGTAATATTGTACTGGTACATATAATGCAAGTGATTACAAAAACATCTTTTACAAATTAAAAAATAAAGTCTCAATTTTAACAGTTTTTTGATTAATTCTAAATGTATTGTATAAAAAAATTTGCAAATTTGAGACTTATAATCGATATCTTGGATTAATTGAATCTATTTGGAGCCCACTAAAATTCTAAAAATGACATCCGTCGACGGAAGTGTGTTTTGCTAAAATAAAATAAAATCCGATCGTGAAGAATGTAAGAATTTTACTGCTCGCACTTTTCCTAAGAGGCCCAATTATTCTATTTTAATTCATTGACGAGAAAATAACTCCGCAGGAACAATGGTTAACACCAGAGAGACGAATAAAAGCCATGCATGCCACCTCGGTGCAAGGTGTAGAAGATATGATCAGTTTAGGAGACCTCCATGAAGCGGGAATTCTGCGAAATTTATTAATACGTTACAACGAGAATCTCATTTACGTAAGTATATGAATACGACAACCGTACGTCGCAAACACAATGTGTAACAATGTGAAAATAATAATTTTGCAGACATACACAGGCTCCATTCTGGTCGCCGTTAATCCATATCAGATACTACCTATTTATACCGCGGAACAAATCAAACTCTACAAAGATCGTAAAATCGGAGAGCTTCCACCACACATATTTGCCATCGGCGATAATAGTTATGCACACATGAACCGATACGGCCAGGATCAGTGCATAGTAATTAGGTACGAGAGGTTTCTGCATATGTGACACTAAAGGGGAAGTCAAAGGCGATTTATGTTGCGCGACTTCACAAAACGCTTGATGATCAATCATTTCAAATGACATTTTGTTAAATAAATGAAGTCTGCAAAGAAGATAATTAATTTCATAAAATTTATTAGAGACTTTTGACAACTTCGAAGAGTTTGAAGCTTCGAAGAATATATTCGTGCGATATATGTAATTATTTAACATTAATTATTGTAACATTAGATATTTTATATTCGGATTTTATCATATAACTTTATAAATATGTATGTCGGTACACAGTAATCGCGATACTATTACTATTATTACTATTACTATTACTATTATATTAAATTAACAATTGTATAATTTTGATTCTTTGAAACTTTGAAGATTAGAAGTATCGTTATTTTAAAGGTTCGAAGCTTCGAAACTTTGTAGCTTCAAAACTTTGATCTTCGAAGATTTTAATGCCAAAGCTTTGAATCTTTGAAGCAAAACTCGAAATCTTCAAAGCCAATCGCCAGCCCTAATATTTATTATTTTGAAAATATAGTTATATATAAATAAATATATTATAAAAGAGAGAGCATGCGCGTTATTAATACAAATTATATATTATAACTCACATACAATTCTTTTCCTTTGTATTATTAATGAAAAAAAAAAATCTTTTACTTTAGCGGCGAGAGCGGAGCCGGAAAAACAGAAAGCACGAAATTAATTCTGCAATATTTAGCAGCGATTAGCGGAAAGCATTCATGGATCGAACAGCAAATCTTGGAAGCAAATCCGATACTCGAAGGTAAAATTGTTATAATCTTGTATCTAAATTAAAGTATCCAAATTAATTAATGGATGATCAAACGACATTTTATTATAGCCTTTGGCAATGCAAAAACCGTGAGAAACGACAACTCTTCCCGTTTTGGCAAATATATTGATATCCACTTCAACGAGCAAGGTGTAATAGAAGGAGCCAAGATAGAACAATATCTTCTAGAAAAATCACGGATCGTATATCAAAGCGCAGATGAGAGAAATTATCATATTTTTTATTGCATGTTAGCTGGCCTTTCGAGGGAAGAGAAACAAAAGCTCGAACTGGAGGATGCATCTACATACAAATATCTCATAGGAGTAAGTAAATAAAATTAATAATAATAATAATAGTATATATATATATATATATATATACATATATATATATATATATATATATATATATATTTTTTTTTCCGATTCAGTTTGGCCCAATCTACCTTCACTTCGAGTGTGTTAAAAATTTTGGAACACCCTGTGTGTATATATATATATATATATATATATATATATATATATGTGTGCGTGCGTGCGTGCGTGCGTGCGTGCGTGCGTGCGTGCGTGCGTGCGTGCGTGCGTGCGTGCGTGCGTGCGTGCGTGTGGTCGTGTGTATTATATATATTATTTGTTTTATTAATATTAACATTAAACATTCTAATATTACTATTAAATTAATATCAATATTAACATTAAAACATTCTAATGTTGTTTACTAATATTTTTACATTATAAATATAAAATAAGTAATTTTAAAAAATTCTTTTTATTTCACATAATTGCATTTTTTAAATGCATATGAGCAAACAATACATTTAGATAAAAAAAAATTTTTTGACAAAATCGGGAAATTTGAACTGCTGCGTGAAAAAACGAACGCTTCCCATTTAGCTACTTGATAGTGTTGAAAGTAAGACAAATTTAATCGTTACCTATTTTATATACTTGTATGCTTCTTACGTTTACAATATTTTTATTTCAAAGGTAATAAAAAGGGGGAAAATAATTTTTAATATAGATATAAGTTATACAATACATAAAATGAAAAATGTATTTTATTGTACGTAACACTTTATGAAGATAACAAAAATATTATATAAAATAAATTATTTTATAAAAATTATTTTTTTTTTAAATTGTTTTATCGAAATTTATTTTAATAATACTTTTATATGCGGAACGTTCCACAATACTTATGTACATCTGTATTTACACAATATCTGTACAATTGAAAAAAAATAATGCAATTGTTAGTTTATGAAATTGCGATTACGATTGTTAAACAATAATGCCAAACAAGAATTGACAACCGTGCTATTTCCCGTTGATATGATACACAAAGTATCAATAGTCACAAAGCAACAAATTCTATTATTCTTCTACTATTCTATTATTATTGATTATCAAACAATATTTAATTGCACGTATAATTTTAATTATAATTTAAACACATATATTCACATATATATATATACGCAAATATAAAATTTGCAAAAAGTGCGTGCGTGCACGCACACGCACACATACACACACACACACACATTATTATATCAATTAAAGTATTATAGTATTATATTAATATCGGACGCGCACGCTTGTATTATTTTTTATAAAATAAAAATTTTATATAAAATAATTTAAAAACGCTTTTTTTGATATATTTTTATTTTGCTTTTTATTACACATATGCTCTATCAATATTCAATATACATAATTGTTATTTTTATCTTCAGGGTGGCGGCATTACTTGCGAAGGGCGTGACGACGCGGCCGAATTTGCAGACATAAGATCGGCTATGAAGGTTTTGCTATTCTCCGATATGGAAATCTGGGAAGTGCTTAAATTGCTTGCGGCTTTATTACACATTGGCAATATAAAGTACAGAGCCACTGTCGTAGGTATGAAACTTAATTACGCAAATTATTATAAATAATGTTGACATTAGGACAGATCTAATTTTTTTCCACTCATGACGTCCAGATAATTTGGACGCTACGGAGATAACGGAACAAACAAATGTACATAGGGTGGCATATTTATTGGGAGTGCCAGGACAATCTTTGATAGACGCGCTCACTCGCAGAACTATATTTGCACATGGTGAGACAGTAGTAAGTATTTCTTTTTCATATAAGATTGTGAAATTTTTATCACAAACGAATTATCATGACGTATTCTGTCGAAACTGTATCATTCGTAGGTTTCCACATTGTCGAGAGAACAATCAGTCGACATCAGAGATGCGTTCGTGAAAGGGATATACGGCCGATTATTTATACACATTGTAAAGAAAATTAACGAGGCCATATATAGGCCGAAGAACAATTCCCGTAGCGCTATAGGCGTGCTAGATATCTTCGGCTTCGAAAATTTCAATCACAATAGTTTTGAGCAGTTTTGTATCAACTATGCCAACGAGAATCTCCAGCAATTCTTCGTTCAACATATATTTAAATTGGAACAAGAAGAATACAATCACGAAGGCATAAATTGGCAACACATAGAATTTGTTGACAATCAAGACGCCTTAGATCTGATAGCTATCAAGCAGCTCAACATTATGGCACTTATCGATGAGGAATCGAAATTTCCAAAAGTACAAATGCGCTATTTTATAAGCTTCAGATAATTTAAGAGTATTAATAAAAAACATTAAAATCTCTTAAATCTCTAATAATCGGAAAGAAATTGTCAAAAACTGAAAAATATTTATTTACTATCCGTAATTTTAAATATTTATCAATTTTTTTCAGGGCACAGATCAAACCATGTTGGCGAAGATCCATAAAACTCATGGCAGTCATAAAAATTATTTGAAACCAAAATCGGATATTAACACGTCTTTCGGCCTGAATCATTTTGCGGGGGTCGTCTTTTACGACACTAGGAGCTTTCTAGAGAAAAACAGGGATACATTCAGTGCGGACCTCTTACAACTTATTCACATATCGTCGAATAAATTTCTCCAAGCTTGCTTTGTCGAAGACATTGGAATGGGATCGGAAACTAGGAAGAGAGCGCCCACATTATCGACGCAATTCAAAAAATCGCTGGATTCTCTCATGAAAACCTTATGCAGTTGCCAACCTTTCTTCATAAGATGTATCAAGCCAAACGAATATAAAAAACCGATGGTAAGCATTTTCTCTTAATATTTTTTTTTACTTAATTCCATCGTAATAATCATAACGATCTTACAAACATAAAATTTGATTCCAGATGTTTGATCGAGGTCTTTGCTGTCGACAATTAAGATACTCCGGCATGATGGAGACCATCAGGATTCGTCGGGCTGGTTACCCTATTCGTCATTCCTTTCCCGAGTTTGTGGAAAGATATCGATTTCTCATCTCTGGTATTCCACCTGCGCATAAGGTAGATAATTTGTTAAATAAGTTATTTTTCTTGTTAATATATAAAATCCAAAGAGCAGGATCTTGCTTTGACTGGCTGGATCATGCCTAGATCTTGCATTGACTGGCTAAATCATATACTGATTTTGATTGGCAGAACTGTCAATTTTTATTCATCAAACTGATTTACACACAAGATGCCCTTCATATGACCTTTAGGGGTCAATCTGACCTCAAATATCACATATTTTTAACGTAAAATTTCCTTCTCTCGATTTCCGGTGTTAATAATGGGTCATTCCATTTGAAAAACTAAAGTCAACTTTGGAATCACCTTGAAGAAGGTCGTCTACGATAAACTTAAGGTTACCATTGGATGTCTCTCTCAAAATCCAACAACTTTCTCTAAAACATTTTTTCCGACCACTTTCTGTGATGTTAATCGGGGTGCATAATTAAAATGGAATACCCTGTATATAGTACACATACATATGCACATACACGCCTCTCTTCCTTTTCTCTTTTTGTCAATTCTCTTAATTAAAAAAACTTGTATCGTTAATTTTAGGTGGACTGTCGTGCGGCGACTTCAAAAATTTGTCATGCGGTATTAGGTCGATCGGATTATCAGCTTGGGCACACTAAAGTTTTTCTCAAGGATGCTCACGACCTCTTTCTCGAGCAGGAGCGCGACCGTGTATTGACGCGGAAGATATTGATATTACAGCGCAACATTCGCGGCTGGGTCTATAGGAGGAGATTTTTAAAGATGAGGATGGCGGCAAAGATCGTACAGAAGTATTGGCGGGGCTATGCTCAACGTCAACGATACAAACGCATGCGGATCGGTTACATGCGACTACAGGCACTCATCAGATCACGCGTGTTGTCGCATAGATTCAGACACTTGCGCGGCCATATCGTAGCACTTCAGGCGCGAGCACGAGGTCACCTAGTGCGTAAGATGTACCAGAAGAAGTTGTGGGCTATAGTGAAGATACAGGCGCACGTGAGAAGACTGATTGCGCAAAGACGATACAAGAAGACCAAATATGAGTATAGATTGCATGTAGAAGCGCTGCGATTGCGAAAGAAGGAAGAACGCGAATTGAAGGATCAGGGCAATAAGCGAGCCAAGGAGATCGCGGAACAAAATTACAGGGTAAAATAAATCTCTCTCATTCTATATTTATTATCATAACCAACGAAAGAAACTGAATTTCTCACTTTTTATAGTTATCGAAGGTAAAAAAAAATGTATCTAATATTATTTTTTCTTTGTTATTTGTATTGTATCACAAGTTTAATTAGTTTTTCTTTTTCATTATATACGTATATAAGTATAAAAAAATCTCATAAGAACTAACAAGAACTAGCAAGTACTTACAGCGAAAACATGAATTATCTCTTGAGAACTTTGACCAATTTCTTTTAACAAGTCACGATCACAATTCACATAATCATTGTGAATTCTCTATGACTTTGTACAAATTTTAGGAGCGCATGCAAGAGCTAGAGCGGAAGGAAATCGAAATGGAGCTTGAAGACAGACGGCGAATGGAAATTAAGAAGAATTTGATTAACGATGCAGCCAAGAAACAAGATGAACCGGTCGATGATAGTAAGCTAGTCGAAGCCATGTTTGATTTCTTGCCAGACTCCAGTAGCGAGGCTCCAACTCCGGCGAGAGAAACATCTGTATTTAACGTAAGTCATAATGTTTTTATATTTTCTTGTTAAAAATTGACTATATAAGTAAATGAGTGAAGATCAGAAATAAGGTAAATAGAAATTTTGCTCTACTGCGACTAATAGTAGAAATTTCTATTTATTCAATAGGAGCAAAAAAAAACATATTTTGTTTTCTCAATAGGAAATACAATTTTTTTATTCATTACAGGATCTACCTGCACCAAAAGCCGATCAGCAGGAGATAATTAGCCCGATTCAGATGGCCTCAGAGGATGAGGAGGATCTATCTGAATTTAAGTTCCAGAAATTCGCGGCCACATATTTTCAGGGCAATATCACGCATCAGTACTCGAGAAAACCGCTCAAACATCCATTATTACCGTTACACACGCAAGGTGACCAATTGGCCGCTCAGGCTTTGTGGATAACTATACTTCGATTTACGGGCGATTTACCCGAACCGCGATTTCATACTATGGACAGAGACACGACCTCAGTGATGTCGAAGGTAACAGCAACGCTTGGACGGAATTTTATAAGGAGCAAAGAATTTCAGGAGGCTCAAATGATGGGCATGGACCCTGTACGTATATGTGAACGTCTCTTTCTTTCTCTCTCTTTATAATTAATATTAAATTTACATCAATTATATTAACATAAGAAAAATACTTCTATACTCTTTATACAGTAATATCTGTATCTTTTACAGGACACATTCCTCAAACAAAAACCACGCTCTATCAGGCACAAGCTTGTGTCGCTAACTTTGAAGCGAAAGAATAAGCTGGGCGAGGATGTGCGAAGAAGATTGCAGGAGGACGAATATACTGCCGATAGTTATCAATCCTGGTTAGAAGCCAGACCAACATCGAACCTCGAGAAGCTGCACTTTATCATTGGCCACGGTATATTGCGCGCTGAATTACGGGACGAAATATATTGTCAGATCTGCAAACAATTGACCAACAATCCATCCAAATCGTCGCACGCGCGAGGCTGGATCTTGCTGTCCCTTTGCGTCGGCTGTTTCGCGCCCTCGGAGAAATTTGTCAACTATCTGCGAGCTTTTATCAGAGAGGGACCACCCGGTTACGCACCCTACTGCGAGGACAGATTGAAGAGAACTTTTAACAATGGCACCCGTAATCAGCCGCCAAGCTGGCTGGAACTTCAAGCGACAAAGTCGAAGAAACCGATTATGTTGCCGATCACTTTCATGGACGGTAACACGAAGACACTGCTAGCCGATTCGGCCACCACCGCTAGGGAATTGTGTAACCAGTTGTCCGATAAGATCTCTCTGAGGGACCAATTCGGCTTTTCTTTGTACATTGCTCTGTTTGACAAGGTGTCGTCCTTAGGCAGTGGCGGCGATCATGTGATGGATGCGATATCTCAGTGCGAGCAATACGCCAAGGAGCAGGGCGCTCAGGAGCGGAATGCTCCATGGAGATTATTCTTCAGGAAGGAAATCTTTGCACCTTGGCACGAGCCGACCGAGGATCAAGTGGCTACAAATCTAATTTATCAGCAGGTAGTGCGTGGCGTCAAGTTTGGCGAATATCGCTGTGACAAAGAGGAGGATTTAGCCATGATCGCAGCGCAGCAATATTACATAGAATATCACATTGACATGAACATCGACCGACTGTACACTCTCTTGCCCAATTACATACCAGATTATTGTCTAACGGGGATTGACAAAGCGATCGATCGATGGGGGCACCTCGTCTTGCAAGCATACAAGAAGGTAAAATTTTAATAAATATTATTATAATAAATAGTATATGATTTATTCTAATAGGATAAAAGATATTTATACAAAAGCATTAATATAAATCTATTTATATGAGAAGAAATATAAGAACAAATATTAGCATAATTTTAGTAGGAAATTGAAATAGATTAATTTTACATATTTTAATGTAAATTTAATGTTATTTAATAAAAAAGAATTTTTCATATAAAACAAATAGAAAACAAATTCTTTATTATTTTGAAAGAGAAATTTCTCATGTATTCATTAGTATTAAAGCCAAAAAAAATATATTTTTTCTAAAAAATTTTTTAAATGTTGAATTATGAAAAATGTATTAATAATGTGGACAGATATGACCCGTTAATTAGTTGATATTTTTGATATTTTATTTTCAGAGTTACTACTTGAAAGAGAAGGTACCAGCATTACGCGTTAAAGAAGATATAGTCAGCTATGCAAAATTCAAGTGGCCTTTGTTGTTTTCTCGTTTCTACGAAGCTTACAGGAATTCCGGACCGAATCTGCCTAAAAACGACGTTATCATAGCCGTCAATTGGACCGGAGTATATGTCGTCGACGATCAGGAGCAAGTACTCCTGGAGTTATCTTTCCCTGAAATTACCACCGTATCTAGTCAAAAGTATGTAGTGCGTAAGCAGCGACTAAAAAATTAAATTTAAAATCATAAAACACTTCAACTTGATGACATTTTTGCAGAACAAACAAGATGTTTACACAAACATTTAGTTTATCAACGGTACGAGGAGAAGAGTTCACATTCCAAAGCCCGAATGCGGAGGACATTCGCGATTTAGTGGTGTATTTCCTGGAAGGGCTGAAGAAGCGCAGCAAGTTCGTCATAGCTCTGCAGGATTATAAACCGCCCGGTGAGGCCTCATCATTCTTGAACTTTCAAAAAGGCGATCTCATCGTCCTCGACGATGAAAGCACTGGCGAGACAGTACTTAACTCAGGATGGTGTATCGGAGCCTGCGAGAGGACCGGTGAAAAGGGTGATTTTCCGGCTGAAACGGTCTATGTATTGCCTTCCTTAACAAAACCACCTAACGATATATTGGTATGTCGATATATGAATAATTTGTATTATTTATTATAGATTATTTAGATTTTTAGAGAATTATAGATTTTTAATCATTTTCTTTTCGAGAAGAAGAATCCAATCATTTATTAATTTTTTTTTTTTAAGTTTTTTTCTTCTGCACGCGAATTCTTTTTTCTCTTTTTGTAATTCAAATTTTTGTATCTTTCTTTCATTTTTATTTCTTTTTTACATAAAAAAATTAATACGACTTTTATTTGAAAAATATAATTTAAATTGCCTGAACTCTAGTAAAAGCCAGAAACGAATATGTAAATTTCAAGAAAAATAAATTTTTATTTATTTTTCTCTTTTGTTACATATCCTTATATAAAACCTATTTATAACTTTAATTTTTTCTAAAAAGTATTTATTTCTAATTTTTCAATAATAATTTTCAGGCTTTATTCAGTATCGAGGGTACGGAGAACACTCGCAGGCTCTATCCACAGCAAATAAACGGCGTGGATTCGCGCGACAAGCCTCACACTCTTCTAGAATACGCAATCGATCATTTCAGGTAAATAGAAATATTACAAAACACACTATATCTTATATTTTCGAATAATACTCATGATAATTTTTCGAATGCTTTTATCTTAGAACACCACCAAAGAGAACAATGTCTAAGACGTTGACTTTAACATCTGCGCGACGTGGTCACACGGATGAGTTATGGCATCACTCCAGAGAGCCGTTAAAGCAACCACTTTTAAAAAAACTCGTGTCCAAGGAGGAATTGGCTGAAGAAGCATGCTTTGCCTTCAATGCCATTTTGAAGTATATGGGCGATCTACCGACAAAACGGCCGCGCATCGGCAACGAATATACGGATCTAATCTTTGACGGACCGTTGAAGAATGAGATTTTGCGGGATGAAATTTACTGTCAGATTATGAAGCAACTCACCGATAATCGCAACAGATTGAGTGAAGAGCGAGGATGGGAATTAATGTGGCTTGCCACTGGGCTATTTATTTGCAGTCAAAGTCTCTTGAAAGTACGATATACATATAGCTATCAGTGATCATTAAATTTCTTTGAACACAAATTAAATTTCTTCGTAGGATGTTATTAATGACGTGTTTAATGAAAAGTTAATGATTTTATACATATATCATTTGTTTCAGGAATTAACTCTGTTCCTACGTACAAGACGTCATCCTATATCCCAAGATTCTTTACAAAGATTACAGAAAACCTTGCGCAACGGTCAACGGAAATATCCGCCGCATCAAGTGGAAGTTGAAGCTATCCAGCACAAAACCACGCAAATATTTCACAAGGTTTATTTTCCAGACGATACAGACGAGGCATGTATCTTATTATTTAATTTTATCTGAATTTAAACAATCTTTTAATAATTATTTAATGACACTTATTTAACTATCACATTTCCGTTCATAGGCGTTCGAAGTTGACTCATCTACTAGAGCGAAAGACTTTTGCCAAAATATCGCTCAGAGACTCAATCTACGATCGGCGGAAGGCTTTAGTTTGTTTGTTAAAATCGCCGATAAAGTCATTTCTGTCCCAGAAGGAGATTTCTTCTTTGATTTCGTACGACATTTGACCGATTGGATCAGGAAAGCTAGACCATCACGAGATGGTATGCAATTAGCAATTTTTCTTTGCAATTTTTAATAGAAATTGTTATTTTTTTACATATATTTATACATTTTTGCATACATACATGCGTATATATTAATCAATTGATTATCCAAAGGTGTTCTGCCGCAATTCACATATCAAGTCTTTTTTATGAAAAAACTGTGGACAAATACAGTTCCCGGTAAAGATAGAAATGCCGATTTAATTTTTCATTTCCATCAAGAACTTCCCAAGTTGCTAAGAGGTAAGTAATGACAGATATTTATTAATTGTAATGTATTATGTAATTATAAATCGCATTTCGCGCCCTTTTTTGTCGCTCAATGTATAGGCTATCATAAGTGTATGAAGGAAGAAGCCTCGAGATTAGCAGCCCTGGTATATAGAGTACGATTCGGCGAAAACAAACAAGAATTACAAGCAATCCCGTAAGTATTTCGCGTTACATAATAATTTAATAAAAACATGAAAGAAAAATATCGACTAATTTTAGGCAAATGTTAAGAGAACTTATACCAAGTGATTTGATTAAAGTACAAACTGTTAACGATTGGAAGAGATCGATAATCGCTGCTTATAATCAAGACGCTGGTAAGTAAAAAACAGCACAACTCAATAGAGCCTATATGCATTGTAAAAAAAAGAGAGAACGGATTTTTTATCAAGATATTTCTTCATAGGCATGAGTCCGGAAGATGCAAAAATCACATTCTTAAAGATCGTATATCGATGGCCGACGTTCGGTTCCGCGTTCTTCGAAGTGAAACAAAGCACGGAACCGAACTATCCCGAATTACTATTAATCGCCATCAATAAACATGGTGTGAGTCTAATACATCCTCAATCAAAGGTAATAAAGATATTTTTCTCTTCCTCCCTTTTTTTCCTTCTCTTTTCTCTCCTTTTTCTTTTCGCTACCCTTCTCCCTTTATTTCTTCTTTCCGTTCTTCCTTTTTCTTTCTCCTCTTTTCTTCTTTCTGCTGCTTTCCCTTCTCTTCTTTTTTTTATCTTTCCTTCTTTCGATATAAAGTATATATATATATATATATATATATATATGTATATATATATATATGTATGTATATGTAATGTATGTATGTGTATGTATGTATGTATGTATGTATGTATGTATGTATGTATGTATGTATGTATGTATGTATGTATGTGTGTATGTATGTATGTATGTATGTATGTATGTATGTATGTATGTATGTATATGTATGTATGTATGTATGTATGTATGTATGTATGTATGTATGTATGTATGTATGTATGTATGTATGTATGTATGTATGTATGTATGTATGTATGTATGTATGTATGTATGTATGTATGTATGTATGTATGTATGTATGTATGTATGTATATATATGTATGTATATGTATATGTATGTATGTATGTATGTATATGTATATATATATATATATATATACATATATTTAATTATATGTATAAGATGACAAAATGTATATTAACAATTAGTACACGATCTCTTCTCATTAGTGCAGCAATTTGGTTATTGCTAATTTTATTGTGCATATATTTCTAGGACATATTAATTACACATCCCTTTACGAGAATCTCTAATTGGTCGTCCGGCAACACCTACTTTCACATGACGATAGGAAACCTCGTGCGAGGCTCGAAACTCTTATGTGAAACCTCGCTGGGTTATAAGATGGACGACCTCTTGACTTCCTACATTTCGCTGATGCTCACGAACATGAACAAGCAACGCACAATACGAATCAAATAAACGAAAATAATTTCGTAACATTTTGCGTTCTCTTCGATAATTGTTAAATTTATTTTTTTATGGGCATGTTACATATAAATTTGAGAATATATATAAAATTCTATATTACAGATGTACACACTTACACAAAAGTGTCTTCAATATTGTCTCATTAATTCTATTTCCATCTAATTGAAAATGCGAGAAATTTGAATTTATATTTCTTCGCATATTTATCCGTCCCTGTTTATGTTACATATTATTATACACAATATAAAAGTTATTCAAGTATCTTTAGAATCATTTAATGCTATAATTTATATAAAATATGAAAATCATACATTTGATCATATTTACCTGTTAATTTACGATTCATAATAAGAGAAAATGACAAACTATATATGTACACAAGTTGTGTTAATCAAAAGATTTGTACATGATTTACTTATAGTTAAGAATTTTACTACAGTTTTGTATAAATTATTACCATTTCTATATTTTAATTATTATTAGTGAATTTTGTGTTCAAAAATTAATAAGATTTTAAAGTACTCTCGTGCGCGTTAATATAACAAGAGCATAATAGCAGTATAATTTGATAATGCAATTTGTAATAACTTTGCGCACCTACATGATAACGAATGATCAGCATGTTATACCTGTTCAATGAATATACGAGTCGCTTATTTTATAAATGGTGGATCAAATGTCAGAAAATCATGAATTTGCATGATAATACAAATATAAACTGACGCGATCTACAATAAGAAATATCTCAAATATCGCTTTGTCTACATATATACGGAGTATTTTTCCGAAATAAACGCCTCATATAAGATTGTAATTAATTCGCTTTTATAATTGTGAATAAAAACGACCATGTTCTTTACATGCAAGGTACAAACGTTAATCGTGGGTAAATTCCCATGGAATGTATACTACTGTTCCCTCTTTCCAACATAGATCTCTTCGCAAACAGATTCCCAAGCGATGCTATCTCATTTCCTCTTGGAGATGACGGTGTTTTGATTATTTCTTGGAAAAAAAAGAAGGAAAAGGAGATCCAAGCGTTAATGACTGAAAGCATTGCATCAAAGAAATCTTAACTAACTCGCTGCAAAAAAATCGCATTTTTTTTTTCATTATTCGCTAAAGTTGTTCAAAAATTTGTTAAAATAAAAAGTATTAGATATTTTGTTTGAGTGTGCGGACTTAACTTTTTTTCACATTAAAAACTTATGCTAAAATGAATTCATCAAACAATCTGTGATTAACAAAAAATTTATGCGCGTAAGATTATTGAGATATCTTATCTATTATAAATTTTCATGATAGATACATATAGGATCGGGGATTAATCAGGAACTGATATTGATTAAAGATTATGTAGTACAAACTGTCAGTTTATTCTAAATTATATAGAAGATAAAAATTCATATTTTTATATCTTCATTGTACTTATTATAATTATAATATATAATTACAATAAAGCATATAAATGTAATTTTCAATACATTTTTTTCAAATCAAAGAAGTACTGAAAAAAAAATGTTCTACACAGATTATAATACAGAAAATTCTCCATCTGAAAAAACTCAAGTATCATAGCACATAAGTCCTCCTAAGTGTATGATCAGGGTGTCTACTCAAATCTTCTGAAAAAATTTCCTGAAAATTTTCTGTTCTTCCAAGTATTCTTGTTCAAAATTTCAGGTAAAGAAGATAAAGATTTTTCGATGCAACTTTCTAAATAAGATTTTTTATTGTATAATTTTGTTTTCTAATGGTTTTTAGTCACACGAAAAAAAAATACAGAGCCATTTAAGTTTCAAATATTAGATTTGCAAAACTACTAAAAAAACTGAGTGGCTTTCGTAAAATAAATATTTTTCATTTATATAACATCTTCATTCCTTTATCACTAAAAGTTACAATAAAAAAAATATTTACTATGCAAGATTTTGTTAAGATGTCTAATATATAAACAAAGAGATAGATATATATTTATAATTTATATATTCGTAACTTGGTTTATCGGCGAATTGTAGATTGCTTACAATATAAAGCATTATCAAGAAGAATTTAAAAAAAAATTCCCTGAGTCCCAATAAAATTTCATCAGAACTCTTTAATTTCTCCAAATAGAAATCCCTGAGAATTCCAGGTTTTTCAGGAAGTAGACATCCTGATGATAGAATTAAATATATAATTTATAAATAGCTTTCTATAATTTAAAAATATCTTGTTTAGACATCACGGCATTGTGTGTCCATATATATCTCCATTTTTCTTTAATAAAAATAAAAAAAGTAAAAACATATAATAGATTCGATTTTTATACTTTATGAGAATTACAAGAGAATGATTAATCAAAAATTAATTTCACGCGAATACCTTGAAGGTATATGTTTAACGTAATTATTACACCGGGATCCGTAATCACAATAAATGCTGTACGTATACATTTGAAATACTATGTACATAAAATAACACGTACGCATGCTATATCAGGAGAAAATCTATGTGTCATTTTTAAAATTGGACGATTGTTTCTCCGAGATATAAAAAAAAATAAAAATAAAAAATTCAGGCAAATTCTACTGACTTGATCAATCAATCTCTAGCCGTTTTTACAATCAGCACCAATTGACGTGATACACACATTCACTCGCTAAAAAGAGTATATGCATTTTTTAATAAATAATAATGAGAAGTTTATTGACACTGCGTATGCGCGCACGAATTTACAAATGTACCAAATGTCGAGCATGTCAGGAACGTAGGTTCAAAAATACCCTGCGTACCTCTTTCTTTATCCTACTTTGTACATGATAGACCATTCACACGAGGCAACGCTCAGACGTCCGTATAGTTCTTTTTTTTTCTATTTTCTTCCCATATATTTTTCCTTCTTCACGAAGTCATTTCCATTTGTGGTGGAATAACAAATCGCCAATATTGGCGATCCCAATAAATTAGAATTTGCTTTATGATCTAGCGATGATGTGCACGGAGCATCCGTAATGATCAGGATTACATTTATCAACATGTTAAAGGAACATATCAGTTTGAACTTTCGAAACATGAATATAAACTTAAAAAAAAAAAATTTGTTTAAGCTGAAAATTTTTATTTCAGTAATTAATAAAAATTGTATTCATATTGTAAAAAAATAAAAAAATTTTTATCAAGTCGTTGCACTGCAAAAAATTCTGGAAAATGTATTTATTTTTCGAGATTTCAAACGGGTATGGCCTCTTAATGGAGTCGAGTGGGTGAAACAAAAGTTCATATAAACTTATGTCCGCGAAAATATTTTCTTAAAGAGTTATAAGCGTTCAAAAAATAAACGAGTAAAATTGTTGTACTTGTTAGACTTAATCGCCGATATACAATATTATATGAATAAATATCGCATAATTCGCAGAAAGAGCGTAATTATTTATTGTAATCGCAAAAATGAAATCACAATTCAAACATCAAAATTATGTCATTAAACAAATTAAAGTCTAACAGAAGTAAAGACCTGTATAGTGCGAAGTCTAGAGATCGTATAGGTCAAGACATGTAAAAATAACTGAATAAATTATCTATTTCTGAATCAACGATTTCGTTTAATATAACTTAAGACTCTAAAAAAGTTATAAGAACAATTTTGCTCGTTTATCTTTAAAAGCTTATAATTCTTTAATAAAAAAAACTTGTTTTTCTATGAATCTGACGCACCATCATCTGCGTCCTAACTCTTACTAATCTGCGATTATTTAAAATTTGTGATTTTCACTTGAGAATCTTAAGGTATCTCTTGACAGTACAATCTAAAATTTTGACACTTGAAATTAACTTTAAAATATCCTACTATCGGTTATTTAACTTTCGATAAATAATAAGGATGAAATGATACCGTGAGGTCTTTTTATTATTGTATTTCTAAAACTAAACAGTCAATAATTTCGATTTTTTTTAAGGATTCTTAAAGTGTCTTTCTACTTTGTATTAGTTTTTCATTATTTTCTTATTATTTTTTCTAATTAATAAAATTCAAAATATGAGATTTTCGTACGTTTTGCGTACGAATAAAAAGTGCAATTTTTGATAATGATTATCTCGCGTTCGGGAAAATCAATAGCTTTCAATGTGTACACTACATTTATTAATAAATGTATGGTTAATAAATGTATAATTAATTTTTTAATTTTTCTTGTTAATTGCGATTTGGTAGACAACTACCTTAATTTTTTAAATTGTTCTTTAATAAAGCTTTCCGAACATAGATTTATATGAACTCTTTTTACCTATTCGATCCCATTATTATTGTATAAATTTGGTCCCGAACTTTAATGGACGCCCTATAAAGAGAGCAAAGAATGCCTTTGTAATTACAAAGCTTGCTATACCGATTTCCGAGCGTAATAGCTCCTCTCGTAACAAATATAGTGTTAAAAGCACAACCGTTCGGTGACCAATATGCAAATGTATAGACTAAGATTGTGTATTACATTCGTTACTAACTATGCTTGTTTAATAGTTTTTCTTTTTTAATTCTTCATAAAATGCTAGACGAGACAATAAAGTTCCAAGAGAAGTGTTTCGGATGCATCGACAAAAATTTTGAATCAAATCTTATATAATTCCATTCACTTCACTCTTGAAAATTTTATCATCAGATTCCATATACTCTGTCTATACATTCTCGCATAAACCGTTAAATCAAAAACTACTATATAAATTATTATCTCTGTAAATTTTTGTTAACAAATTACGAGAGTTTAGTCTAAGACAGTTTTAGCGCACGGAGGCGGATGTCCCACACGTAGAGTGGATTGAGCGAAACGCTACGTCTTCGTATTGTCTAAGTTTGCGTCATGTTGCGTTACGCTATTATCGATTTCGAGTAACAAATCTTTCGCCAGATATGAGCACTCATCACCGCCACTCTCGTTTCCATCATCGTTGTCATCCTCATCATCGTCATCGGGAGACACTACAATTGGTGTCGCACCACCCATATCATTACTACATCGTAGACTTTGGTTCGCATTGTGACGATTATCTAGAAGATATCAGAGACCCGACTGCGGCGGCTGTCCGTGGGTATTCCAGGGTACGTCGGTAGGCATCGCGGCGGATGGTATATTAGCTTGATTGTGCATGGTACGTGGCGCTCGCATGATTTCATCGGCCGGTGGACAGTGTGGACGCGGCCCTGGTTCGGGCGTGTATGTGAAGGTCAAACCAGTAGCGTAGATGATGCCGTCATTGCGAACCAGGGAAACTGGCACCTGCGTCGGCTGGCGCACCCACAGCCACTCGCCGCGAAACAAGGAAATGTCAGGCACGACACAAAGCATGCTCTCCTGACATCTGTACATAGTCTCGGCCTCAACATCGCCGAACCAGACTTGCAGATTCGGCGTAAAGTTGTCGCCAGTGAGCTCAAGCATCGCCACGTCACCGCCACCGTTCAGATGCAGACTATGGACCAGCGGTACGGGTGTCACCGGCGATCGTACTGGACCCATGCCTTCGAAGAATTGATATTCCGCCTTGTCCGTGCTGATAATCGTCCAGCAGGCACCATCATTGATCATTTCTTTGTTTGCTTCTTTCGGGCAAGGTGTAGCCTGGAATTGTATTATACGCTCTTGCGATAGGCACAAGTACATATGATCCGTGTCTTTCATGTAAAAGGCGCATTTATGTAACTGGGAGACAGGATCGTCGGCCTCCAAACTGGCCATCTGTTTGTCTACCTTGCGGATTACCAATCGCGGCAGTGCCATTCCCGTCACGGAGCATACCAATTTTACAGTGCTGCCATAGTGCACATAACCGTCGCGCACTTGAAATTCCTCTGATTCACTCTCATTGTCGTCCAGAAGATGAATGGTGAACGCGCCCCACTGTGTCGAGCTCGCGTGGAAGTTACCATTCTCCACGTGAAGATAACGCGTGCTGACCGTTTGCGAGCGCAATCGATTGAAAAGCGCCACCTTTGTGCCACTAGCGATACACAGGTCTGCGTTCTTCAAGGACTGCTTCTTCTTGGACGGCTTCGAGATCACCTTGATGCGCTTGCTGAGAAACACACCGATGTCATGACCGCTGCCATAGAACATCTTGACGGAGAGCATAAAATGCTTGCGCTTGTCCGAATCGGAGATATAGAGAGTCTTCGCCGCACAATACTGTTTGCCATTATTCAGATCCAATTGCTGCATATCCTGATCCGAATTACCGATGCCAATGAAAGCGCACAGCTGAGCATTCTGTTCGCTCTCGCCTTCGCGCAGCATTTGCTCCTGACGCATCCTCCAGCCATCGCCGAAGAGATAGATGCATGGCGGAGGGCAGAAAAACCGCTTCTCGTTACCATACGACTTTTGCGCAACCTTAGCGTGTAAGATAACGATCATCATGTCGCTACGGTCGCGCAAGTAACGTTCCATTGCCTCGCGGGTCAATCGCTGGTCCTGTTGATCGGGCCTGTAGATGCCAGAGCCGAATCGAGGATAAACGGACATGACCGAGGTCGGTGAAGGCGGTGACTGCATACTATGCGCCATTGTTGGCAATCCAAACTGATGTGGCATATTTATAAGTCTGGGCCTTAGGTGCGAACGGGATAACAAAGCTGCCGCCGTTGACGCTGTTATATCTTCATCTTCTAGGCGCCAAGAAAGACACTTTTATACCGCTTTTCTACCTATACAACGAATTCAAATATTTCAATATACTCAGGTTACAGATATACAAGTTTAATGATATTGAAAAAATACTAAAGTATCATATAATTATCGTTAATTATTAAATAATTGTATAATATTATTATTCTGTGGAAATAGCGTACAGCATGCAGGTAAAGAAATAAAGAAGAATTACACACAAATAGAAATATTAAGCAAAATCACTTAAAGAACGTAAACGCTAAAATACTAATTCCAACATTAATAAAGAGTAGAACTGTTACTTTTGACAATTTCGAAGTATATTATTTCGAAGTATATTAATATATTTCGAAATATATTAACATATATTATATAATATATATTATTAATATATATTATATAAGGAATTAATATAAAGAAATTATATATATATATATATATATATATATATATATATATATATATGCTCAAAAAATATGTCATTATTCAACATTAATTATTGTAATATTAAAAATTTTATTTGGATTTTATCATATAATTTTATATATTAATGTGTACCTCGATAGTTGCGGTATTATTATTATTATCTTAAATTAACAATTATAAAATTTTGATTCTTCGAACCTTCGAAGATTGAAGTATCATAATTTCGAAGATTCGAAGCTTCGTAGCTTCAAAACTTCGATCTTCGAAGATTTTAGTGCCAAAGTTTCGAATCTTCAAACTTTCAAAGCTTCGAATGTCGAAAGCTTCGAAGCAAGTCATTAGCCCTAATAAAGAAGAGTGATGTGTAGAACACGGTTTTATATAACAGTTCTTATTGTTAGTACGCAGTTAAAAAACAAATGAACAGTACAATTTAATGATGTTTTTCCTTCTTTTAATAAATTTCTAATAATGTTTTGTATGCATGTACACACATCATTGCATTGAATAGATTTAAAATAATCTGTGCGTGAGTAAGACATGTATAATTATTAAATAATAATTATAAGATATTTGGAAGTAAATTATGGCGGCTTTGTAACGCGCGTGATAATATATTCGCATAATATGCAATAACGTCACTATTAACGCGATTAAGCGTACCAAACTGCATACAAATGTTCGCTCATTTAAAACTTCAGCGTGAGAAAAATTTTTGCTTTTTACGAGAGGAAGGGGAGGGGAAGTATAATTAATTCGAGATATCTTTCTTTGAATAAGCCACCAAGAATTGCTAGTCTTAGTACACAGGAAAAAGGAAACAATATACATGTATATATACGTACGCGTATATCGTGAGAACCGAGTTGAGCTCATTTTACCTGTACGAATTAAAGCACTTTTTGTTCATTATATAGGTAGAGAGATTATATATATATATATATATATATATATATATATATATATGTATGTATGTATATAAAATACACGTTAGGTCAAATATATAAATTAATAGCGTATTAAATACAATTTATTAATTATACAAAATGTATACGTTATAAATCGAACATATAGAGGGTGTTCCAGGTCAGGTCAATAAATCTTCAGGATCTTATAGAAAATTGAATTTGGAACAAAAAAAAAAATATTTCTGATAAAAAACATAATTCCAGAAACGCTTCGTTAAAAAGTTATAGCTAATAAACTTCGAAAAATGATGTTTTTAATGATTTTCAAAAATAACTTCAAAACTTTATTTATTGAAAAAAAATAACGAAATAAATATGGATAATTAAATAGCAAACTAAATTACATCAATTTCATTTAATTCTGATAAAGCATCTAAAAAAAATAAACTTAAAACACTGAAAAAAGCAAAAACTTGAAAAAACTATTTTCTGATGCTTTTTACGTAAACATTATATATTATTTATAGTGCAAATGCAAATATAAAAATGCTCTTATTAAATTTTGATCATAATTAACATTACTTACAGAGTTCATTAGCTTAATTTTGTTTCCGGATCTATGTTTATAGTAACTTTTTTGTTCCAAATTTAATTTTCTATAAGATTCTGAATTTTCATTAACCTGACCTGAAACACCCTGTATATAAAGAAATTTTATAATTTTATTAATCTTCTTTTTGGAATATCCGAGGATTTTTTTTATATTTCCCCCCTTATAGGGAATAAAATCTTACTAAAGCACTCAATTTACTAAATGTTTTATTTTGGAAGTAGTAGAGGAGTAATAGCAAAAATCTTTCTTTGCCAAAATCAAATTTAAATTGTATAAAATATTTTTAATTTTGAATCTTAAAAATGATGTGTGTTATATACTTAGAGTTTCTTATCTATTTTTTAATTTGCTTTTGTTACTATTATATATTCCATAATGTCACAATAACTCTAATTTTGCAGCATATCAAACAATATGAGAAAGTAACATAATAACACAAATTATAAAAATTAAATTATAAAAATATAAAAATTAAATAATAGGCTAAAAGCCAAGCACAAAGATGCAATCAATTTTCTTAAAGACAGATTCTTTAATTATCCAAATTGTATGTTTCAGTCTTCTTTTGGACCGTAGTTTTCAGTAACTATATAACTAGATAGAAAATTAGTAAAGCACAAATTAGGTAACAATTACTAAATTATTATAATAAATTTGTTGAGATAGCAATAATTTCAGAATGCAGAAAGGAGAAAGAGAAAAGTATTTGTCATGCTCACATATGTCTTAACTTGCTTAGTTTAATCCGTGTAATCTTAAACTGTCATTCGCACACTATTTGTCTAATAACATAACTGAGTGTCTGATCGAATATCACAGGAACAGAAAGAACTGTAAATTTATTGCTCAGTAATAAGAAAAATATCTTACAAGCTGTGTCTAATGTAATGGTAATGAATAATAAAATATAAACATGCGCTAAAATATACATTCTAGCTTTGTAATTTAAATTTCTCTTACATGTTACTGTCATGCATGCTTTTATTTATCAAATATTAATAGAATTTTTAATAAATTGTTAATATATATGTATATAAAAATTACAAAAATACATATATATAAAATAAACATATAATATAGTTAAATTAATATAATATCGTTTCATCTAAATTTGGGTAAACATAGGCAAAAATGATAGTCTTTAAATGTAGGCAAAATTATTTGTATTTTTATGTATTTGGCATCGCGACGCTATTGTGTCACTTGATTAAAAACTCGAAAAAGGATTTTTTATGGACATTGTCTTGGACTGGTATGACTGAGGTAGAGATGAAAGAAGCGGAGCACACTTTGAGCGTGAGAATAAAAGAAAAAAAATATTACGCGCACTCGTTCGACATGAAGGATTGTGAGATAATCGATTCGCACGATGCGATGCAAAGGAAGCGGTGTGTGAGAGAGTTAGTCATTTGTTTATTTACGTTTTCAGGCGGCACAGATGAGAGGTTACCAGGCACACACATTTATCCGGCGGACGGGAAAAAAAAGTCACGACTCCCGGAGCACCAACCTCCTCATTTTCGCCCGGACGCCAAGAACAACCGCGTACCCGCATGCATCCTCCGAGCTATCGATCATCCGAAACGGCCGGCAAATCCCGACGATCATTCACCGTCCACGAGACACCCGTCCTCTCGTCGCCTATATTCGCTCTAATCCATTCAAAAAACACCTGTTCACTCTCCGAATTTTCCGAACAGTCCTGCCAACCTGTCGACGAACGATGTTCGCAGTAGCGGCGAGTTTAAACTTCACCCGCGTGGATAAGATAACACGTTTTTACGCGAAAGAATTTCTCGATTCTCTTTACGAATTTTCTAAATTAATATATGCAGAATATAAGAAGAGTGACAGCGCAAAATCGTTGGATTTTGCGCGATCAGACATGACAGTGAAGTGACAGTAGAGTTCCTAATGCACGACTGATAAATCGTCTCCTTCGTGATTGGCCTGGCACAAAGAGTCGGCGATGTTAAAGGCCTACCCACACAGCCAACAACCGACAGATGACTGAGTTCGCGGCAACTACGTACATAAAATTATTACTGCCATACGGTAAGTAACTGTCCCATGAATATGGCGAGATTAAAAGAGATGAGTGTGGGGGGGGAAGGGTGGAGGGGAGATCCCGCACGTGAGCTCACAGTACGCGCTTATCCGATATGTGACGATGTTCATATCAATGTATGAAAATCGCGCGCGAATGTCAATAGCATTTGAAACATTGAAAAAATTTTGTCCATGAAATCGTCGATACATTCAATTATGTTAAATTACATCCATTGATAATATTGCATCCGGCGCATAATTTTTTTTTGTAGTTGAAAATAGACTGTCGCTTCGCGTATATATTAAAAGTTAATGTTCTTGTGATCTTTGTACAAAAAGTGCTGGATATATATATATATATATATTAGATAGAACACATTCGAAAATGCGAGAAAGTTTGTATTATACTTATGCGAGTCCTACCTGCCGTTCTACAGGATATTGATTAATCCTAATTTCCTGCAGCATTTTTTTTCTGGATTATAGTGTTTGTTCTCTGCGATGTAGATAAAAAAAAATTTAATAAATCGCACCGTTGAACGCTAAATCGATGTGAGCGAGTCGAATATATGCACTTTTAAGACTGTATTATGTATTCGAGAAGTAGATCAAGCACTCTCTGGTATTTTCTTTCTCTCTCTCTTTCTTTATTTGCAATGACACTTTTTTATTCGCGATTTTTCGTGATGGCACGGCGCTTGCGCATGCGGATACGTCACTGGTGTTGCAGATTCTATTGTTTTACTATTGTACAATGGCCCGGTCAACCCGAGCGCCTTCAGTTCCTTGCTTCCCTACCTGATATGTACCGCTCGCGGCCTCCTCTTTTCCCCTTACCCCTTCTATCCCGTCCTGATGGTTGTCATTCCCCCTCCCCAACGGCGTCCCCATGGGCCGTGGAATTGCTGCCGCAAAAGGATGTTGGGGTTACTCTGGGGGGCGTGGGAAAAACCTGCTGTGGGAAAGAGTGGGTGGCCTCTACCTCACTCCACTTCTGTGATGATGACGATACAATATATATATGCCGTATCTATAAATGTGCGTATGGGTACGAGTGTACGAGATGTATGTATATGCATACATACATACATACATACATACATACATACATACATACATACATACATACATACATACATACATACATACATACATACATACATACATACATACATGCATACATACGTACATACAGTGCATACGATACATGCACATGCAGTACAGTACATACGTACGTACATACGTACATACGTCATACGTGCGTACGTGCATGCATGCATGCATGCATGCATACATGCATGCATACGACATGGCATGCATACATGCATACATGCATGCACATATCACACATACACACATACACATCACAACACACGCACATATATATATATATATATATATATATATATATATCACACAATCGTGCGTGCATATAAACTGGCGCATCCATACGGTGATCCTCGCGTGATGATTCCCGAGTGCGAGACGTATAGCGATAGCTGATACTGCGTAATAATGCCAAAGTATATCTGCATATGCGTGTGTGAGAACAGCGAATAAGAGAGAGAGAGGGAGAGAGGAGAGGAGAGATCATCGTGTAAGTTCTCGTGCGAAGCTACTCGAAATATTTTGCTTCAAAGATTTCGAAAAATGTTTCCTTTTTTCGAGAGTTCTCAATTCTCTGTAATTAATTGTAATTTTGTGCACTTTTTTAAAAACGTAATATTTTTCTCAAATATTTGCGAGAGAAAGAAAGATTAATGTGTATAATATATATAATATATAGTAAAATTAAACAGACTTTCTATGCAATTATGTAGACTTATGCAATTTTGTAATTTACAACTTAAAATTTAAAATTTTATATAAATTTTATATAAATAATAATTAAAAAATTTTAAGAAAAATAAGAATTTAATATGGGATGATGTATATACGTATTAAGAAAATAAATAATTTATACATTTATAAATATCAAAATTGAAAATATCGTAATTTATTTCAACTAAAACGAGAATTCAAAAAAAGAAAAAGAATCCGTGGTGTTGAATCTCACGAATGTCCACGAGCGATATATGTATAATATATGTATACAGGGTGTCCGACAATTCGCGATATACCCTTTAAGGAAAAATAGAGAGTGTTATTTTGAATAGAAAAGTCCTGTACCATTTTTTTCTATAACACTTAATAAAAAAGTTATTACTGAGTGAAGTCTGGCCTATCATCGCCGATCTTCAGCCGGGCGCACGTCGGTGAGTCGTCATACATCTGAGCACTCACGCACACTACCAGGCGCGTGGCTCACCGATCGTGCGTCCGGCTGAAGATCGGCGATGATAGGCCAGACTTCACTCAGTAATAACTTTTTTATTAAGTGTTATAGAAAAAAATGGTACAGACTTTCTGTTCAAATAACACTCTATCTTCCTTAAAGGGTGTATCACGAATTGTCGGACTATATATATTATATATATATATATATATATATATATATATATATACATACCGAAATAGAAATGGTTCAATACATAAATTTATATATATATCGGAGCATATGGTATATGCATTTTCCATAAAATTGCTACGAGATCAGTATAAAAATAAGATGTTGACAAAATTATATTATGCAATACAACATGCATTTAATTGTACTAGCTATAACATTACATATTGCACTATATAACTTATTTTTTTGTTTTTGTCGCGGTTTTTAATAATTGCCGATCGACAATGTTAACAATAAGGCGCTTGTGCTTATCGTTTTTCATATCTTGCCACATTCATGGCTATCTATTTCCTCAAACATTTTTAAAGAGAGGAGGAAAATCATTCAAAAAAATTTAAATGTTTCAGTACTTTGGAGATTTTCTTTTTCTTTTCCTCCTGGAAAATTGCAGACCAAAATCGAAAAGTACTTCCATTTTATGTAGATATATATATATATAGAATATTTTTAAAAATATGTTAAAAAAATTTAAGAGTAAATTTCCCTAGTCAAAACAAGAAAATAATTTCTGATAAACATATCCAGAAATGCTTTATTTCGGAGAGAGATACAGAGTATTAAAGAAAAAATTAAAAAACAATATTTTTTTCAAGTATCTCGTAAAGTAAGTATTTCTTTCTTCAATTTCTTCAATTTCTTTGAAAGGTGTATCTAAACAACTATTTAATCTTATTGTTAGTAAAATCTTTTGATTTAATGCAGTGGCATAATGCTAGGAGTAAAATTAAGTTTTGTTTCTCTAACTACTTATTAATTACACGTAAAAATAGCAAGAGTAATGTCCAAAACTCCCAGATTATGACCTTCTACTATAGTATTAACATACATTCTTAAAATTTCAAATTTTAATTTACAACAATTATCACATTTTTTTCACAAAGATACATTTTTTGACCACACCTTTCAGAGGCCGTGTTTCAGAAATGAAGCATTTATGGACAGATGTTTATACGAATATTTTCTGTCATTTTGACCTGGGAAATCTCTCCTTAAATTTTTTTAACATTTTTCTGAAACATCCTAATATATATCCTTGACACATGAATTTATACATATATGTATATCGAAGCATACTTATGTCCCGATATGCGTCTAAATTCATGTTTTGTATAATTGATCGAGTACTCATTGAGTTTCTCTATAACTACAGACTTCTATACAAGGTGTCCCATAATAATTGTATCATCTGTTGTGTGCAGATAGAGCAAGTTAAACAAAAGAAAAGTTCTCTACTATTTTGCGATTTTTGCAATAATTAATGAGAAATTAATTTAAACAAAAAATTGGGGCAATCCGTGTGAATATAAACACGTGACGAGAAGAGAGACATTTTATTTATTATACAGTTGCTAGGCGCAATAATTAATAAACACTTGATTATTAATCGCAACTTTTCGCCGCATGCCTAGCAACTACGTAACATTGAGTTATCTTTTTTACCGCTTATATTAGTGCAGATTGAATATATTAGCTTTTTTTTAAATTAATTTTTTATTAATTATTGGAATGATCGCAAAACGATAGAAGACCTACTCGATTTAACTCAATCTGTCTCCATCACGAAAGGTGATATAATTATTATCAGACACCATATATATTATATATGAGATCGCTTATATGTATAAGGCTCATATATAGTAAAACGTAATATAAGGGCAGCTATATATACACATTCTAATAGCAAATGCACGCCATTTGACAAAATAACGCTAATTCACGATCAAATGATATAATTTAAAATGTCAAAATCATGTGCTTGCTTGGGATATATATATACTTTTTTTTCAATTGCAAAATTCTCTCTCGATATGTTGTATATCTTTTGATAAGATATAATAGTGAGAATATATATTTTAAAACAAAAAGAAAACAATAGGAAATATCAAGTATACATATAAAATATAGTGCACATATAAATAAATGCCAATGATTTGTATAACATACTTGGCTGTCCAACCTATACAATATATATATATATATATATATATATATATATATTGTATTATATTGTATTATATGTATATATATATATATATATATATATATATATATATATATATATATTTAGCTCAATTAGATACGGATGCCCTTGCGTCACTTTTAGGGCTTTTCTGGTTAATTTAATCGTTAATTAACTTACAGAGTGATCAACATAAAAAATTCTAACAATATAATTTTCGTATATATAATATAATACGAATTTTTAAATTCTGTTTTTAGTCGCTCTGTAAGTTATTCGATAATTAAATTAATCAGAGTTAGGTCGAAGTGGCTCTTATTAGTATTGCTGTCTAGTATAATGAATAAAAGTCTATGTTTTCTTAACACGTGGAATAAATTTTCGAGAGTGAGCGAATGATCCAATTCATAGAAAAGATAATATATGTGAATCACATTTGTGTGAATCGCTATCTTTGTCGAGGATTTTGCTGATTATAGTCAAAACATTGATTTCATATGTGCTTTACGAATTTAAAGAAAAATTAATAATTCACAATTTTTTTCAATTTCATTTCAACAAAATCAAAATTTTCTGGAAGTTGTGTTCTATTTTATCTATGTATCGTTTTTAGAAATGTTTATATAGCTCAGATAATATAAATATAAAAAGAGACAGAAATTCATCCAAAAATATGTGTTTATATCTGTTTTGTCTCTAATTCTGATTCAGTATACTATAGAGCTCACTGCATGAAATCGCGCGTGTGAGTATGTTGGGTGTGTTTCAAAAGTGGAGGTGAATCATTCGGGAAATGATTGGGGAAAATAAGAAAAAAATTCATATGAACATATAGATTCGAAAATGCGTTGTTTTCGAGTTATTTTATGTAAATTTTTTTATGTAAATATTTTTTTATTTTAAAATTTCAAATTGCTTTGCTTTCAAATTTTTATCAAAATTAAAAGAAGAAATGGTTTTTATGAGTTTTATAACATAATTAAAGTCAAATATAAAAGTTGCAAGCTTTAGCATTATTCAGGATTAAAAAAAACCATAATGAGAAAAATACAAATAAAATAAATAAAATAAAAAAAATAAATAAATACAAAACTATCTCTTCTTTCAACTTTGACAAAAAATTTGAAAACAAACTAATTTGAAATTTCAACATAAAAATGGCATAATTCGAAAACGAGTTTTTTCGAATCTATGTTCGTATCAACTTTTTTTCTTGTTTTTGAGTACCCAATCACCTTCGAGCGATCCATCTTCACTTTTAAAACACCCAGCATAGATTGTTCTATTTTATGTTGGCAAGTTGACGTTCGGGATTATTTCATCCTTATTGTTTACTGAAAGTTAAACAAAGACGGATGATGAACGTTACAATCATCAAATGTTAGGCCCTGCGCACAATAGAGAAAATATTAGGAATAGAAATAAAATATTAAATTTTAAGAATTTAATACTTATTTCTATTCCTAATAAAAATTTGATAGGACCAAGAAAACTGATTAATTATTCTTAATTTTAATTTTATTGTGCATTAATACATTCCGTTCTTTTTTTGAAATAAATAAATAATTCCAAATTCTTCTTAAAATTTAATATTTATTTCTATTTCTAATATTTTTTCTATTACGCGCAGAACCTTATATTATCTGAGGCTTATTACGGTTTTCGAAACAAAGTGAAAAATACAAAAGTGAGGAAATTCACTAGAATATCTACAATTTCATTTGTTGAAATCTAGTAAATCTGTTCACTTTTGTAATTTTCACCTCGTTTCAAGAACCATAATAACTCCCAAGAACTGTAATAGCTCCCCTGTGATATGAGTATCATGAATGTGCGCATGGTACATACAAACATATGGCGTTTTCAGATAGACGGGTTAACCCAATTCGGATCATGAATCTATGTCTTTTATTGGCAGAAACAATGCAATGACGTCATTACTTGTATGTCTCTGCCAATAAAAGACATGGATTCATAATCCGAGTTAACCCATCCATCCAAAAATGTCAATAGAATATTGTTACACGGCACCCTTAGGATCATTTTTGTTGCCACCTGATTTTAATCATCGGTTAACTTAACCGACGGCAGGGCAACTGAAATGGTAAGAATGCTTGGTTTTCATTCACCTTTATTTTCTGTTGCCACCCTGCTGATATTAACCGTCGATTAACTTAACCGAAGGTGGTGAAATTAGCCCTAACTGCGTTTCGATATTAAAGCGGGGAGCACACACTTTTGCATAAGCGCATAACCATAAACATAAAGAAATTGATTGGTTCACAAATGTATGCATAAGAAAATGAACCAATCAATTTCCTAACTTATGGTTATGCGCTTATGGAAAAGTGTGTGTTCCCCGCTTAACTGTCAATTGCCAACTGCCAGTACTGAAAAAGTATAGTCAATAATTACAGTCAATAATATGTCGCGTACACTTGCTCGTCACTATATTTTGCTCGTCAGCTGATCACAAAGCCGACAATCATGGCGATGTCTGAAAAAAAGCGATATTTTTGTTCTACTATTTAACACGCATCTTTTAATAAATCTTTATATACCTCCGCATTTACGATATTAATCATGTACTGCACGAAATCGGTTTGTTCATTGCATATTTGTAGATTACGTCTTAATAATGACCGATGATATTTATTTACATATAATTCAATAAATTAAATCTTTCTCACACGTGTTTAAATAAATTAATATTCGTATAAAATATTTCTGCTGTATATCTTTATGCGATAAGTATTATTTTTAAGATCAAAGTGTGTGTTAAATAATGGGGGTATACGGCCTATGGAAATTACTCGAAGCATCCGGGAAACCGGTACCCCTAGAAAGCCTCGAAGGCAAGGTCTTGGCAATTGGTAAGCATTAATACTTATAATAATTTTACCATAACACTGTTTGATAGAAAATATAATTTTTAATATAACGTCTATTTATAAATGACAACTTTTTGTATCTTTTTTTATAGTTGAAGTTTTCAGAAGATAAATGGGAGAAAAAAGCTTCTCTTTTGCTTACTTAAAAATAGATTTTGTGAAATAGATAATCCATATAATATAAATTTTCAGATATATCGATATGGATATATCAAGTATTACAAGGATATCAAGATCGTCACGGTGTTCCTAGACCTAATGCGCATTTGCTTGGATTATTCACTAGAATATGTAAACTCTTATATTATAAGATCAAGCCTGTTTTTGTCTTTGATGGAGGCGTACCTATGCTCAAGAAAAATACAATTGTAAATACAGGATTATATTCTGTCTAATTAACAAATAAGATCTTTTTTTTTCTAATATTGTGCATTTAATGCAAAAAAGATACAGTATGTTACAAACTTTAAACACACTATGTATTTATGCAAAAACAAAACTGTTCTTTTTATCTTGATTATAATATTGTTTGTACTGTAATTAGTTCTCAGCGTGGGAACCAGGTAGTGAGAAAAGAGCCATCTCATTCTTTTGTTCACAGGCCTTACGCAGGAAGCAGAAATCTATTGCCACAAGTAAGGCGCAAAAAATGAAGGCAGACTTGATAAACAACTTGATAAAACACAGCGTTGTGAAAACTGTTCTCAACAAAGATTCCAAGGTGGATCAAACTAATGGAACAATGCAAGCAATGATAAATATGCAATCTAACTGTTCTAAGGAAGATATGTTTACGTTACCTGATATGCCTAGCACTAGCAAAATGCAGACTTATATCAGTGATAATGAAGATGATTCTGACACTACTGTTGAGCTAAGTCCACGGAAGCAATCTAAATGGATGGGAAACATACATAATGTTGATGTAACCAGCAATGAATTTAAAGCATTACCTGCAGATGTTCGTTATGATATACTCACTGATCTTAAAGAAACGAGGAAACAAAATTCCTGGGGTCGCTTGCATGAAATACCCCAAGTATGTATGTATGTACAAGAATTAAAAAATTATATTTACATATATATATTATATACACACACACACACATCATACTATATATACACACACTTATATATATATATATAATGTACATTAAATTGAAATGAAAATTAAATAATTGTGTATATATATATATATATATATATATATGCACAAATAAATTATAAAGTGTTTTACAAAAATTCAATTATAGGAATCACAAGAATTTTCTGGCTACCAGTTGAAACGTTTGCTTAAACGTAGATATGTGCAAGAATCTTTGGAATCTGCTGAGAAGGAAATGGGTGGAAAAACACTGACATTGGAGGAATTAGATAAATTACTGACTGAACAAGGCGTTAATACAAATAGCAAAGATGCAGCTTTTCGAATAGCCGCGGATAGTGCAACGAGATTAATTTACATCAGTGGTATGTATGCAAAGTATCAAAATAAAAATTTTTCATTATATATATATATATATATATTGTAATATAATATATATCATTGCTCACAGACAAGAACACATTGGCAAAAAACTCAAATGAATCAGAAGCGGATGATACGTTACAAAATGCGAATGAGAAAATTGAATCTATTGCTGGTCCAAGTAATCATGCGCCTATTATAGAAGACATAAACGAATATGAGTTAATGGATTCTGATGAAGACATTAATGTACCGATTCACGATGATTTTTCATTTATCTCGAACGACATAAATAAAAATGCATTTGACAGTGATAAGGAATCTGAAATTGATATCAACGAATCGTTGGCGTCATTAGATAAACATTTAAGTAAAACTAAATCGAATCCCGCATTAGCATATCTATTAGAGTATAGCGGTTTGTCTCAGAATCAAATTATGCATCTCATGAAATACAATAAAAACAAAAGCCATAAAACAAAAATCGTAAGTAAAAATGCAAAGATGCACGAGAAAAATATTAACTCAGAATTAACTGAAGATAAAACTCCAGCAATTGCTAAATCCATATTAACATTTCCTGAAAATTGTATGGAAATTTCGAAATCTGTAAAGTCGCAAAATATGCTAAATGCATGCTCAACCAATGATAATATGATTGTCAAATTAATTTCATCTAACGTGAAATCAGATGATTTTACCAAACAGGAACCATTAAAAAATAATGCTGAAGCATTAGATGTTCCAACATCTAATGTCATATCCATGGTTAATAAATCAATGATGTCTGAGGAATCTTCTATAAAGTCTAATAACAATACAAGAGTTGAATTAATTTCAACAGTACAGACAGACACATCAGATTCCGATTCTGACGATTTTGTAGAGATTCAAGATGTTCCAATACCTTATATGGGAAGATTAGAAAAAAATATAGAAAACGACGAGATAGCTTTCAAGACTGATGAAAAATTAGAAGACGATATTTTCGCCGATATATTTAAAAAAGCGGATAAAAATGAGAATAAAAATGAAGATTTACTAACTAATTGTTTGAAACAAATACAGTCTGTCAATGAAAACGGTAAACACCGAATGCCATTAATTTCTGAAGATAATAATTTAAAAATCAATTTATTGGATACTACACCTGAGGAATTGATCATAGAGAAAACAGAAATCAAGTCACTGGAAAATACTCAGTTAGTCGAGAATATATCAAATGATAAAGGCAAAGTGCACGACTCTCAAGACTTTAACACTTTAATAAAAAAGAATAATATAGAATTACCTACTCAAGACAATTGTAATGAAGATATGCAAGAGAAGATAGCAGTATTGCCTACAAATGAAGAAGATTTAATAGAATTGAAGGTATACTTTCAATATTACTTCTGTAAATAAATTAATATTGTTTTAATTTTAATTATTTATTTATATGTGTGAATTTACTAATTTCAGGGACAATTAGAATATGAGCAGGAAGAACTTACCAAAGGCATTGGCAAATTTGAGAGACAAGCTATCAATATTTCTGATCAGATACAAACCGAGGCACAAGTATATTTCAGGATATATTATTGGAAATTGTTGTTATGTGTGCAACTTTATTGCATTTGTGTTATATTATGTTTATTTATAGGAATTGTTACATTTATTTGGCATACCATATATAACAGCACCAATGGAAGCGGAAGCGCAGTGCGCATTCTTGGAACAGATTAAACTCACCGATGGTACGATTACAGACGACTCCGATATTTGGTTGTTTGGTGGTCAATATGTATACAAGAACTTTTTTAACAATAACAGAAGAATGTTACAATTCCGTGCCTGTGATATTCAACATCATTTTAGTAAGCATGAGATAGATCTCCATTAATATTTTTTTAAAATAAAACAAAAAATACGTAAATAATATATATTATCTAAAATATTTGTAATTAATTAAAATTAATTATGAAATTAATTATTGTATATGTATGTACATGTATGTTTAACAATATACACATTATATACATATTTTATATCACAGAACTCAGCCGGAATCAATTGATACAATTGGCCCTTTTGGTTGGTAGTGATTATACCACAGGAGTGGCGGGTATTGGACCAGTCACCGCATTAGAAATATTAGCCGCCTTCCCGGCTGAAGGGGATAACTTATTACATGGATTATATAATTTTTGCTCGTGGATTAAAGAAGGAAAATCTTCCGGAAAAACGGGCCTACACAATAAGTTGCGAAACGTGAAGTTAGACAGAGGTAAGCAGTAATCATCTGTAAAAGATGATAGATAAGGAATAGAATAAATAAAAAGAAGGAGAGAGAAAAAGCAAATAATGTATCTAATTTCAGATTTTCCAAGTCAAGCAGTCGTCCAAGCGTATCTTTTTCCTACGGTTGATGAATCAAAAGAGACTTTTACTTGGGGTAAACCGAACGTTGTGCTTCTTTGCGACTACACCAGGCAAAAATTTGGATGGACGAAAGGCAAGTTCGACGACACAATGATACCGATATTGAAGAGAATGGAGGAAAGCAGGAATCAAAAATTGTTGGACATGTACTTTAAAATGAAAATATCGCCGCGATCTATGGAGCTAACCTTAAGCAAAAGAGTGCAGAAAGCTCTATGCAGATTAAATAACGTCGATATGGATGAAGAAAATGTAGATTGCAAATCTCGATCTAAAAGAAGCAAAATAAACGCTGTCCAAAAGTTGAACGAAGAAGAAGATATAGTCGATTCTGAAGTATCGATTCACGAGACTAAATCACTTCCAAAAGTAAATGCTATCACCAATAAACCTCTTAAATCCATTATCGAAAGAAAATATACCAAAGAATATATACCACAACGAGAAAAGGATAGAGAATGTGCATTAGAAAGAAAATTACATGCTATAGAGATATATAGAAAATCAAAAAAAGGTTTAGATAAAACAAAAAAGATAAAAAGGGCAACACGAAAGATAAAAAAAGAGGCAGAACTATCGGAAAGTGATAGCAACTAGATCTAATTTTTTAAATTAAAATAAAAGAAGTTTTTATATATTGTGAATAACAACTTATTTATAAGATTTATCAGAATAAATTTAATTAACACATCCTTAATATTATTGCTAATGCCTTCTGTGCTTCAGTTTTGCGGCTTCCTTGTATCCTTTGCTCTTAATAAGTCGTTCAATACTCTTGAGAGTTGTCCAATTTGCCAAGACCTTTCCTGAAGATTGTACATAAAAATATGTATAAATAATGTGTGGCAATGATAGGCAATGCATTTTATGTAGCTACTTTTTTGGATTTTTGTTATTTATTATGTGTTTTTTTTTACATACATCCTTATATGTATAAAAGTATAAATTATTTTTCTACCAAAAGGATTATATATTCCAATAATAATTCTATTTTTTAAATTCACTAATGTAATGGCTGACAGAAAAAATCATGGAAACTTCTGGTATAGCTCTGTAAAATACAGATTATATATTTACGTGTACATATACACAAATTATTAGCTAAAAATTATGTGTGTTTTAATATTTTAGGATGCTGAATAATAATGGATAGTTAACAGAATAAACAAACATATAGTCGATAAAATATGGATCTTTCAAAGTTTAGTTTGCAAAAAGCTTTTTAATCGCTTATAACTTATTAAAAATTATTAATATTTTAACATTTTCGTCAAATACTAGTGCGCTGATTTTGATACATTTTGTATGTATATTTGAAATGCATGCGCACGCATCGTATGTATATATAGGCTGTCCTATGACACAAGGTCCATTAAGGGCATAAAGTTATTTAGAGGTAAAATTATTTAATAAACATATATCTGTAGATGCTTCTTAACAGAACTATAACCATTGAAAGTTGATGTAAATATTTGAAAAAGGAAAGAAAAAACATTTAATTTAATTTGTTTATTTACAAAATATATTACAAATTCTGTTCAAAATTATCTCTTGCAGATACAAAGTGTTGCCCTGCATAAAAGTGATCTAATAGCTCCATCAAAATTTTTTTTTTATTTTTTTAATGTAAACATTTTTTAAATGTAAACAATTAACTACCAGACTGAAAATGTTTTCAATATTCACACCAATTTTCAATGATTGTAGTTCTGTTAGAAAGCATTTGCAGACATATATGTTTATTAAACAATTTCAATTCTAAATGATTTCAATAATACATCCTTAATGTATGGACCTCATGGAACACCCTATATATATATATATATCACGATAAATTTAGAAATATGTAAAATACAATAAATGTTTTAAGAATGTTTTTAGCTGTACAACAGTAGCAAAAAATTAAAAAAAAAAAACATTTCTTACATTTATACTATTTAAAAAATCAAATAAATATTTGATTGGCCAATAATTTCGTGCGGTTTTTGCCGATAGATGGCTTTAGGTGCTCTGAAAAATAACTATATTCATTTCAAATATTGAAAGTGTATAATCGTTTTTGATTGTGAAATTTCAACGCATTTAAAAAAAAAAGCGTGAAAATTGATTACGTTTTATGTGTTTGGCGTTATTTGAAAGATGTATAACCAAAATGAGTATTTTTGACATATCATGCTTTTTTATTTTGAAAAAGGCAAAAACGCGATGCAAAACTTGTAAAAAGATATGTGTAGTGTATGACAAAGATGCCGTGAAAGAACGCGTGTGCCAGAAGTGGTTTGCGAGATTTTGTTGCGGAGATTTTTCTGTCCAAGACGCTACAATCGGACCGGCCAATTGAGATTGACAGCGATAAAATCAAGGTATTAATCGATACCAATCCACGCTACACGATACGGGAGATTGCAAACATTCTTCAAATATCAAAATCGGGCGTGGAAAACCATCTGCATCAACTTGGCTATGTTAGTCGGCTCGATGTTCGAGTTCCGCACGAATTGAGTGAAGCTCATTTAATCAAACGCATTTTCATTAGCGATTCATTGAAAAAACGTGAGGAAAGCGATCCGTTTCTGAAGCAAATGGTGACGGGCGATGAAAAATGGATCCTCTACAATAATATCAAGCGCAAAAGAAGAGGAAACAGCGCGACAAACTGCCACAAACCACATCGAAGGCAGAGCTTCATCAAGGTCATGCTCTCAATTTGATGGGATTGGAAGGGTGTTGTGTTTTATGAGCTGCTTCCGAAGTACAGAACAATCAATTCGGATGTTTACTGCAGCCAGCTGGATAAATTGAACGCAGCAATTCACGAGAAGCGTCCAGAATTGGTGACTTGCAAGGGTGTCGTTTTTCATCACGACAACGCCAGGCCGCATACTTTGCGAACATTTTGCGGCAAAAATTATTGGAGCTAGGCTGGGATGTCTTATCGCATCCTCCATATTCACCAGACCTTGCTCCTTTAGATTTCCATTTGTTCTGCTCCCTTCAGAATTCTCTAGATAGACAGCGCTTCATTTCCGAGGAAGGCATCAACAACACTTGGAAAATTTTTTTGCCGAAAAAGACAAGAAGTTTTTTAAGCGAGGAATTATGCAGCTGCCCGAAAGATGACAAAAGAGCAAAATGGCCAATACATTGTTGATTGAAGTTATTCCCATCTATAAAAAAATCATCTTTCATGTAAGATCATTCATCTTACATATAAGAAAACCGCACGAAATTATTAGCTAACCCACATTACATTATTAAAAAAAGTAATTTGTAGAAAGAAAGGGAGACAGAGAGAGATAATATTTTTCTATAATTTTTAGTAAATAACTTTTAAACGGGTAAGTGGATGTAAACCAAGTTTTATTTATTAGTCTTCTTAATTTTTAAAAATTTTTATTTCGTTGGTAATGTTTTTTCCTTGTCAAATTTGTCAATAAGTGCTACAATATCGATTTTTCATAAGAATCAATACTAATTTTAAACTTAAATAATTTTCAAACTGTTAAGCGAATTGTGTTCAGGTTTTGCGTGGATATTCAGAAGAAATAGTAGAACAGTCTACAAAATTTTCATGTTTTGTCAATATTTTGACACATGACACTTATACATCTTTAAAAATGTACAAATGAAAATATACAACTTTATTCAACAATTAAATGATTTTAAAAAATAAATCAATTTATCAATTGTCTTGTGCTTAATTAATTCTAAATGCACATTTTATCTTTAAATTCTATAAATTCTACACCACTCATCAAGAGAAAAAGAATTATCTTTGACAATATTAAAAAAAAAATATCTTTTTATAACAATTTATTTGTACAAAAATATTTATAATGCATTAACAATAAAACATATAATATTAGAGTATATAGATTTGTATCTACATATATATCATATGTATAGCTGAACAATCAACATTTTACAAAAAAAAAAAAAAAAAACCCAGAGAAATTCAAAAATCTCAATATAATAAAATATTCTGATACATGTACAATTAATATGTTATATGTAGAATAATATATACAAAAATATCTGTAAAACATACACACTTCTTTATAGTTTATATAAACTTATACAATTATATATAAATTTTATTATCAACTTTTTATCAATCTACAAGCAGCCAGTTATTAACTCAGTTTTTTAAAGTATTAATGTACTATTTCTCTCATCAAGAAAAAAAACCATTATAAAGAAATAAATCATGACTAAAAAAAATTTAAAGCTTTATACATTAAAAATCATAATAAAACTCTTACATAGCACCGACTCTCTTAGCACCATTTTATATATAATTTAATGAGATCTGAATATCATTATTGATTTAAACCGAATAATTTTAAAGCATTAAAAGCGGTAGCCAATGCAACTTGCTCCGGCGTGGTTCGCATAAATGCCGCTACCATTTCTACAATTGCTGGCAAGGCACATGGTTCATTACGTTGAAAGGTGCAATAACGATGGAGGAACATCATAGACCGTTCCGTTAAAGCATCCTTCACATATGCGGGTAATTTGCTGGCTCTGGTATTGGGATACATAAATGGTGCGTCGGTTTCTATTAAGATTTTATCTAATGGTGCCTGTCCACCTTCTAGCAATTGTCTTATCCCGCTGTCAGATTTATCCTTGCATAAGTAGCCTGTGATACCTAGATAAAAGCCTTGATCTAAGTAAATCTGTGCCTCCTCCGCAGTGCCGATGAAGGAGTGAATCAGAACAGGCGGTAAACGATTCTTATATTGATTAAGAACTTCTAAAACATCCTTTTGTGCACTTCTTTCATGTATTACTAACGGTTTATTTAATGTACAGGCTAATTCTATTTGTTTATGAAACACAGCGCGTTGAGTCTCCGGGGCGGAGAAGTCGCGACTATAATCTAAGCCACATTCTCCGATCGCAACACATTCAAGATTATTAGCTATGCTTTCTAGTTCACGCAAAGTGTCTGGGTCTTCCCAAGATTTGGCATCGTGCGGATGTATGCCAGCTGTGGAGTAAAGCGTCCCGGGATATATTCTAGTTAGCCTCAAGGCTTCTTTGCTGGAACGAATGCTGGCACCTATCACCATAATCTTTTGTACACCGGCATCCTTTGCTCGTTGTATTACACTATCTAAATCTCGACTATATTTCTTATTTGTTAAATTGGCACCAACATCAACTATAATGTAATTTTCATAGCATTGAGTCATGGGTGACGGAACAGCTTTCTCCTCTTGAGCCATTTCTTTAGACTTCTATGAAACTATAAGCTGAAGTATAAAAATAATGAATATTATTAACATTGCCTCGAGATAATAAATATATGATATCGTTCTATTAAAAGAGATCACACAACTCTGATATCAAAAATCATATACAAAGACATACGCGCGCATATGTGTAAATTGGATATATAATAGAATATTTTTAGAAACGCACGTATTTTTAGAAAACATTATTAAGAAACATAATTCATAGATATAGGCTCTCTCTGAATATAAATTTAATAAATAATATTTAATAAACATTATTAAATTAAAAAACATTTTTATTAAAAATATTCTTGCATTTATAATTAAACAAGTGCCTGTTTGCAGAAAAAAATCTAAGAAAGCAGGGTAAATAGATTTGATTATTTATGTATAATCATATATACAGGGTGTTCCAAAATTACCGGACTTCCTCTTAATGACAGATTCCTTAGAACATTTCAAGACGAAAATCCTAATACAAAAATGTTGATGCTATAATAGTTTTTAAACGGGAAACGATTATATTTTACGAATGAGAGGGCTGAGATTTTCGCGCGCTTAGATACCGCGAAATAACAAGTGAAAAAAGTGCTTTATAAAGAGGATGCCCTTTTTATAATATTATCGTATAAATTTACAATAGTATTGTCATTATATGTTTTTTCGCTTCTCTACGCATTGCATTCTTTTTACAAATAATGAATACGAAAACTAAATAAGGCATCTCAAAAATGATTAAAAAATTTGCGACCTGTTCCAACTTCAACTGTCAAAGTGATCGATTAATATTACAATGAAGATGTCTATTATGATATGTTATGAAAACGGTTACGATTTGTACTTCATTACAAAGATTCCAAAATATTTCAAAATGCAAAATAAATAAATGTCAAATCTAATTCTATTACAATTTATTTGTTTTGCATAGCATATCATAGCACACACCACGGTAACATTGATCACTTTGACAGATGAAGTTGAAACATGTTGCAAAATTTTATTTGAATCATTTTTAAGATGCTTTTAGTTCTCGCATTCATTATTCGTAAAAAGAATATATTATTGTAATGCGTAGAGAAGTGGGAAAACATATAATTACAATGCTATTATAAATTTATACAATAATCACATAATATTATAAAAAGAGCATCACATTTATAGAGTACTTTTTTTACTTGTTATTTCGCCGTGCCTGAGTGCACGAAATCTCAGCGCTCTCATTCGTAAAATATAATTGCTTACCGTTTAAAAATTATTATGCCTCGACATTTTGTATTCGGATTTTCGTCTTAAAATGTTCTAAGGAATCTGCCATTAAAAGGAAGTCCGATAATTTTGTAATACCCTGTAGAGGAAAGTAAGATAAAAAAACCGAGTACTTTTTTGGATTTGTCTTCCTATAAAAAATCAGAAAGTAAAAAAAATTTTGCTGACTGTTAATAGTCTTTAGTGGGCCTTAAACTATGAGAAAATGAGACTAGTTGCTAAAAAAAATATTTGATAATAAGACTTTTTTAGCAAAAATACCCGATTTTGCTCTACTGGAAGGATAAAACTGAATACCCATTTGAAAACGTATAACACCAATTGCAATTATCGCAAAAAAATTTTTTTTGGTAATTTCTTTTTCTAAGTAATAGTTTTCGTTTTTAACTACTTTCTGTAGGGAGACAAAGTCAGGATAACAGTTTTCCTCTTCTCATTACATGAAAAATGTATAGGTACCCAACACGAGGAAAATAAATTCAGCGACTGTACTTCCGACGTACAAAGTGATCAAAATTAATGTACTTTCTAATATGTACAGAATGCAATGCTGCATTTATCGAAGTAAATGCTCTGTGTAGAAAAAATCTATAATGATTCGATTGTTGCCCTGATATCGATTTTTTTCGGTCCAAAAATTTTGAACTCTTAAGAAAGAAATATCGTGTGTGAGCATATGGGCATAATTTATTTCAAAATAATGATGGCATCAATCTACGACTAATAACATAAGTTAGCCAACAATAATAACACTTATCACGAAGAAATAGAGGTACCTGGTTTGATCCTTATCCGGTTTTATCTTACTTTCCTTTATATATATATATATATATATATATATATATATATATATATATATATATGTATAAAAGGAATATATATATATATATATATATATATATATATATATATATATACATCTATCATTCTCTACAATTATAGTTGATCAAAAATAGAGTTTTTCATTTAAAAAATTTGAAATGACTTTCAAGACTTTTTGGTGCCTCTTAAAAATAAATTAAAATTACCAAAATATAACCCTTTTAAAATTATTTAACTTTTGCCTTAAACTTTTTTTGTGTAAAACTAACAAATAGTAATAATATTTATGAAGTTATCTTAAAAGGCAGTTTTCTTAATAATTCTAAATCATCATCAAAGATGTTTATACAAAGTATTAAATAAAAAAAAAGGGTCACATATTTTGAAAGCAAATATTAGTATTAATTATAATTATAGTATTGATCAAAATAAAAAAAAGGTCTAATTGTATTAACATGGATTCTACAATCAATATTTTTGAAGATGCAGACTATTTTTTTATTTGAGCTTTTCGTCTATTTGTTCTTAATCCTCTAGATTTTTGGCTACAGGGACACTTAAAGATCTTGTTATATTCAATACTCAATAACATATAAATACTGCAGGACTGCATTTTCAATGCGTGTCAGCAAATATGAGAACAGCTAATGTGTTTGAAAAAATGCGTGATTCTCTGAAATGTAGAGCTAAAAAATGCACGACAATAAATGGGAATCACAGAACACCTCCTATAATGCTGACTGCAAAACTAATAGGTACTGTTTTGTTTACTGCATTGTAGAGATGACACAATTAATAAGAAAAGAAAAAAGAGGAAGATAGTTTGATTCATAGATATTGACTGTAGGATCCATGTGAATTAGATCTTTTTGAATTTAGATCTTTTTTTCTTGTTTTGATCAATATTACCTGGTCTCAAAATATAAGATCTTTTCTTTAATACTATACAGGGTGTCCTGCAAAGATTGTGCCAATGGTCGTGAGCGGATAGAGCACAGAAAAGTTGTTATACGATGTTAAAGTTAGCTAATCAGCTCCTGCCTATACAACAGAAAGCCGTCTCGTTTCTCTGACCTCCGACGTCCCTCCTTTGTTTTCTGTTGTAGATAGGCGCTGATTAGCTGACTTTAACATCGTATAACAACGAAAAGAAAGCTCGGATCAAAAAATGGTAAAGGACTTTTCTGTTCAGTTTACTGTGCTCTACCCACTCACGAGCGATGGCACAATCTTTGTAAGACACCCTGTATATCATGCCATTGTATTTAGATACTTCATATATTTAATATTCACTAGTAGATTATAGGAGTGATCGAATTCGCTAGAAGTTAATGTTACATAAATAGGCACTTAATAGTTGCTTTCCATTTACATCAAAACTCAGATAATTCTCACTTATGATGTCATAACTCAGTTGAATGCACGTTCCTTTTAAAGCTGAGATTCAACTAAATTTCTGCACACGATCGTGTGCTTTAGTGAGTCTAATAGACTCACATATAAAAGTAAGGATATGAACCTGCAATATCACTTGCGTGTTTCTTTTACTCATTGAATTGACATTTTATCTAAGTGTAAAATACTCACATAACTGAGTATCACTTGAGTACAAATGGAAAGCAACTAAGTACTTAATCTACATGCAATGCATCAGAGTCCATATTAATTAAGAGCTAAGATATTTTCATGATGCATGACTAAATCACGATTATGAAACGAAAACTAATAGTACCGGTAAGTCGTACCAAATAAATTGGAATAAAATGGAGAATTAAATGTAATTATTATTGAACTTTAAATAAAATGACGAACTTACGTCAATCCCAACCTTCAAATACACGAGCTATACGGTATGTAAATATTCCAGTTGAATGATGCGAATTTTTTTGCTTGGATAATTAGTCATCGCTCATTTTTGTTAATGTAGCCGTTGTACATACTTGTATTATTAAATAGCGAAACAAAACGGAAAATTGAATGTATGGAAAACAATGACAGACAGACAGACAGACCACCGCACATCATTCCACGTTTACATAATATTTGAGTTGAGGCATATATGTAATGCTACTATATTGCTAGTCACATATCTTCCCAATAAGCGGCGTTAGCGAAAATATTACGATGCAGACGTATATCAACCTCTCGCTTTCTCAATTGTGTACTTGATGCAATGCGCATGCGCGAATTTCGTTCAGCTAATAGTATTAAAGCGGGGAGCACACACTTTTGCATAAGCGCATAACCATAAACATAAAGAAATTGATTGGTCCACAAATATATGCATAAGAAAATGAACCAATCAATTTCCTTATGCTTATAATTATGCGCTTATGCAAAATTGTGAGCTCCCCGTTTAAGGCCATATATTACTTTGTTACGTCTCAGCGACGCTCTTTCTCTTGTAACGTCCTGCCAATTTTAAAAACTATATTTTAGCTAGTAATTAAGTACCGCTTTTATCCCTACAAAATACCTGTAGAATAATTATGTAATCCATTTGCTTTATTTTAATTGTTAACTAATTTCATTAATCGCTTATTATTTTAGTTCCATATGGTTATTTAGCCTAAAACCTGAATATATTTTAATCCTTTTAGTAATAATAATCGATGGCGCAAGGAATTGAGAATTCCTTGGATCGACGAATCAGGAAGCATTATTTAGAACTAGCTAGTTGTACAGCAGTGATTTTCTAGAACTAACCTGCCGATTACTTTAAGAACGAACTTGCGAGCGAGTTTCATACTCGATAATATCGATACTAATATCTAACTTTTAAGATTTTAATATTTAATCATACAGACAAATAGATATAATAATTACTCACTCTTAAATTGAGGAGTAAATGCGTCGTACTTTATGGAATCATAAAACGTATATAATAATAATTTGTTGACTACAATTTGTTGAATATTTATAATTATTTTATCCAAAACATCACATATAAAACTTTCAATACTATATCCAATACAATTATAATTTATAAATAATTAAAATCATATTAATTAAAACAAATTATTATATAATGCGTGAATGCTTCCATAAAGAAATGATTTTAATAAAATTAATATGCTTTATTGTAGTATCGATCAAGCGACCATAAATATAAATTTAAGAGGCTTATATTCTATGGAATCATAAATTATATACATTACATATAATACATATAAGTTATCTAAAATATCTATATTTTTAATAAACTATAGAATGCCATAACTTTATTTAAATTGCCAACTTATTATCAGAACTGAAATAAATAGAACAAATGATTCCATAAATTAATAAGCATAAATATTAACCATATTATTAAGGATTTTATATTATAAAATATTAACTAAGCTTAAGAAGAGAATGCGCATAAGAGGCCTCATGTTAGTGAAACCTGATATTGCGAGCGATAAGTCGAACGGACATGCGACGGCTACGACCACGAGCGCCGAAACTCAATAGTCAGATAAAAATATCGATCGACAATTCTCAGAAGAATTGTTGTTAAAAATCTTTCTTCTCAGAAGTCCTTCACTGAATCATTCTAAGAATCTTCCAGAGCGCGACGCGTGTGCTGCGCACGGCCCGAAGACCCTTTGTTTCGACAGTATATAAGCCGGCGATTTCGAACCTTCGGAGCAGTCAAATCGGGCAGTCAAATCGGAGCAGTCAATTCAGAGCATTACGTTCATTGCAGTCAAATCGGAGCAGTCAATTCAGAGCATTACGTTCATTGCAGTCAAATCGGAGCAGTCAATTCAGAGCATTACGTTCAGTCAATTCAGAGCATTACATTCAGTTCGGTCAGTCAATTAAGAGATCTTCAAGCATTCGATACCATTTATTCTTAGCTAACATTATTCATTACTATTTCCTTACTATTTCGTACAAGTGTTTGCTCCATATTATTCTTTCATTGTTCGCGTACTATTCACTATTCCATTTCGATTAATATAATTGTCGAATCAGTGTTAAGTTGTGTAAAACTAAAGAAATAATAAAGAACTTTGTGCATACATCTGTGTACTTTTATCCGGCCTACTTCATCCACGACCGAGGTCTTAAAGGACGAGAGAAGGGCTTAACAAGGTACGACCAGAACTTGAACAGAAGGAAAGATTTTTCTGCCACATCACGGTAAGTACTTACAATTACTATAAATCCCATCTTTCCATAAATATTAGAAACTTTATTTGAATTAACTGACAACCCCTAATATCAATTAATTACCTTTTCATCCTCTAAATAATAAGAAATCCTCTGTCAAGCATTAGCATGTGGCTGACAGTTTCCAGTCAGTCAACTTTAATCTATTATCCTACTATTATTTAAAACACACCCTAATATCAATACTAAGTAAGATTTATAAATTCCATGCAAAATATATATACTACTGTTGTCTTTTGAACCTGACTTAATCTTGCAACACTTTGCTTTTTTTTCCTGAAAATCCATCGTTGCCGAGCGCTTCTTACGGTGCCCCTGGCGACATTCGATCTCTTTTCTAAACCTTCCCTTTCCATCAGAAATTTAGAGTCATAATATAATCAAGTATTGATATTAAATAAAAGACCTTATTTAGACAATTCTCATAATAAATTAATTCGATCTAACTAACTCTCTATTATTTAGTGTCCACAATTTGTTAACTATTCTTAATTTCTATCATAATGTTCCTTTTCAAATCTTAATTCTCTAACTCTTACGGTTTCTAATTAATATATATATATCTTAAGTAACAAGCCCCTTGCATATGGTGAACCCGCAATACAAGCGGACTTGCCGCTAAAACGCAACCATAATCGATATCTTTCTTTTATTATAATATTAAAAGTCTATTCTTTAAACCTGATTAACCTTCGAATTACATATACCTAGTTGTGTCTATATCCCTAAAATACCTAGTGAAACTTCCTAGTAACCAAATAGTTCCGCGTCTACATCATTCCCCTAGATCCACTAGATTAGTCCTAGCTCTCGGCGTCCCTGGGGTATAGCCGGTGGAAGCAGGTTGCCCTATAAAAGTAGAGAGCAATCTTTTTCTCACTAACTGAGGTATAGAGAGAGAAAGAGCGTCGCTGAGACGTAACAAGAGAGAAAGAGCGTCGCTGAGACACGTCGCTGAGACGCAACACGTGTCTTATAAATAATAGAGGATAACGTTGAAAAGACGTTTAACGAGATTTAACGGCTACACGATGCCTATAAAATTCATCGGTCGCTCGACAGATTTTAAAGGGAAAACCTTATGGGAGATTTTGGGAAATTTGAGAAACTTCGGCGTCGGAAGACTCGTGATAAGAAATCGTTTCCAAAGATATCCCGAAGCCTGTTATATGAAGATACTGAAAGTCGCTGCAATGCCCTTGCCCGATGAAACTTATGTAAGTATTAATTAAAAATAATGATTAATTGTAATATAAAATAGTGCTTATATTGCAATATTCACACAGACATAACTTATTTTAGAATGACCGTAAAGTTATGGTACTAGTCGAGAGAGTTTTTCGCGGTCATAAAAACCCGAAACCTGTTCAGCTGGATTCTGTGACTTACAAGGCTGATTATATGTTGATACCCAAAGATCAGGAGCATTTGTATCTTGAGAATGCGAAATTACCAGAGAAAAGAATCTTGCCTAGAACAACAGATCTTCCACCGTTACTTGCACAAATCATAATGCGGCAGATGAAGGCAAAAGGAGAGAAAGTATCCGAGGAACCAAAATTATGTCTTAAGTATAATTTTGAGGGAGGTAGCGTTAAGAATTACAGATTAGCTGAAGAGGGAGAAAGTCCTACGGTGAAACTGAATTTTAATGTGGACGAGTCTAGTATTTTTTTCCCAAAGTCAGAAGAAGTCACGTCTTCATGAGAGCATGTATTTAATTTAGAAGAATAAATATATTTATTAGAAAAATAAATATTTTATAAATAAGTTCTGAAAAGTGTAATGCAATAAATTATTTTAAGCAAAAATAAAAATATAATGATCAGTCTAACTCTTTCAAAGCTCCGCTTTATTAAATGTATAGTCCAGTTCAGGAGTAAAACTATCCATTTTCTCTGTACGGATGACCTACAATTTACATGACAGTCATTATATATTTTAATTCTTTGGCTCTCAATCATACTGATACCTTCCAAAATTGGCGCATCTCCTCAACCTCCACTCTCTTTCTAATGAGCCAACCACGAACATATCTCTGTATTTGTAAGGCTGCATCTTCTTTATTCCATAGCCATGATTTTGGATAAATTGACCTAGGACTAGAAAATAATTCTAAAAAATAATTTCATAATGAAAGTATAGTAATATGTTTTTTTTTTCATACTGTGATTTTAGCCAAAGTTTAAATTGTGGTATGTCAAACACATTCAGCCAAGTACACAATCTACTTGGATGTCGCGAATTACGATTCCAAAGGATTTCTGCGAGATAATCCAATCCATTGAAAGAACATTTATGTGTCTGTAAAGCATAGTACATTTTTTTCTAAGATATATTTCGCGCATTGATTATCGAAATATCTGCAATACAATTATCCAAAAAACCAATCAATTATATTGAAAAAATTGAGGAAATACCATCAAAAGACATCGTTGAAGTAACGCCTATCCCAGAGAAAGCAGTTATCGAGGAAAAAAAAATTGTGATTGACGTAATTAATAAAAAACCAATCGATTATAATGAAAAAATTGAGGAGATACCATCAAACAAGATCGTCGAAGTAACGCCTATCCCAGAGAAAGTAGTTATCGAGGAAACAAAAATTGTCCAAGAATTGGCGGAAAGGATAGTGAATCATAATGAGAAAATCGATTTGGTTGAAGAAGAGGTCTAAGAAGATACGATCATTCAGGAAGAAGTTGCCATCCCGATGGAAAGGATATCAAATTATGAAGAAAAAATTGATTTAATCAAAAAGAAAGAATTAGTAAATGAAATAACTGTAGCGGAACCGGTAAAAGAGATACCAGTTGAAAAACCTGAAATAATCGAGGCTGAAATTGAGCGGGCAGCAGAAATCGAACCTGAATTGCCGGAGGAAGAATATTGTAATTATAAGAGTAATGAATTTTCTTATAGAGAACTTCGATTGACACTAATTTCAAACGTAATTCCAGTTGAACCCGAGAAGCATGTAGAATATGACGAGGGCGAAGAAGGCATTACCGATTACGAAAAATTTATCGCCGAAGAATTGCGGGACGCTCTAAGAAAAAATAAAATTCCGGAGAAGCCAAGAGAGATGCCTCGAGAAATTCCCAGGAATGCGGTCTATGAGGAAATTGATCGCAACAATGCCAGACCATCAAGAGAGCCTGAAGAACGACGAATTAAAAAAGAAATACCTGCAAAAGTAAACCGAATTATCTCGCGCAAACCTAAAATTGCAGATGTTTGCGATGAGACGTGCCCTTTCGTAAAAGAGCAGAAAGGCAAGCAGTTAGTTTATTTTCAAAAAAGAAAACCTCAGTACTGTCATTTTTCAAGAAATATTGATTTTTTCCTTCTTAAGAAAATCTGTAGGCATCATAGTTTATACATTATTTTGTATTTTATAAATCGAAATTTCTTCGTATTGCAGAACGTTTTATGCGCAAATTGAAGGAACGACAATGGGTCATAGATCATTATTATCTGCCAAAGGGCTTCAACTATTTCGAAGACGTATGCACGTGTTCTCTAGCTTGCATGGTGTACGCTCTAAGCAGGGATCCATTCGTGAGAAGCGTATTCGCGTCTCTCGCATTGTTTGCGGTCGGATTAAAGCTGTGCTCCGAGCTGGATGCATGGGAGATGCCAAATCGCGTTTCGTAAGATCAGATATTGACATCAATCGCTGTATAATCATTATTAAAACTATCCTATCAAATTGCAGTGGCAGTCATATTAAAATAAACGAGAAGCTATTTACCGCATAATATATTAGCAGTGACCATTACATTTTTTTTTTATTAAATATTTGAAATTATTCAGGATTTTATTGTTCTTCGACGAAGCGAAGTTTTAATGATCCGTAATATTGCGATTAGCGCGAGTAATGCCATTATTAACAATAAGATCGCTAAATAATAATTTTGCGAAATGCGTGATTCGTATTTTGGAAGAATCACACGCAGGATTATGTCATCCTGCCACTCGACGGTATTGTTTCGATCTGGAACATTCCTGGCGCGTCTAATATGACCGGCAGGACAATTCAGAACGCAATCCACAGGCTCCAGACACGCCATCGCCTTCACGGTGAGAGAAATTTCGTCAGTCTCCTTCATGCCATCGAACATGAATGCCTGGAAAATTAGATAGCTCTCCAATGACGATGCCATGTACTGTTCTCGAGGACAGATTTCGTGTACGTCCGAATTTAAGCAACCATCCTTGTCCAGGATCCACAAACTGTTGACAACCTTCTGTTGCTGTCTCTCTTCCACATAGTGCATCGTCACTTGGCCAATCTTAGAATGTCGCCAGCCTTGGAGTATGGATGGGTAAAAAAATTAGAATCGTATAATTAAGATATTTTGCAACATTCAATTACGGAGTAAAAGAAAAAATTAATGATGTTATGCAATTCTAATTTTTATCTGTATATTTGACTTGATTATATTAATTTTTATTAGTAAAATTGTATAAATAATATCTTTGTTACGCGTCTTTCTTCGGATAAATTTATCGATCTAGGAAACTACAAGTTACACAAAGCCCCTGTCGGAGTTTCAGAAACACCATTTGTCTTACTAAAGGAATAAAAATGTGTACGGTACTATCACCATGCTACTCAGCACTCTAATGCGCTTACCGTCGTCACCGTTGACTAACACGCGCAGCAGAATCTCTTCGCCGAGAACGACAGTGCCGCCTGATTGTATCCTTGTATCGAAAATGTTTTCCGAGTTGTAAGTCTTTCTAAACAGTCCCACATCCACGTCCAGAGCGTTCTTGGAACCGCCGTTGAGCATACTCGGAACATTTCTCGTTTTCCTGAAATCAACATATATATTTGAATATAATTTTCCTGCATTTTCCATCAGAGATAAAAGCTCATTCTTGCTGCCTTCCACCAAAAGATAAATGACACATCTTTCTTACACTTCCAGAGTTTTCACGTTGATTCGCTTTGTGTGATACGCGATCTTATCCTGTGTTTTACATTGTAACGTCACCCTGTGATCGTCTCTCAAACGTAGACCGGAAATCATTGGAAATCTCAGCTCGAGACAATACGATCGGTTACCCTCCGCGGAACAATCAACGACCCCGCAATCCCAGACTTGATCCCTTTCAAAATTAATGTGATAAGAATCCCTGACAGCTATCACTTGACAAGTTTCACGCATCACATTATCTATCACCGGCGGAGCCGAGTTTCTCGGTACTTTGATGGATGCTCTATGATATAACGAATTGCGTAACACATATGTAAGAAATAATCTAAATTAAACTCGAATAAATATGATAAACTTGTTAAAATTTAATGATTAATGATCAATTAATCTATTCTATTCTATTCTATTAAATTAGGCTTTTTATATTAATCACTTTTTTTTTCTATATTTTTGCTAAATTTTATTTAAAAAATATGTAAAAAAAGAAACAGAGAGCTAAGCGTAGATTACCTGAAGAACAATTCGTCTCCTGTGTTTTGACAAGACATCTTTTCTACATTGATGCGATTTGCCAAGGAGGCCGGTGTTTCACCGACAGCAGGAAGAGAAGGAGCAGGAGGAGGAAACTGGGTTGTAGTCTGTCGAGAATGTTTGCCTTGCGAAAAAGTGGATCGACGATGTTGGGGTCGATGATGTTGGGGTGCCTGTAACCCAGTGTCCCCCAGATATCTCATGTCTTGTAAACCCTTGCGCGTGAGAGCTCGCAAGAAATCCCGATCAGGGGAATGGTATAATTGGGATAGTTTCTGGTCTCGTTCGTTCCTATTACATTTCTACTATCAATTACCTCCGGCAAAGAGAAATCCGGAATCGAAGCTGGAGGTAAATAACCATCGTGGAGTACCGCCACTTTAGAAATGTTGTATTTGCGATGGAAATTTACAAAAACCGCGTCCCGAGATTCTAATCCCTCCGCAAAGTTTCTCAAGAATATCACGCTGACAAAGTTATTATTTTTCTTTTTTTCTTAACAATAACAAATGTTTAATGTGGCCATTTGTTGATCGCTGTTTTAATAGATATGTGTTGATCTAGTTTAACAATAAATATTAAAAATAAAAACAGCTGTTATTATTTTATATTTAAATTAAAAATTATATTGTATTTATGTATTTAATTTCAATAATATTAACTTTTTAAATATCTGACACATTTTCTCTAGTTGAAATATTAATTTGTATGTGTGATATTACATTTCAAATATTTCATATATATAATATTAAAAATGTTAAATTTTTAATGTTATTGTAACATTAAATAATATTTAATTATAATATTTAATTATTCTATTATATGAAATATTTCCTTAACTCAGGTGAATACCCGTGGCAAGTTGCCATCCTGAAAAAGGATCCTACCGAAAGTGTCTATGTCTGCGGTGGCACATTGATCTCGTCGCGTCACATTATCACCGCTGCTCATTGCGTGAAGACTCACGCCGGTCGTGATCTTCGTGCGCGATTGGGCGAATGGGATGTGAATCACGACGTCGAATTCTATCCCTACATCGAACGCGACATCGTCAGCGTATTCGTGCATCCTGAATTTTATGCCGCTACTCTCGCAAACGACATCGCCATTCTTAAATTAGACCACGACGTCGATTTCGGAAAGAATCCTCACATTAGTGCCGCCTGCCTACCGGACAAACTTGACGATTTTACAGGAACAAGGTATGTCTCTCTCCCCTTAATTTAAATACAAAGCAGCGAATCGCGTAAAAATTATTATCATCGCGAATTAAAAATTCAGAATTGAAAAATTTAAACTTCTATAATTTTCTGGATTTGCTAATAAAATAATTTATCACACACTATAGTGGAGAGAAGATTTCATAAGAGACTTTGGAGATAAAAATAATTGTAAAATATATAAAGTATAAATATAAAGTATTTTTATCTATATCTTATATTAAAATTAAATATATATTATTATTAAATATTATTTCAAGAATTCGATAAATTTTAGAACATTATTAAATGTGATTATTCTTTCTGAGCGATATCTTTATTAAAAATGTAACTCGTCTTTATTCAAATTTAATTAATAATCATGACATATGATATAGATGCTGGACCACCGGATGGGGCAAGGACGCCTTCGGCGACTACGGCAAGTATCAAAACATACTGAAGGAGGTTGACGTACCTGTTGTCAGCAATCACGTCTGCCAGCAGCAGATGAGACGAACGCGGCTCGGACCCAGCTTCAATCTGCATCCGGGCTTCATCTGCGCCGGCGGCGAAGAGGGCAAAGACGCCTGCAAAGGTGACGGAGGCGGTCCGATGGTCTGCGAGCGTCACGGCCGCTGGCAATTAGCCGGAGTCGTTTCCTGGGGCATTGGCTGCGGTCAGGCCGGCGTACCCGGCGTTTACACGCGCGTTTCCCATTATCTCGACTATATCCGTCAGATCGTAGACTATGAGAAAAGAAAAATCAATCCGATTAATAATGAGTCGTATATATTTTCTATCGTGTATAAAAAATTTACGGAATCTCTTGTCAAATTTTGCGAAATTAAGCAATCTTTATCATGTGCATAAAATTCTAACAGTGATTTTGACAATTCGCCACATTTTATTACAGCCGTAGAGAAAGCGAAAAGAAGATATATATTTATATACATATTATATTTATATTGAAATGTGAATTTTATTTCTGAGTAAGCAAATTTTATTAAGAACGGCCATTTTATTAAGACAGAGAAAGATATATATATATATATATATATATATATATATATATATATATATTTATTCGTTATTCAAATAACTTATGTCTCTATTCGTCTAGATTAAGTATTTTCTCCTATTTAAATAAATGTCTAACTTATTGTACATAATACATAAGTCTATATATATATATATATATATATATAGATTGCGTGTGTAAGTTATATTTTTGCCGATTAACAATACACGCACATACAATTTGCGAAATATGATTCGAATGTTCGGATCGTCGAGTAATGCATTTTCTTTGCAATGGCTTATATATATTTATCTCAATTTAATATAAATAAACAATTCTTACTCATATACTCCTGTGTATTCTTTTCCTATTCCTTTTCTGTCCTTTTCTATCCTTTTCTATTGAGCGCGAAAGTTATAGTGAGCGTGCGAGCAAGCGTGCTCCAAAAGAGACAAGCGCGAAATGAGGCGGCCGACGGACAACGACACCCGCGAGTATCGAAACGCGCTCGATTCTAAGATGAATAGAATCTTAACACTTTTGCTGTATTAATCGTACGCGAGATACGATTGTAATTCGCACGCGGCGGATAAACAGCGATAAATCGTCTGTCTCGGGATAGCCCCGGTAGTCACACAACGGCACTGAAATATGTCTATTTCTACGAACGAGACCGAATCTTTATCTCACTTGAGTAGCGTACTCGCGTCAAAGCACTCTGAGCGGAGTGCGTCGCGCTCGGTTGGCGGCTTACTTTTATATTGTCGTCGCCTTTTCGAAGGATCCAGAAGGTCCCCAAAATTTAGTCATTTCCGCCGACAGTTTTTAGGTGACTTGTTTGTCGCAATTTTACCTTAGATCCTTCGAGAAGGGCGACGATGTTTGTTGTTACCGCGCGTTTTCGCTCGGTCACAGAAAACGCTGCCTCACATCGCGCGCGCGGCGATGACGCGTCGCGCGGCAACAACATGCGAGTTCGAGATTGCTGCAATCTCGAACATCTATCCTGATGAGCGTCCCTTGGTGTGAAAATTCGATCTTGATCGAGGATCATCTACAAAACATTGCAATTAATCTTTGCAACTAATTGTCGCAAAAATAAACATCTCAAGGGATTTTAAGTACAAGATAAATAAACATTTTTCTTCGTGTAAAATTCAACTTCCGTTACTTCGCAGTACTTATGGCGTTTCGCGACAAATTATATTATTATTTTTCGTCGATTATCGAAATTCGAACATAACAGATATCACGAAGATGTTTCAAGACGCATAAGGAATTAGAAAATGCTGTTCGAGCAGTTTTTTTAACATCTAGAAAGTTAATTAACGTATTTAATTACCTCTAATTGTGCGACTTGTGCGTACGTTGTCCGTGGCGTCGTTAAACTAAATTTGAATCGGAAAATTTGAATGGCCGAGCAAACCCGAGGGCGCCCGAAGCTACATTCGCGATTATCAACGCCATCTATGGTCTCTATTTAGATTGAAAAAAAAAATACAATAATCTAATCTCTCTTGAAATATTAGTTTAGATGTGATTTTCGTGAAATAAATGTTAAGCGGGGAACACACACTTTTCCATAAGCGCATAACCATAAACATAAAGAAATTGATTGGTCCACAAATGTATGCATAAGAAAATGAACCAATCAATTTCCTTATACTTATGGTTATGCGCTTATGCAAAAATGTGTGCTCTTCGCTTTAATCTCATTATCGTGTCTTATGTAACGTCCTGCCAATTTTAAAAAACTATATTTTAGCTAGTAATTAAGTACCGCTTTTATCCCTGCAAAATTACCTATGGAATAATTATGTAATCTATTTGCTTTTATTTTAATTGTTAACTAATTTCATTAATCGCTTATTATTTTAGTTCCATATGGCTATTTAGCCTAAAACCTGAATATATTTTAATCCTTTTAGTAATAATAATCGATGGCGCAAGGAATTGAGAATTCCTTGGATCGACGAATCAGGAAGCATTATTTAGAACTAACTAATTGTACAGCAGTGACTTTCTAGAACTAACCTGCTGATTACTTTAAGAACGGACTTGCGAGCGAGTTTCACATTCGAAAATATCGATACTAATATCTAACTTTTAAGATTTTAATATTCAATCATACAGACAAATATATATTTAATAATTACTCATTCTTAAATTGAGGAGTAAATGCGCCGTACTTTATGGAATCATAAAACGTATATAATAATAATTTGTTGAATATTTATAATTATTTTATCCAAAACATCACATATAAAACTTTCAATACTATATTCAATACAATTATACCTTATAAATAATTAAAATCATATTAATTAAAACAGGTTATTATACAATGCGCGAATGCTTCCATAAAGAGATGATTTTAATAAAATTAATATGCTTTATTGTAGTATCGATCAAGCGACCATAAATATAAATTTAAGAGGCTTATATTCTATGGAATCATAAATTATATACATTGCATATAATACAAATAAGTTATCTAAAATATCTATATTTTTAAACTATAGAATGCCATAACTTTAATTAAATTGCCAACTTATTATCAGAACTGAAATAAATAGAACAAATGATTCCATAAATTAATAAGCATAAATATTAACCATATTATTAAGGATTTTATATTATAAAATATTAACTAAGCTTAAGAAGAGAATGCGCATAAGAGGCCTCATGTTAGTGAAACCTGATATTGCGAGCGATAAGTCGAACGGACATGCGACGGCTACGACCACGAGCGCCGAAACTCAATAGTCAGATAAACATATCGATCGACAATTCTCAGAAGAATTGTTGTTAAAAATCTTTCTTCTCAGAAGTCCTTTACTGAATCATTCTAAGAATCTTCCAGAGCGCGACGCGTGTGCTGCGCACGGCCCGAAGACCCCTTGTTTCGACAGTATATAAGCCGGCGATTTCGAACCATCGGGGCAGTCAAATCGGAGCAATCAAATCGGGGCAGTCAAATCAGAGCATTACGTTCATTGCAGTCAAATCGGGGCAGTCAATTCAGAGCATTACGTTCATTGCAGTCAAATCGGGGCAGTCAAATCAGAGCATTACGTTCATTGCAGTCAATTCAGAGCTTTTCAAGCATTCGAATCATTTATTCTTAGCTAACATTATTCATTATTAATTCCTTACTATTTCGTACAAGTATTCGCTCCGTATTATTCGTTCATTGTTCGCGTACTATTCATTATTCCATTTCGATTAATATAATTGTCGATTCAGTGTTAAGGTGTGTAAAACTAAAGAAATAATAAAGAACTTTGTGCATACATCTGTGTACTTTTATCCGGCCTACTTCATCCACGACCGAGGTCTTAAAGGACGAGAGAAGGGCTTAACAAAGTACGATTAGAACTTGAACAGAAGAAAAGATTTTTCTGCCACATTACGGTAAGTACTTACAATTACTATAAATCCCATCTTTCCATAAATATTAGAAACTTTATTTGAATTAACTGACAACCCCTAATATCAATTAATTATCTTTTCATCCTCTAAATAATAAGAAATCCTCTGTTAAGCATTAGCATGTGGCTGATAGTTTCCAGTCAGTCAACTTTAATCTATTATCCTACTATTATTTAAAACACACCCTAATATCAATACTAAGTAAGATTTATAAATTCCATGCAAAATATATACTACTGTTGTCATTTGAACCTGACTTAATCTTGCAACACTTTGCTCTTTTTCCAGAAAATCCATCGTTGCCGAGCGCTTATGGTGCCCCTGGCGACTCCCTCCTTTCTTCCTAAATTCTGAATATAATCCTTAAACCTCGTTGCCGAGCGCTTATGGTGCCCCTGGCGACTCCCTTTTTCCTAAATTTTGACCTCGTTGCCGAGCGCTTATGGTGCCCCTGGCGACTCCCTTTTTCCTAAATTTTGACCTCGTTGCCGAGCGCTTATGGTGCCCTGGCGACTTCCTCCTTTCTTCTTGAATTCTTTATATAACCCTTAAACCTAGTTGCCGAGCGCTGATCGAGGTGCCCTGGCGGCGTTTCCTATCAATTTAAAAATCTCCCACAAGAAATGACAACAGGAGATTAAATTAAAATCAAATTTATTATCTAATTTTCTGAACACAACCCAATCCTTGAACCTAGTTGCCGAGCGCTAATTACGGTGCCCTGGCGACATTACACATTCTCCCTAAAATTCCATCGTTGCCGAGCGCTTATTACGGTGCCCCTGGCGACATTCGATCTCTTTTCTAAACCTTCCCTTTCTATCAGAAATTTAGAGTCATAATATAATCAAGTATTGATATTAAATAAAAGACCTTATCCTTTAGGCAATTCTCATAATAAATTAATTCGATCTAACTAACTCTCTATTATTTAGTGTCCACAATTTGTTAACTATCCTTAATTTCTATCATAATGTTCCTTTTCAAATCTTAATTCTCTAACTCTTACGGTTTCTAATTAATATATATATATCTTAAGTAACAAGCCCCTTGCATATGGTGAACCCGCAATACAAGCGGACTTGCCGCTAAAACGCAACCATAATCGATATCTTTCTTTTATTATAATATTAAAAGTCTATTCTTTAAACCTGATTAACCTTCGAATTACATATACCTAGTTGCGTCTATATCCCTAAAATACCTAGTGAAACTTCCTAGTAACCAAATAGTTCCGCGCCTACATCATTCCCCTAGATCCACTAGATTAGTCCTAGCTCTCGGCGTCCCTGGGGTATAGCCGGTGGAAGCAGGTTGCCCTATAAAAGTAGAAAGCAATCTTTTTCTCACTAACTGAGGTATGGAGAGAGAAAGAGCGTCGCTGAGACGTACATCCGCTTGTATTGCGGGTTCACCATATGCAAGGGGCTTGTTACTTAAGATATATATATATATATTAATTAGAAACCGTAAGAGTTAGAGAATTAAGATTTGAAAAGGAACATTATGATAGAAATTAAAGATAGTTAACAAATTGTGGACACTAAATAATAGAGAGTTAGTTAGATCGAATTAATTTATTATGAGAATTGTCTAAGAAATAAGGTCTTTTATTTAATATCAATACTTGATTATATTATGACTCTAAATTTCTGATAGAAAGAGAAGGTTTAGAAAAGAGGTCGAATGTCGCCAGGGGCACCGTAATAAGCGCTCGGCAACGATGGAATTTTAGGGAGAATGTGTAATGTCGCCAGAGCACCGTAATTAGCGCTCGGCAACTAGGTTCAAGGATTGGGTTGTGTTCAGAAAATTAGATAATAAATTTGATTTTAATTTAATCTCCTGTTGTCATTTCTTGTGGGAGATTTTTAAATTGATAGGAAACGCCGCCAGGGCACCTCGATCAGCGCTCGGCAACTAGGTTTAAGGGTTATATAAAGAATTCAAGAAGAAAGGAGGAAGTCGCCAGGGACACCATAAGCGCTCGGCAACGAGGTCAAAATTTAGAAAAAAGGGAGTCGCCAGGGGCACCATAAGCGCTCGGCAACGAGGTCAAAATTTAGGAAAAAAGGAGTCGCTAGGGGCACCATAAGCGCTCGGCAACGAGGTTTAAGGGTTATATTCAGAATTTAGGAAGAAAGGAGGGCGTCGCCAGGGGCACCATAAGTGCTCGGCAACGAGGTCAAAATTTAGGAAAAAGGGAATCGCCAGGGGCACCATAAGCGCTCGGCAACGTGGTTTGAGGATTATATTCAGAATTTAGAAAGAAAGGAGGGAGTCGCCAGGGGCACCATAAGCGCTCGGCAACGATGGATTTTCGGGAAAAAGAGCAAAGTGTTGCAAGATTAAGTCAGGTTCAAATGACAACAGTAGTATATATTTTGCATGGAATTTATAAATCTTACTTAGTATTGATATTAGGGGTGTGTTTTAAATAATAGTAGGATAATAGATTAAAGTTGACTGACTGGAAACTGTCAGCCACATGCTAATGCTTGACAGAGGATTTCTTATTATTTAGAGGATGAAAAGATAATTAATTGATGTTAGGGGTTGTCAGTTAATTCAAATAAAGTTTCTAATATTTATGGAAAGATGGGATTTATAGTAATTGTAAGTACTTACCGTAATGTGGCAGAAAAATCTTTTCTTCTGTTCAAGTTCTGGTCGTACTTTGTTAAGCCCTTCTCTCGTCCTTTAAGACCTCGGTCGTGGATGAAGTAGACAAAAGTAGATAAAAGTACACAGATGTATGCACAAAGTTCTTTATTATTTCTTTAGTTTTACACACCTTAACACTGAATCGACAATTATATTAATCGAAATGGAATAATGAATAGTACGCGAACAATGAACGAATAATACGGAGCGAATACTTGTACGAAATAGTAAGGAATTAATAATGAATGATGTTAGCTAAGAATAAATGATTCAAATGTTTGAAGAGTTCTGAATTGACTGCAATGAACGTAATGCTGAATGATCTGAATGTAATGCCCCAAACTGACTGCTCCGATTTGACTGCTCCGATTTGACTGCCCCGAAGGTTCGAAATCGCCGGCTTATATACTGTCGAAACAAAGGGTCTTCGGGCCGTGCGCAGCACACGCGTCGCGCTCTGGAAGATTCTTAGAATGATTCAGTGAAGGACTTCTGAGAAGAAAGATTTTTAACAACAATTCTTCTGAGAATTGTCGATCGATATGTTTATCTGACTATTGAGTTTCGGCGCTCGTGGTCGTAGCCGTCGCATGTCCGTTCGACTTATCGCTCGCAATATCAGGTTTCACTAACATGAGGCCTCTTATGCGCATTCTCTTCTTAAGCTTAGTTAATATTTTATAATATAAAATCCTTAATAATATGGTTAATATTTATGCTTATTAATTTATGGAATCATTTGTTCTATTTATTTCAGTTCTGATAATAAGTTGGCAATTTAATTAAAGTTATGGCATTCTATAGTTTAACTATATAGATATTTTAGATAACTTATTTGTATTATATGCAATGTATATAATTTATGATTCCATAGAATATAAGCCTCTTAAATTTATATTTATGGTCGCTTGATCGATACTACAATAAAGCATATTAATTTTATTAAAATCATTTCTTTATGGAAGCATTCGCGCATTATATAATAACCTGTTTTAATTAATATGATTTTAATTATTTATAAAGTATAATTGTATTGGATATAGTATTGAAAGTTTTATATGTGATGTTTTGGATAAAATAATTATAAATATTCAACAAATTATAGTCAACAAATTATTATTATATACGTTTTATGATTCCATAAAGTACGGCGCATTTACTCCTCAATTTAAGAGTGAGTAATTATTATATATATATTTGTCTGTATGATTAAATATTAAAATCTTAAAAGTTAGATATTAGTATCGATATTATCGAGTATGAAACTCGCTCGCAAGTTCGTTCTTAAAGTAATCAGCAGGTTAGTTCTAGAAAGTCACTGCTGTACAACTAGCTAGTTCTAAATAATGCTTCCTGATTCGTCAATCCAAGGAATTCTTAATTCCTTGCGCCATCGATTATTATACTAAAAAGATTAAAATATATTCAGGTTTTAGGCTAAATAACCATATGGAACTAAAATAATAAGCGATTAATGAAATTAGTTAACAATTAAAATAAAAGCAAATGGATTACATAATTATTCTATAGGTATTTTGTAGGGATAAAAGCGGTACTTAATTACTAGCTAAAATATAGTTTTTAAAATTGGCAGGACGTTACAAGAGCAATCTTTTTCTCACTAACTGAGGTATAGAGAGAAAAAGAGCGTCGCTGAGAAGTAACACTAGCAATATAGTAGTATTACATAACTACTATATGGGACAAATGCTCGGTCTAGATATACTATGTCTATGGTTTAGATTGACAAATTAAATAAATTACTAAAATAAATATTAATTATAAAAATAATAGTTATTTTTATTCAATTTTTTATCATAATCTGTGAAACTGTTAAACTGTCGATCTGTCAAACTGTCAAACGACACGAGTGAAGTAAGTCATATTTTTTATTTTTACAAAAAAGATTTTTTTTAGCCATTGATACATACCGTAAATAAAACTCACCAAATAATGCGTTTTACACATACAGGACCGCCGCCATTTTCTCTAAAGCCATTGTACAATGCAAAGCAATAAAGCCTTTGCAGAATGCGAGGCGATAGCGATAGGCAATATCCAATGAGAACACTGCTTTTTCGAAAAAGTAGATCTTTTATTGATTATCATTTATCGCTATTCTCTTGTTCTTATCGCTATCGTCTCACATTGTGCAAGGGCTTTAAATCTTTCATTGGATATCGTCTATCACTATTGCTATTGACTGCGTTCAGCAGAAAAAGCAACTGTGTAAAATTCTTTAATATGATTGGTTTATGCATTTAGATCCGGCTGGAATTAAGGGCAAGATCCAATCATATTAAAGAATTTTATAATAGTTGCAAAGCTGCTTTTTCGGCTGAATGCAGCCATTGTCTTGTTTCTATCGCTATCGCCTCGCATTGTGCAAAGACATAGCGATATAAGAGAATAGCGATAACGAAAGGCAATATCCAATGAGAACATTGCTTTTTTGAAAAAGTAGATCTGTCATTGAATATTGCCTATCGCTATCGCTATTTCCTTATTCTTATCGCTATCGCCTCGCATTGTACAAGGGCCTTTAGAATGCGGCCTAATTTGGCTCATGATGACAGCGCTTTCTTCAAGTAAAATTCAGCTGAGTTCAGCTTGTACGTAACAAACATGGCTCCAGAGATAGAAAACATGACACGATAGAAATGAACAAGAATAAGCAAGTTATTGCTGATTCAATCACGCTCGTGATACTACACTGTCCACGGACACTTTGTAAAACTCGATTAATCGGATCTAACTTGTCGTGATGCTAAATAACGTCAAAAGTGAGATGATAATCGACGAGTGCAAGCGCAGCGAAGAAGACAATCCGCGGAGACAAGCATTGTCCAGAACAGATCTAGGATTTCGACCGCAAAAGGAATTAGTGTACAATAAATTGTTACCATACGCGGATAAGCTTGACGTAGAATCGCGAGTATGGCTCGCCGAGATCAAAGGAAACCTAGGACGTGCAGTCATGCTACGAGAGCTCAAGCCAGGATGTGTTTTTTGGACAAATAGATTGAATATGTGAGCAATATGTATAGCCTCGCTCTTGGCATCATAAATTTTTTAGATATTACATCATACTAATTTATTTATTAATATTGATTTTGCATTGTCTTCTAGATATATAAAACTATATGGGATGAAATTTAGTAAGGAAGATCATATAGCGTTTGTAAAATTAATATACGAACTTGTTACCATACCAAATTTAGATCCAAATCTTGTCAACAAATTTGGTACTACCTTAATTCTACTACTGAAGTAAGGGGAATAGAATTAAAGAGCATTGTAAATTTAGTTTGTACATTAGACATTTTTATATTGACGATTTGCTATCGAAAATAGTTTCAAAAGACACTATATACAGAATATTAAAAAAAAAATGGTTTAGGACTTTAAGAGCAGATAATACTCATGAAATGGAGGAAGAAGAAAAAAATTCTAATAAATATGAATCAAAAAATTAATATTGTTGGAGTTATGAATTACTTTTCAACAATAGATTATCTTACCATTTCTTCATCTAAAAGAAGAATTTCTTCCAAAAGAAACAAAGAATTCTTTAAACTGCAAAGTTTATAGATTTTCTACATGTCTTTCTTTTATCACATAAGCTTCACATTTTCGTACCACAGAACTTTTTAAAAAATTCCCAGCTTTGCTTTAACTATTTGATAGACATTTTATATTCTCTGATGTAGTTTATCATAATATTTTTACCTCGAGCATGAGAGCACTAGAAGCAAGAAAGTTATTTATTTAACCAAAATGAAGAATTGTTTATAACTCCAATAATATTAATTTAACGACCTATATTTATTGAGATTTTTTTTTTATTCCATGAGAATTATTTGTTTGTAAACTCCTGAATCCTTTTTTTTTAACACCCTCTATATACTTATACACACATACATATATATAGATACTCTATTGGACATAGTTAATCTCATTTTTTTTTTTTTTTAGGAAAAAAGAATTAATTAGTCCTGATGAGCTAGAACTTGCATGGAGACCTTTATATGAAATAATACGTCCCTTAAAAGAGAATTCAGCAGAAATATATCGTCAACCTTTATGGTTGAAAAATATATTACATTGCGTAATTCGCTCCGTAAAGATTTATTTCCCTGTAAGAATAATTTTTTTAAAAAAGGAGGCATTTCTTTTTTCCTTTTTCATTCAGCATGTAACTAATTCTATATTTAACAATATTGTTGCAACAGTTGAATGCCACGCAAGAAATATTAGATGAGCTAAGACCAACATTCTGTCCTTTTGATAGTATGACAATGTGTACAAGTCTTCAGACTTTAGAATGTTTTTTACCATTGCAACTACCTCCTAAGCATCATTCTATTGGACATCAGTTATGGTTTGATGAATTTATGACTATATGGAAAGTGTGTCACAATGCGCCACAGTGGGAAAACAATATGATGTGGTTAATGGCAAGATTGGCAACTCACAATATTGGATACATTGACTGGGAACCACATTTTCCCTTAATGTTCACTAGATTTATACGGTGCTTAAATTTGCCAGTAACATACAAGCAAACACAAAACAGCAAGAATCATAAACTAGAAATAGCACCAATAGCTCTATGGATAGTAGCGGTTTTGGTAAGATTGCCCGATTAATATGTGAATAGTAAGATATATTTTTTTAAAGTATGTGTATATACAGGGTGTCCGATAATTTGCGGATTACCCTTTAAGGGAAGGTAGAGTGTTATTCTGAATAGAAAAGTCCTGTACCATTTTGTGATTTTCTCAATATTTAAGAAAATATTAATTTTAAAAGATCAGCCAATGAAGTGCCGCGAAAAGCTCGTGGCGCGAAAATGCCTCCCACTATCAATTGATACTCGGTCTGCGGCGAAGCAATGGGAGGAGCAGTTTGCGAGCATGCTTCGCTATGGCAACCAAAAGAAATACACACATAATGCGCGCTCCGTTTTATATATGTGATCTTTTCATTATGTGTGTATTTTTTTCACAGTGGGAGGCATTTTCACGCCACGAGCTTTTCGCGGCACTTCGTTGGCTAATCTTTTAAAATTAATATTTTCTTAAATATTGAGAAAATCACAAATTGGTACAGGACTTTTCTATTCAGAATAACATCCTCTACCTTCCCTTAAAGGGTAATCCGCGAATTATCGGACACCCTATATATATATATATACATACGTACATATACATACGTATACACACACACACACACACACATACATATATATACATATATATACATATACATACATATACATATATATACATATATATATATATATATATATATATATATATATATATATATATACATACATAGAGAGAGAGAGAGAGAGAGATTGATTCAGAACAAGTGTAAGAAAAATTTGATATATTGTTCGGAAAGTTATTCTGAATAAAAAGTGTCATAGGTCCTATTTTCAATATATATTTTTCAATATATATATATATATATATATATATATATATATATATATTTTGCAAGTTTTAAAATTTTCTCAAGAATGAGAATTTATTATGAACATAAACTAAAAATAAATAATATTTTATATTTTTCTATTGTGCTTTAATTTCCTAAAAATTACATTGTATCAAACATGTGATTTTACTAAGCAGTAATAAAATTTTAAAACTTCTGTGATTACATAAGTGTATTGGGAATTTATATTCATATGACAATTTTTATTTAAAATAATTCTTTCCACAAATATTTTAATTTCAAAGCTTTTTACACTTATTCAGAATTATCCTGTAATATTTATTTCTTGCATATATACATTAATTTTACTCATATATATGCATATATATATATATATATATATATATATACATACATATATATCTTGTACAGGGAAATGGCTCAAGTGCACAGATGTATTTGGAAAAATTTCTAAAAACTATAGAAACATATTTTTATCCAGCCAATTTTGGACGATGGTTTGGAAAGTTAAAGGAACTTCTTATCAAACTTCCATATCACTTTATTTTACGCTTACACAAGTATGTAGATATTTAATATTTGCACCTTGATTATAATATTTATATTATTTTATATTATTTTCTACAAAAATTTTCCCTCTTCCCCATCTCAGCACAAGTAAAATTTATTTTAAAATATATTTTTAAGATAACCAATTAAATAAATATACTTATGATTTCAGAGAAAGATATGCGAAGGTAACATGGGAAACTTCAATTCCCGATAATTACAAATTAACTGATAGTGATGTTGATGCCTTTGTTAAAAGTATGTTGCCTGTAGCTATGACAGCTATGTTCAGTAAATTTGGTGTAAATGACGCCTGCCACGCTTTACAGTACCTTGCTACTATGAGACCGAATTTAGTAATACCAGATATGTTAGAAAGAATGTATTCTACATTTGATTCCTTGACTGAACCGCATAAACTTACAGCCTCAATGATCTGTATGGTAGCTGTTGCCAGACCAATGGTGCAAGGTTCTAGGAATATAAACACAGGTACAAAATTAACAATTTATAGATATATTCAGGAACAATTTAACAAAATAAATATCAGATATTCTTATAGCTTACATTAAAAGAGTTGATTTTGAGATCTTTTTCATAATAGCATTTAAGGTCAAATGGATATCTCTGTTTGATGCATTTGTTGAAATCGTATATTTATATATAACATTTTTTTCTCAAATGTCTTATTTTTGAGATATTTTACCGGTCCGATACTTTTTCCTCACCCGGTATATCTATCTCTCTCATGTATATATATAATTTTATCTTTGTTTTCTACAGGTTACACATTCTTGGAAGGACCATCGCACGTATTGCCATTGCTGTTTTCATCATTACCTGGGATCGATCCAAATGATATTGGAAAATGTTTTGCTACGTTCCGTTTCATTTCCGTTTATGCCACGCTAATCCCCATTGTGGATTCCTCTAGATCAATTGCGATTATGACAGAGAATGAAAGGATGATTTGCGAAGCGACATCGCGTTTCGAAGATTTTATACTGCAATTTCTGGACAGGGTATTCATGTTCATAGATTCCAGTTCGTTGGAAAGCGTGCGGCTCGAAAACCGCGGCGGTAACTTGAAAAGCAAACTGGAGTCGATCGCGGAAACAGCACTCTCTGGCGTATGCACGACACTTTTGATGGAGACCAGTGACGCGATTTTCGAGAGTGCTTTGCATAAATTACGTACGTTCATGACAGAACGTATTCTCGAGACAAAAGTTGCAGGCCAATTGGCAGCGGTTGTGTGCAAGAGTTTCTCTCGCTTTAATGGGCGCGATACACTGCATGCGCTGGTGCCTGTACTTACACAAACTATCTTACCGCTTGTTAATGAAGAAGAGGATGTATTGAAGGAAGAGAATTTGGATCATCGCCTTCTACATGCTATGCTCATATTGTCCGCGATTGTCGATACTCCAGGAAATAACTTGATACCACATATGGACACGCTGCTCAAGGTCCTCGATCGCGTTCTTCTCTTAAGATCGATAGACGGAAATAAACTAGCCTGTCATCTACTAAAATGTATTCTCTGGTCATTGTCGACTATTACTCCATGCCAATATAAGTCCAGCAAGAGAGACTACAATGATCCTAACTATCCTTACATTAGAGATTGGGGTCAAAGCGTAGATATTGATAACTTTTGCATCAAATGGTATATTCCTGGCGAAGAAGAGATTGCTGCTATTCAACGAATATTCTCAAGATATTTGACAATTCAAATTGACAAGCTTAATAGATACTGCAAAGATTCTAGAGTTCTAGATAGGTCAGTTCGCACAATTTTTATTTCAATATTTTATATTTGAATTTATCTACAGAATTTAAATTTATAATAAAAAGCACATACAAGTTAGATTACTTTGCATTAATAGAAAACAAACTTATGTAAAATATATATTGAGCCTTATGTAAAATGTTTAGATTAAATTTCAAATGATGCATATATATATATATATATATATATATATATATATATAATAATAATAATAATAATAATAATAATAATAATTATATGAATAATTGTAGGGAGGAGTTGTTCTCCAGTTTAAACATCATATGCAGCATTATTAGAGGTTCCGAATCTGTCCTACCAGTTTGGACAGAAACACCACTTGAAGTAGTCAAATCTTCCTTAGAGTGGAATGTATCTGTATTGCCTGTATATGGAATGAGCGGACATGTTACAATGCCTGATGGTAGCAATGTTAGGCATCATCTCACTGAGATTATGAGCCGAGTCCAACAAACGATGCTTAAAAATGCAGAAGACAATACGAAGAGTTTCTTTGCATTAATACGGGTGCGTGTGTGTGTGCGCGCGCGCGCGTGGTGTGTGTGTGTGTGCGTGCGTGCATGTGTATGTATGTATGTTTTTATGCATGTGTGTTACGCGTACATATGCATATAAATCATTTCATGAAGATTTTACTCGGATATCAATATTTTTGCTAGTAGAACTCATCAATCTCGTCACACACACACACACACATTGTACAAAAATGTGTACATGTATATTCACAATTTTTTTTGTGCAATATGTGTGTGTGTGTGTAATGATAATTTATTGAGTTTTACTAGGAAAAGGACAAAATCAATTTTTTTTTAAAGACACAATATAATATCTTATAAGAAGGATACATAATGCAAACAATTTTTAAATATAATAAATTTTATAATTAAAACATTTTTTTTGTTAAAATAATAAAAATACATAACACAATAATTCGCTTCAATGCAGATTAAAAAAATAAAAGAAGTTTCAAAAAGCAAGAATCAATAATATATATTATAGTAGTCTGGCGCCTTGCTCACTAACAATAAATCATGGCTTAGATAGGTTCTTATAATGTTTTTACAACTTGATACATAGAAACATAAATTTTTTAATGCGTTTTTTTTTGCAAGTGTTTAAGAGTTAGGTCGTATTATTTTATCATGGGCTAGTGGAGGAGTAGGACTATAATATACAGGGTGAATCATTTCAATCAATACACGCAAATATCTCGTAAAGTAAGATGGAAAAAAATATTTTATACAAAAGTTGTAGAGTTAAGAGGGGAACCTGATGGTGATCTTGACTTTGATCTTGGAATCAAATTTAGGGGTCATCTTAAGGTCAACTTGATTTTCTTAAGTGGAATTACCAATTTCTTATATCATATTCTTGTAGCTGGCGTCAAGACATTTTCAAAACATTATAATAAAATATTTTTTCATAAAGTACTTTTTGAGTTATGAGACTTGAAAAATCGTATGCTGCGCGTAACACGGCAGCATACGATTTTTAATTCATAATATTTTTAATTCTATTTCTTTTAACGCTACCCAGGAACAACGTGGACGTAGTAGTTTTTTATTCCCCTTGGAGTGCTTGAGTTTAGTGTGAGTCTCTTTGCTGGTGCCTCATGTCTGCTGTGTTATGCGCAATACGATTTTTCAAGAACTTTTGTATAAAATATTTTTTTCTATTTTGCTTACTTTACGAGATATTTGCGTGTATTGATTAAAATAACTCACCTTGTATATTAGACTTGGCGAAATTGGAGAGTGCTATGTCTGATATTTCCCTTGTTAGATACTTATTAAAGTAAAAGTTTTAGATACAACATTTCGAAGGATATTTGTGGGAAAATGCTATTTTATATATTTTTTAAATTTGCTAAACTTATGTGTTTTATTACTTTTTCAAAAATATTTTATTTAAATTACAGATTTGGTCTAGTTTGTTACTGGGAAAAATACGATTGCGCGAATCGCATGATGAACGACGTAAGACTTTTCAAGTCGCCAAAAGGATATTTGAAGATAAATTGATAGGAAACAAGGACCGGATGGGTCCATTGATACTGGAACGTTGTGATATTCAGCATGAGCTCCGAATACTCGCGCAATCGATCGCATTAACGGAGATTCATAAACGAATAATGTTGGAGCTATTCACGCTAGCGATAAGCAGATACGCAGATGTGCGTTCGAAAGCTCAATTCAGCCTTTTCTCTGCCCTAAAAAATTTCCCATATTCTTATACATTTATAGTTCCCCGTCTTATTGATATTTTGGCAAAAGATACCGAAGAATATCACGATGCGTATAAGGTAATAATGATAGTTATAAAAATGCTAATTATTAAGAATAATTGCTGAAAAAATAATAACATTAAATTTTTAAACTATTTGAAAACAGGGTGTTTTATATATGCTGCTTGGACCGCAACATGTTCCCATTATTACAGAGAGAGACTGGAGTGTGTTGAAATCACTGTGGCCAGCCATCGTACTTTCCAAGCCATCAGAAAAACTTTCTGTGATTCGACTTAAGGAGAATATTGTAAATACTATAAGCAAATACTTTTATATGAATACAATCGAACTCCAAATACCTGACAGATGCCTGATAGCTGCGCGCACATTGTGGAAAAATTTCCCGCAACCGACACTGCCGCAGCCTAATGAGATTGAAACACAAGAGGGCGCACAAAACTTAAAGCAATTTAGTGAATCTAATCTAATGATGTATACCGGTTTGCTTGATGAACTATTACGTTGTATACTTGAAGAATCTCTACACTGGCGACATAAATTAATGGCAATGAGTTTTATACGGGATTTGGTTCAGCCAAATCAAATCTATTCCGCAAAAGTAGTGCGTTATTTCTTGCAAGCGCTTATACATGATTCCTTGGAAGAAAGAAAGATTGCTATTAAAGTAGTAGTATTTATGTTAAAACAACAAAAGCAAAAACATCCAAAAGTATGCAATTTTTATTACATGTACAATAAATATTAATTATTTATATAAATTGTTGGTTATACATTAAAATGTTTACTTAAAGGTGACAGTTGACATATGCAGTCTGTCTAACAAGAACATGTTAAAGGAGAGCTCAGAAGGTCAAAATATTACGCCCGGAATAAGAAGTGACAATTCTTGGCTTCAATACAATTATGAGACTCGTCCGTTGACTACCGAGCAATGGGATGAATGTAGATACGTTCATCAACCATACGTGGGCTATTATGTCTGGCCAAAAACTTTGGAAGTATATGCGCCTTCATCTCAACAGCCATGCCTCGATATGCAAATGCGTGAGCTAACAGATTGCGAGCGAGAAGTCCATCTCTTTTTTGACAATCCACAGAACATCGAGAAGTTCATAAGTTACCTCAGTCTGGAAGAGAAGAAGGGCAAAGACAAATTCAATGCGTCCAGATGTTTTCTATTTAAAGGCTTGTTTCGCAATCATGGAATCGTCTACTTGAAACATTTTTTGCCGCATTTGCAGCGACTGGTGACGGACAAGCACGAGAGCAGCCAACGATGCGCCGCGGAAATCACAGCTGGGATCATCAGAGGTGCCAAGCATTGGCCATTTCAGATGGTGTGCGACATGTGGCAAGCGTTGTTGCCCATTATAAGAATCGCGATTGTGAATCTAACAGAAGAAACTGTCGTAGACTGGGGTATATGCCTCGCGACGGCACAACAACGTAGGGATCCAAATAGGCACCACTGGCTACTAGAGTGCCTGATGGAGGAGCCGCTTCTGAAAGACTCAGAATCTTCCTTCGTAGAATGCGGTCGTCTTTACGTGCTGCAAGGCGCCTTGAATCAACAGTCGTGGCGAGTCACAGAGTTACTGCAACGTCTATTAGTGCGCTTGGAAAATCGATTACTCACTAATCCGTTTCAGAACGTTCGTGAACGCCTAGGATCAGTGCTGGTTACTGTATTCGACGCTGATCTAAAATTTCCGCATGGCTCATCCGACACTGCAATACCGCAAATGCAGACTTTGATTGATAAAATTATACCAAAACTGAAACAACTTATAGAGGACGATGATGCAACCAAATTAAATGGTTTAGATAAAGAGAATTTATTACAAAAAGTTGCTAATGTTTCATTCGATGAATTAAAGGAAGTATCCATAGCAGAAGAAGAGGAAATTCCTAAGAGATTGCTAAAAACTGTCTGCAAATGGATTATAAATAGTCTATCTCGTTCGCAATACGCTGCGAGATCAGGATATTATGAGATATTTCCGATTATATGTCAATTAGAAAGCTCGGAAGCGGACGAAGAACTAAATAAGTTGTGTTTATGTACCCTGGCAACGCTCGCGCAAGCGTTCACATTGCCAGAAGTTATGTCAATAGCATTGACCGCTGTGAAGACAATGTCCGAGCACTCGTCATGGTCTGCTAGATTCACTAGCTTGGAATTCCTTCAAGTATTAGTCTTTCATAACATGGGTATAATTCTTAGTAACATATCGTGGATTGATTGCGTTAAGAATATCGTTCTGCGCTTATTAGAGGATGAGCGTTTAGAAGTCAGGGAGAAGGCCAGTCTGGTACTCGGGGGATTGTTGCACTGCACGTTCATTGCAGATGGAGAAAAATTATTGGCAAGTGGCTAAAATGTTGTTACTTAAAGCTTTTGTCTCACGTAGTAATCGCATTAGCGTTCCAAAAAAGTTGAAGACAAAATATTTTTTATGATTTTAGGAGGAATTCAAGAGAAAGTCGAGGACGCGGTTGCACAAGAAAAATAATCAGACCGATAATGCGTTGAAAAATATAGAAAAGGTCGATGCGATACGTATACGTCATGCAGGTATACTCGGACTATGCGCTTTCATTCGCGCCCATCCGTATGATGTGCCGAAATATGTGCCTTCAGTCTTCGAACATCTCGGTTTTCATATGAATGATCCGCAACCCATACCAGTAATTTTATCATTTTTCTTGATTTTTTCTTTAAATATTTCTTGAATACATTACTAAATATATATATGTTAACAATTGTTCAACTTGGATATATGATTATATTAATGATATATAATCAGTTTTCTTGTAATAAATATTTGACTTACAGATGACAATAAGAAAGACTCTGAGTGATTTCAAACGAACACATTATGATGGCTGGACAGGCATGAATGGTCATGCGCAACATTTTACAGAGGAACAATTGGCTGTCTTACAAGATCTAACGGTGCCACCATCACATTATGCTTGAAAGAGAAAGAGAAAGATCAAAGATTAAATCAGAGAGAGAAAGAGAGAAAGAGATAGGTAGATAGATTAGGGATTAAATTTTATAATTTAATATGCAAGTTTGCATATAATAAAAGTAATAACCGAAACACTAATTCTAATGCAAATTATGTCCGAAAAAAAGATGTAATATGTTCATTAAAAATCAAATGACATTTGATTAGTTATCATTTATATCATTGTCACGTTTGCTATGATTTTTCCAAGGTCAAATGTTGACGTATTATTCAGCCATTATAAACATAGTAATTGAAAAATTTTTCGGCGTTTCTGAAAAGAATGGGAGAATAACTTTTTATATATTGAAACCCAAATAATAGAGTGATCAGAAGATTATTCAATAATGTCTATTTTTAATTATTTATAATTTACGACGTCACTGATCAATAATGGATATTAGAAGCATTTAAAAGACGTCATTTTGAAGATATCTTAAAATTGTTCAAGTAAATTCTTTTATAATTTGTGTATTAAGATTGCTTTGCATGTACAATAGTAACTATTAAAATTTAAAAAAAGAACTGTTAAAATTTCATCAAAGAGCTGTTAAAATTAAAAAAAATATATATTTCTTATATTTATACTGTTTGAAAAATTAAACAAATAAATTTGAATTGTGAAAAAATTAAAATATGACAAAATAATATGGATTTTGACGTCTTTGTAAATGAAACATAATTGTAATTAATATTTTTCTTAATTTATGGCAAAAATTTTTGATTGTGAATATCTGCTGAAATCGATTGGCAGAAACAATAAAAAACGAGTAATTTGCAGAAAGAGAGAGAGACAATATTTTTCTACAATTTTTAGTAAATAACTTTTAAAGGAATAAATGGCTCTAAATCAAGTTTTACACAAATATTTATTAGAATTTTCTTAATATATGTGAAAATTTTTATTTTATTGGTAATATTTTTTCCTTGTCAAATTTATCAATAAGTGCTACAATACACGATTTTCCATAAGAGTAGTAACTTTAAACTTAAATAATTTCCAAACCGTTAAAAAAATTGTGCTCAGTTTTTGTACAGATATTTAAAAGAAATAGTAGAACAGTCTATGAAATTTTCATGCTTTTAATATTTCGATATATGACACAACATTCTTAATTCGCTGCAAATTAAAATTCTCATCTTTTGATCACTTCAATGAATCTACTCAGGATTTTTTTATAAATTTCTGAACATATGTATGTCCTTGACAACATATATCAAGGTCATTGAGATCGCTCTTAATCTTAAGTTTTACCAATCCCTTTCCCGCCAATATTGCATTAGTTTTTTTCGTTTTTCACGGCAAATATGAATCAACAAACGTTTTAATTAGTTTTTCCGTGACCAACAAACAATTGCGCATCGATTGAATTAAGATTAAAAGAAAAATAATATTTTTCCGGTTCACATAAAATTTTATTTCGTATTTTCAAAAAAAATATTAACCAACAAATGTGTTGTAATTAGGCCAACAATCACTAACAAATGACAAACAAACAATTCGTTAAAAAAAAATTATAAAAGTGAATGTTGACCGGCTAATTTTATGAAGTGGTGAAAATCTGCTAATTTTGATCATTATTAACTTTTTTGTAAATATTATATAACTGATGATTTTATGTATAATATGCGAAACGTGCAAAAAGTATGCTTTGCTGTAGTTTGATTTTCTACCACCAGAAATCGTGGTGCTACATGTCAGATCCCAATAGACATTTGTGCTCCATAGTTTATGGTGATAAAAGCTTCGATCTTTTATATTATTTACAGTTATTTCAAGTTATTTCAAGAAATTGTACATACATAACACAACGATAATGAATACGAAAGAAAAAGAGAAGTACATTGAGGAATTCGATTTTCCATATTGCGATGAATCTTCGAAGTATGAAAAAGTTGCAAAAATTGGCCAGGGAACTTTTGGGTAAGCGTAATCTATTTTAAGGTTATGTAATAATGTTATTAAAAGATTTTTATAATTTGTAATGCTTTATTTGTAATTATATTTTTAATTCAGTTAGAATATATATATATATATATATATATATATATATATATATATGCGTGCATGTGTGTGTTAATAATCAACTTTAAAAAAATAAATATCTATATAATGTACATTAATATAATACACACACACACACACATATATATAGTGAATATCAAAACACAGCCTGCATGTTACATAAGTCTGTAACACTAGATTTAGAATTGCGATATATATAAATTTTCATCTTTTTATTGGCGTTAATCTTTATTTTTTCTTATAATTACACTCAAACATATCTATAAATTTTAAAAATTTTATTTGGATTTTTACTAAATATTCTCCATATGAGAGTAGCATATATTATTATTTGTTATTTACATACTTAATTACATTTTAAAGTTTATATTTTGGAGTAGAGTAACATTTGATTAATAAGAACAAAAAATTTTTTTTTTGTGCAGATTAATCAATAAATGTTATTCTATTGTAAGGAATAAATTTTAGAATGCAACCTTGTAGTTTATTAGTCATCTACGATTGAATGAATACATTAATTTACGTCATTGACTTTTTTTCTATTATGATTGCTCATACTATGAAGTTTATATTATTAGTGATATTTATATTCTACACTTTGTACATCCATGAATATTTTTAAGAAGTTATACTGTATTGATTTTTGGATTTTTACTTAATTAAGCTTAAATATTACGATCAAATGATCATGATGAAATAATTATTTAGATTTTATATTATGATATATTTTTTTGTTCAAATTGCATTGCAAGCAATTACACAGCTTGCGATCAATTTTATTATCATTCTTTGCTTTTTATTCTATCCTTGCTATTCACTGTTGCAATAATACAGTCTGAACGTATAAATATTTGACTACTATCTTATACTTACTACTATCTTTTTTTTATATAAAAATGTAATTTATATTTAAAAAATTTAAATCTATTTGAATACATTTTTCAGAAATATGAAAGAAAAATTATATATCCACTGTATTTATTATATAGCTACTATTATATAGCTATTATATAACTACATTATAAATGTGTATTATATATATCTAATTTTTTATCAATTTTTATATTTTAATTAATATATATATTTATTTTACAGAGAAGTATTTAAGGCTAGAGACAAGAAAACGAATAAGAAGTTTGTTGCAATGAAGAAAGTTTTAATGGACAATGAAAAAGAAGGAGTAAGTTTATATAATATAATTATGGTTATATAATAACATAATTCAACCAAAACTTTTATTGAAACACAAGGACAAAATTAATTAAATTTTATAATATTTTTGGTGCTGAATATATTTCCAGTTTTCAAATTCTGTCCAATTCATGTCACAATTTTGAGAAATTTTCAGTTTAAGTTGTAAGAAAGATTATTTTTATTTATTTTTTTTTAAGTATATTTTATATCATATTATAGTTATAGCATGTGACGTATTGGAAAAATTTTATTGCAATCAAAATATACATTACATCATTTCTTTTTTTGAAAAATAGTTTATCAGATTATTTATTAGATTATTAATTTTTAAAAGTAATTTATTACCATTACTCAAATTATAGTTTGATGTTACTCAAATGATAATGAGTTGTTACAATTTTCGTTTCTTTTTTTGAAATTAATATAAAATCAATTTGAACATTTAAAAAATTTACATGTGAAATTTTATTTTATATTAAAATATAAAAAAAATTGATAATTTTAATTGTTATTGATATAAAATGTGTAATAATTTTGCTAATAATAATTAATTTTGAATAAAAAACAACTTTAAAAAGTTATAAAAAAGCTTTTTTAAGAAACAAATATATATATAAAAGCTCTCAGAGTTAAAATCAAATTCTGAAAAAAAGGCAATCAGCCAAGCATAATATATAGAAACGTCTGTCTTTATATTCCATCTCTTTTATTATAGAGTTGTATTATAGAGTTTGTCTTATACAATAAAATATATTGCGCTCCACATAACGCGTTTGGCTCTGATTATCTTTTTTCAGAATTTTAATTAGCTTTTTTAAAATTTTTAAATGCTGTTTTTCTTGCAACTTTAACTGCAAATTTCTCAAAATTATGATGGAGCAATTTGGTATCGAAATCGTATTCAACATTAAAAAAAAAAAAACTATGGAAAGTGATTAGTTTTGTTTTTTTTTTTGTTGTTGTTGTGCACTGTATAATTAAGATATCAAGAATATCTTAATCTGTTATAAAAACCTAGTTTTTTTTTACTCATTTATGTTAATTTGATGTAAAATAGATAACTTTATTTAATATTTTTAAAAAATGTTTTGTAATTTATTTTAAATGTATATATATATATATACACAAGGTGGGACACATTTAACATGTTACAAGCTGTTTTCTCTGAAACTTAATGTCGTACAAAAAATGTTTCAGACAAAATTTAGGATTTTGAGGGAGAAAGAAGTTGATAACCTTGGATTTTAATTAAGAGCATTTTTCAAGGTCATATGAAGATCAATCAAATTTTTTTTAAATCAAATTATTCTAATTTTTTATAATAATTTTTAATAAAATTTTTGTAAATAATAAATCGATTCCTCGCATATTTGATGTAAAAAGTTATAAGGATAGGATCGTTAAAGATTGAATAGTTTACGAAATATTTTATATTTTAATTTCACATAGTTTTACATAAACTATAAAATACCTCGTAAAATATTTATTTTTTGATTATCGTACTGCAATATTTTCATGCATAAAATAATGAGAGAAATCATTTAGTGTAAAGAAAACAGTTGTTTTTAAGAAAAAGTATGAATATGCAACTAGCAGTTACATATAAAATTTTGTTACAGTTTCCTATTACAGCATTACGAGAGATAAAAATATTACAATTGCTGAAACATGAAAATGTTGTCAATCTTATAGAGATTTGCAGAACACGAGGTAAATAATATACTGTTTTATAATTATTAATAAACTATAACGTGTAGATGTACCTGTCACTTTGACAGCATCGTGTCGCTTTAAGCTTCTGCATACAAGATGCATCAACACGTTACATGTGCCAAGAGGCAACGTCTCTTAGCCAATTAATTTTTCGTTCTAATAATAATCGTAAATTGATTAGCTATCGTATCACTTTTTGTCGCGCGGCAAACGTTTCCGCGTCCTGTGTGCAGAAACCATTACATTATGTTATGTAACATGGTATTTTTAATATGTATATATACTACTAATTTTAGTTAAAAAATAATTTTTTATGAAGGTTTTTAATATCTTCTGTTACTTGTAAATGAAAAAGTAAAAATAAAAAATTCAGTTTGCAAGGTCGATTTTATTCTTCCAGAATAAACTTGTACAATAAATAAAAATAATATTACTTGTCAAGACACTTTATGACCAATTATTTTATAAATGTTTGTTCTTATTTAGAAATTTTTCTTTATAAAAATAATCATTAAAATTTTTAAATATAGCTAATTTTTATAATTTTTATATATATATATATATATATATATATATATATATATATATATATATATATATGTGTGTGTGTGTGTGTGTGTGTGTGCTTTCAGCAACTCAATACAATCGGTATCGTTCTACTTTCTATCTAATATTCGATTTCTGTGAACATGACTTGGCTGGCTTGCTGTCAAATGTAAATGTAAAATTTAGTTTAGGAGAGATAAAAAAAGTTATGCAACAATTATTGAATGGTCTTTATTATATACATAGTAATAAGGTGAGAAATTATTACATATTTTATTTTTTATAAGTATTCTTTACATATATTTAATAAGAATATTTTGTTATTTTATAACATAATAATCAGCATCATCATCATTATCACCATATTCATTCACCATTATCCATCATTATATCACCATTCACCATCATTATTACTCTTAATATTATCATTATAATTAATTAAAAGAATTACATTCTACAGGATGGCTTATTTTAATTTATCCACTCAAATATCTTAAAACCTATAAATTTTAGAAGGAAACTTTTCAGATAAAAATTGTTTGGTTCTGAGGGTTGATTGTCAAATAGTGTAAAAAAAAACAAATAATTGTTATAAAAAATATATTGTAAATAATTATACTTTTTTTAAAAACAATTATTTTCTACCAAACAACTTTTGTCTAAATAGTTTTCTTCTAAAACTTATAGATTTTGAAATATTTGAATAAATTAAAATGAGCCATCCTATAATGTTAGATTATTGAATATTTATTATATTTATATATTATTATAAATTAATTCATTAAAGAATAATTAGATTATAATCCAATTATTCTTTAATGAATTAATTTATAATAATAATAATATAATAATAATAATAACAATAAGAATAATAATAATAATAATGATAATGATGATAACACTAGTTATTATTTATTATTATCACGATAAAGATAATAAATGGTAAAAAATAATATATTATTTTATATATCATAGATTTTACATAGAGATATGAAAGCTGCTAATGTCCTAATAACAAAGAATGGTGTACTAAAGTTAGCTGACTTTGGCTTGGCACGAGCATTTAGTGCAAAAAATGGTCATTCAAATCGTTACACAAACAGAGTTGTTACTCTTTGGTACCGGCCGCCTGAACTTCTACTCGGTGATAGGAATTATGGACCTCCTGTAGATTTGTGGGGTGCTGGTTGTATAATGGCAGAAATGTGGACAAGGCATGTATTGCGTTCTCTGTAAATATATCTTGACCAACGTATGTAATTGTTTTATCTTGTGTGTAATTGTATAATTTTATATACAAATATATATATTTGCATATTTTATAAATTCTCAGGTCTCCTATAATGCAGGGTAATACTGAGCAGCAACAGCTTATATTGATTTCGCAATTATGTGGCTCAATAACGACTGAAGTGTGGCCTGGAGTTGAAAACCTAGATTTGTTTAACAAAATGGATCTTCCTAAAGGGCAAAAAAGAAAGGTAAAGAGTCAATAAAAATTTTTTGCATATGCATATATCTGTAGTGACTTTAATAACATATTAACATAATAACATTGACCTTTAATTTATTTTCTAGAATTAATTTATTTTCTAAGAATTAAAATGTATAAAAACCTACATACATGCGTTACATTATATTAAAATTAATAATACATCAAGTTCCAATGATAGCAAATTTTATAGAATTGTTATCATAAAAAGTTTACAAATAATTAATATTATCAATAATTATTAACACAGCTATAAAAGCCTACTCTAGATAGAAAGAAAAAAACTTAATCTTTAACATAAACTTTATTTTAAACTCTTACAAAGAATGAATTATAAATTACTTTTTATTATTACTTTTTTATTAATGTGTTTTTTTTCTTGTATAAATTATACCTATTAATATTTATATTAATTATAACAGAAACATGTTTTCAATTTTATATAATTAATTTATGTGTAATTATATAATTTTATATAATTAATAATATTTAATTTTAATAAATTTGTGTAATTTTAATATGATTTTATATAGGTGAAGGATAGATTAAAGCCATATCTGAAGGATCCTTATGCCTGTGACTTGTTGGACAAACTTTTAATTCTCGATCCTAGCAAAAGATGCGATTCTGACTCAGCCCTCAATCATGATTTTTTCTGGACTGATCCAATGCCATGTGATCTCAGTAAAATGCTGGCACAACATACTCAGAGTATGTTTGAATATCTGGCACCGCCCAGACGACCTGGTCACTTGCGTCATCCACACCATCAAGTACCTGGGGGACCAACTAAGCCGAGTTCCAGTATGGCTGATAGCGGATACCAAGATCGCGTTTTTTAGTACATTTTGTTCCAATATATATAATGTTATATTATATATATATATATATATATATATATATATCGATTTTATATTAAATTCATGTAATTATAATTCCATCTTGTGACATTACTTTGGTATAATTTTGATTTAGTTATAATTTTTTTTTTTTTTGTATACAACACCCCAACATATCCCAAATAAAATAATAACTCTTGATAACTCATAAACTATTAGTGTTAAGAAAAAATTATTCAATTTAAAATTGTTGGATATATCTAGAGGAAGAAATTAAATTCGAGTCGTCATCATCATTGCTTCATATTTTAACGCATATGTTAAGGCTATATTACATTACAGATTGCGGATTGACCAATCAATTGACAAGCGGCTTTGCTCTGATTGGTCAATCCACAACCGCAACCGAGCTTACAACCCCTAGTGTAATACGGCCTTTAAACTATGGATGCGTTCCGTTTCACGCATTGAGCGCATAGATCGCCTGAAAATCTATAATTCACGTAACATATATTATAGATTTCTAAGCGATCTATGCGCTCTATGCGTGAAACGGAACGCAATCTATGTTGTTGGTGCGTTCCGTATCATGCATAGAACGCATAGGTCGTTTGGAAATCTATAATATAAGTAACGTGAACTATAGATTTTCAGACGATCTATGCGCTCAATACGTGAAACGGAACGCATCCTATATTAATCCAATATCAGTACTAAACGAAGAGATAAATCCAGCTGTTCATAATTGTTCACAATTCACACATATAGTGTTCAAAGTTCAATATAGGCACTAGTAATACATACAAGAATCAAGAATAATTTAAAATTCATCAAAATATTATGGACGACGAGCTTGAAGATCTAATTCTATATCAGGTAAAGAAATAACGTTACATAAAAATGAGTTTAAAAATAAACCTAAAAAATTTTGTTGAGTTGTATCATATAATGATATACATAGTACGCTATATTTTAGTTTAACTATAATTTTTTTAACGTAAAGATAAAGAGATTACATATATATTTTCTAGTGATTTTCTAAACATTTTGTTTTATTAGCTGTCTTAATTAATTATAAACATTTAAAATTATTCGTTTATTGTCCGTGTATTAAGTGTCTGGATTAAACAGCTTAATTTAAGGAGTCATTATTCTATTTTAGGTTATAGTCTTTTGTTTAGTACAGATACGGAAACAAACGAATTCCTTTAAAACTAAGAAATAAATAAATTACTTTGTTGGTTATAGCAATTGATTGGTTAAGCAAATAACTAGTCAATTATTTTTTTAAATTAAATTTTGCCCTAAGAGATGTTGGCGTACCAGCCTTTAATAAGAACGTAATATGAATAATACTTCAATAAATACCAAATTATTTTAATTTAGAAATAATTTTTAAATGTATATAACTCAAAATATTCTAAATTAAAAATCTTTTAATAAAAGTTTCTAAAGACATTGAAAATTACAAGTTCCTGATAAATAAATCTTTTCGTATATGTAAATTCATCTCATTTTTAATTACTTGTACAATTTGAATAGAGATTTCACTTTTCAACACATTAAGCATTAAGCTACTTAATGTTAAAAATTTTTAACATTAAGTAACTTAATGCTTAATGTGTTGAAAAGTGAAATCTCTCTCTCTCTCTCTCTCATCATATATATATATATATATATATATATATATATATATATATATATATTATATTAATAAAACAAATATATCATAAATGTCAGATGCGTTCTATAAAAGAAAAAGTGTGCCTTTTTGATATTGTATTATTTATTTAAACCAATTTATTTAAAAATCTAAATTGTTTATAATTCATACAGACATATATATCACACATGAAGCTAGTATCGAAGTTTGCTGTGAGCATTCCCTCTGGGTTGAATATTGGGATTAACAGCCCATTAAATTATCTCTATAGAATTATGCGAATTTATGCTTTGAGACCAGAAGTGCTTATCTGTGGTATGATCCTGGCAATTATTTTATTCTATATACAAGCTGTAGATATTTGGACTAAAGCACTTCTAGGAAGAATTCAATATACTCTGGGACGTACCAAGGTATAATTGCATTATAAAAATATATTATTTACACACACACACACACATACATGTATCATTTTTCAAAGATATATTAAATGTTCAAATACAAATAAATACAAATATTTGAAGTAAATTAAGTTTTTTCTGATATATTAATTAATATTTTTTAATTCAAGATATTCAGAGTTTTTGAGTATCTTCTTTATATAAAAAAATGTAACGCAAAATACATATAACACATGCTATTTTGTGTCTTGCTATAGATATATTTTTAAATTTTAATCTATATATTTTCAAGAAAGATATATATATATACATTTGTATAGACTATATATTATATACAATACACAATATATTTATATATATATATATATATATATATATATATATATATATATATATATATAGGTATCTGCAAAGATTGTGCCAACGCCATGAGTGGATAGAATACAGTAAACTGAACAGAAAAGTTCTTTACCATTTTTTGATCTGAGCTTTCTTTTTCCTTGTTATATGATGTTAAAATTAGCTAATCAGCGCCTATCTACAACGAAAAACAAAGGAGGGACGTCGGAGGTCGGAGTAATGAGACGGCTTTCTGCTGTATAGGTAGGAGCTGATTAGCTAACTTTAACATCGTATAAAAACGAAAAGAAAACTCAGGTCAAAAAATGGTAAGGGACTTTTCTGTTCAGTTTACTGTGCTCTACTCGCTCACGAGCATTGGCACAATCTTTGCAGGACACCCTGTATATATATATATATATATATATATATATATATATATATTTTTTTTTTTTTTTCTTTATATTATATATTTTTTTGGTGTCCTGCAGGGATCTAAACTGCAATTCTTAGTTAATGATTCAGTGAATAATGCAGTAAAACTTAGTTGGGAATTAAAACAAGGTCACATTGCAGCATATGCTGTGCAAGGACACAGGGCTCGGATGGAAGATCGCTTTGTGGTGAATGAAGATCTGAACAATACTGGAGTTTCTTTGTTTGCAGTGTTTGATGGCCATGGTGGAGAGGTATTAATTTAATACAAACTGATAATTTATATTAATTTTGATTTTAATATTGTATTTTTAAGTAGAATAAAATGTTAATGAATAAGAGAATGACTGGCAGATGAATAAGAAGAATAATAATTTATACATCTTTATTTATATAAATTTTTTTTAAATATATACCATTTCTCAATGCTGATATAACTTTAGATTGTCCAATAACTCATATGAGTAATGTAACTGATTCTGTTTCCTCTGATCTAATGGTAAACTCCAATATTTATTTCATATATCTCTGCATGATATTGTTGATTATTTCGTAAACATTACTTCATAGTGTTATCTCAGTTATTTATTGTGATAATATTGTACTATGTATATTATTAATTATTTTTATGCTAAGACATTCAACAGAGTTTCCTTTCATAAGCTTTGCCTTTTTTAGTAATCACACTGAAATTAGCTGCATATTATCTTTATTCTCTTAGTTGTTACATAATAAACAATCTTGATTATAAACAATGAATGCAAAGTATATACATTAGTATATATATATATACACACACTACACACACACACACACACACACACACATACATACATACATCCATATAAATATATATACATACATACATACATACATACATACATACATACATACATACATACATACATACATACATTACATACATACATACATACATACATACATACATACATATACATACATACATATATATATATATATATATATATATATATATATATATATATATATATATATATATATATTAGGTATATATATTATAGTGTACAAATAATACAATTAGGAATATTATTGTCATCAGTTAATGAGATATTAAATACAATATGCATAATATATTTACATATATTTAGTAAAACAAGATATTTGATTAAATTTTGCATTATCTTTCATAAACTCATCATATTTCTGTAAAACGAATGCATTTAAACATTATGCATAACTGTTGTTGCAAGTTACTTCTTTTTACAAACAACTATGTATTTTCTTTACACCAATTGATTCTTCTCATTACTTTGTATATAAAAGTATTGAGATAAAATAATTAAAAAACTTAATATTTTATGAGATATTTCATAATTTATATAAAATTATATCAAAAGTACAGTATTCTATTTTTTATCATTTGTGTATAGTTTTATTTAAAAAAACTAGTTGACTTATATGACCTAGAAAAATATTATTGTTAATTAAAAATTTAATATTATTAATTCTTTTTTTCTCAAAACCTTCTATAATTTATCTGAAATATTTTCTGCAGTATGTCAAGTTTAAAAAATATATAATTGTTTCTATTAATATGAAACAAGAATCAATGTATTACTTGCCACTAGCAAATTCTTGAGAGTATTTGGAGACAAATAATTTCTTCAGCGAAAATATCTAAGGCTAATTTTCGAATTATAAACGATTCAAAAAGAAAAGTTTTAAATTAAACTTTATGAAAAGAGAAAATTAACACAACTATTTTTTAGTTAACTTCAAGTAGAGTTTACTTTAATAGAATTTTATTCTAAGGCTTATTGTTAGTTACAAAAATATATGATAAAAATTAAAAACTTCTAGAAACAATGACTCTTCTCGACATTTTTGCTGAGAAAAAAAATTCTTAAATTTAACGAGAAAATTTTTTATCAAAAAGATATGCAATGTTAATTCAATTTTTTTTTTTCCAGTTTGCAGCCAACTATGCTCGTGACAAACTTATCTCCAATATTAACAAAAAGGTTATTGAATTGAAGAATATATTGGCTGGTAAAGTACTAATTTCTCAGAATCAGCTGACTATAACTGAACCAGAGAAAAAGAAAGAAGACAAAACAGATGAAAATTCGCTGGAAAGAAGAAAATCTTTTAAAAGTACTCGTAAAGTTGCGAGTACTTCTTTAACGGACGATTGCATGAAAAAAGCTATTGAAGTAACTGACTCTGAATTGCTGGATAAATTGGAGAGCATAACACCGATTACAAGAAAGGTAGAGTAATACAAATAATCGAGATATATAAAATTAATATATATCAAATAGCATCGATCGATTTTTTAAGAATATATACGTAATATTATGCATATATGTAGAACATACACATGTAGAATAGATTATTTTATTCTCTTATTTAGTTTTTTTTTATTCTCGATATATTTACATGAAAAAATATCATAAAATAGATTTTTACTATTAGGAAGATGATTAGAAAGAAGATTTCTAACTTAAATAAAATTATTAATATATGTTTTCTACTGTTTATGCTTCATTTCTTGTATTTTATACTTCTTATGGCAGTCTCTCAGAGCGCCTAAAAGCACGGCAGCCGATAACATCCGGCGCCTGCTGAATAATCAATTGGCTATTATAAAGGCCGCATCTCGTTGCACTTATGATAAAATATGCCATTCTTTTGCGCAGTCAACAAAAAATTATATAAGAAAGTTATATAATATAACATCATGGTGTTATGCATTAATTCTTTTGCGCAATCACACAACTGAAGAATTAAAGTGTTGGATGAGAAATGAAATTTTTCTTCTAATTGACATTATTATAAATAAATGTGAATAAGTAAGTTAAATAATGTAAAATAATTCAAATATGTTGCATATAGAATAACAATTCTGTGAAAGAAAAATATCGATTTTTTTTTTACAGATTTCCTAAAAAAAACAGCTATGAAAGAAGAATAAAAATGTGAATAGAAAAATGCAGTTGAAGTTTTCCCATCGTTTCACATGTACCTTATTGTTATTCTCGGCCAGCGAGCAGCCAGTAAGTACAATTGTTGAGTATCCACAATAATTTAAGGACTCGATAAATGAGACATACATAGTGCAGTCAGTAGTCTAGACATGACAAAGTCTAGTTGTTTACTACCACTAAAATTGCCAGGACTTTCATGATGAGGAACAGAAGCAGCAAGCAGTAGAACCAAAGCTACAGCAGATATCTTGATCTTTGCTCTCATAGAATTCAAATTGAGCTTCCATTTTACTACAAGTCCATCGAAGGAGCTCTTAGCTTTGTAGAATATAAGAGTAAGATAATACAGGTCTCAGAAGTTGTGACATGTTTGGCAAATACCTGTGCTGCTCTTACCATCGCTGCAGATGTAATAATAGAAGCGACCAGACTCTGCTTTCATAGAAAATACATTGGGAACATACAGAGTACATCCTAATTGATGCACTGGAATGCAGTCTAAGGCTAAACATTTTTGCTAGTTGCTTTCCATTTGCACTCAAGTGATACTGAGTCACTCAGTTATGTGAGTATTTTACACTCAGATAAAATGTCAATTGTTCAATGAGTAAAAGGAACGCGCAAGTGATATTGCAGGTTCATAACTTACTTTTGTATGTTAGTCTATTAGACTTCCTAAAGCATACGGTCTCGATCGTGTACAGAAACTCACTTGAATCTCACTTTCTCAGCATCAAAAAGAGCATTCAACTGAGTTATGACACCATAAGTGAGAATTATCTGAATTTTGATGTAAATAGAAAGCAACTACTGTATGGCATCCTGGAATATCGCCTTTCGAAAATAAACAACTTCTTTGAGAGCTACAAATTATTAATATAAAACATCTTTATACATTTTGTATATGTGTATTGTACAGATATAAACATTGTATATAATACTCTCTACAGCCAATAAATACCTCTAAAGCTAAAGTAAATGCTTAGTCATTTGGCAGCAGATTGAATTCTTAACAATATGTACAAAGACAGGCTTGATTTCATACTCTTTATACTTTATATTTCATACTACAAATAATTTTTTTCTACAAGATTGTATGTATAGGACTGCTAGAATGTCTATATATTCTATAGCAATTATTTATTTAATATGCGAGCATGAATTATGTAGTTTATACTTATTATATTAAAAAATTTAAAAAACTCAAAACATCGCACACGCGCACATGTGAAAAGATATTTATAATTTATAATTATTTATACATTATATAAAAATTTTATATTTTTTATAATTAAATATTTTCAATTTTCTACACTAAAAAATTCAGTTTATTTTTCGTAAGAAGAATCTATAAATTGATAATAATAATAGTAAAAAATAATAGTAAATAGATAAATTTGGAAAAAAAAGTAAGTTTTATCTGTTTTCTATTGTGTATTACATTTTTTTATTCATAGGTCAGACCATGTAGGCAAAATGAGGAACTAATGCCTAAAGTAGATATGATGAAATATCTTGAAGGAAACAAAATTAATTATGGCAAGCTTCTAACAGATGAAGTTCTAGCAGTTGATCGATTGTTGGTGGAAACTGCTAAGAAACATATGGATGTTGCTGGTAATTATTTTCGTTTTTCTAAAAATGTAAACAAATATCTTACTACAAATATTGAATAAGTTATTGATATTAGTTCTGTTGAGAGTAAAAATATATTAAGTTAGCAGAATATCTTGTAACATTAAAAAAAAATATAAAAGTAGACAATTCTCTTGTAATAACAATTTAAATAAGTCACTATGAATAATATTAATCTGTATTCATATATGTATATATGAAATATATTATAAAAAAATATTAACTTTTGAAAACGTAAAATATTTTAAAATTAAGAAAGAAGCAATTGTATATATTTTATTGTTTGTAATTGATGTCGTTTATCTTCTTTTTAATGCAAATTATATTGATAATTTTAGGTACAACTGCTTTGATTGCTCTTTTGGAAGATAATAAGCTAACTATAGCAAATGTTGGAGATTCTAGAGGAGTGATGTGTGATGGAAAAGGCAATGCAATTCCTTTATCTTTCGATCACAAACCACAACAAGTATTTTTTATAATCCTTTTTTATAATTACATTTTAATAATCTTGAAATTGGAATTGCGCATTGTCAGATTATCATCTCGCGAAATCTCCAATATTAATTCGGAGTTTATCCGTCACTCTCTCTCTTGCTGACTTTTAAAAATAATAACAAGAGATTTAATTCGTCATTGTTGAAAAAATGGATATAGTTTTAAAATATTATGAAATTTAAAATTTAAATTTAAAAAATTTATATTGTCTTTATTTTTAGAAAAGAATTTTTAGATAAGAAAAAATTTATTCCAATTATTTTTAGATAAGAAAAAATTTATTCCAATTTCAACAAAGAATTAGAGATAAGAACTTTGTATCAAATATAAATAATTGTAAATAGATTTATGGTAACTTAAACACAAAAATATAAAAAAATATTTTATATATACAAACATGATATTATGTATTAATAATCATATTTTTAAATTATTGGATTAAATTTATCTGCTTCTAGGAAAGAGAAAGGAAGAGAATAAATAAAGCTGGTGGTTTGGTAACTTTTAACGGTGTATGGAGAGTTGCTGGCATCTTAGCAACTTCTCGTGCTCTAGGAGATTATCCTTTAAAAGATAAAAAACTTGTCATTGCTGATCCAGATATTTTAACATTTGATTTGAATGATCATAATCCTATGTTTATAGTACTGGCATCCGATGGCCTATGGGATACGTTTTCGAACGAAGAAGCTGTAGCTTTTATTAAAGAGCGTATCAATGAGCCACATTTTGGTGCGAAAAGTATTACACTGCAGAGTTTTTACAGGTAAGATGTGCGTGATTTTACATAAAAATCATTTGCGCGCATATACAGGATGAAGCATTCAAAATATTACAAGCTTATCTTCTTAAAACTTATTTTCTTAAAGCATATTAGAAATGTTTGTTGAATTATAAAAAATGTTTTATACAAAAGTTGTTTGATTTGAAGGAGGAAAAGATAGAGAAAAAGTTTGACTTTTGATGTAGGTGCCAAAGTCATATGAAAATCAATCTAGTTTTTTTTGGAACCACTATAATTTTTTTTATATAAATCGATTTCTCAAAAAATTTGATGTAAAAAATTATAAGAGTAGGGTGACCAAAAATTGAATAGTTTACGAGATAATTTATACTTTAATTTAACATAATTTTACATAAACTATGAAATATTTTGTAAAATTTTTATTTTTTGTTTTTCTTACTTGATTATTTTTATGCACAGAATTATAAGAGAAATCAATTAGTATAAAGAAAACATATAGTATTAGTACAAAGAAAGCATATTTGTTTTGAAGAAAAAATATGTAGCTGCTCATTACAAATTCATATTAAAAAAAAAATAAATAAATAAACCAATTGTGTTTTCTTTACATCAGTTGATTTCTTTCATTATTTTGTGCAAAAATATTGACGTAAGATAATAAAAAAATTAATTTTTTACGAGATATTTCATAGAGAGTTTATGTAAAATTATGTCAAATTAATCTCTATAATCTATTAATTTTGATTTTTTTTCATTTTTGAAAAAAATTTGATTTAAAAAATAGTTTAAAATGTAAGTTTAGTATATAATATGTAATCTATTTTGTATTTTATGTCAATGTAATATATAATTTATTTATATCTCTTTATGTTTTGTAGAGGATCTGCGGATAATATTACCGTCGTTGTGATTAATTTGAAGAATCGCAAATACAGCATATCGGAGGCTAAGAAAAACCAGTTATGACTTTTACAACAAACGATTTATTTTCTCATTGTGAAATTACAAATATCTAGTCATAAAATTAATCTAATTTGTTGCATCTTAGTTAATTTATTATAACTGTGCTGATGTAGAACGTATTTTCTTGCGCTTATAATTTTTATTTAACATTGTAAGTGATGTTAAATTAATTTCAATAGAATATTATTGAGTTCAATTATAAAAATATACAATCTTTATTTTTAAAGAATTATTTTTTGTGCATATTTATGTAACTTTTTTTTTTCTTTTAACTGTTGATGTCGAATTTGTTAAATTAATAAAATTGGATATGTTTAAATCTATATAATAAACTTATAAAATAGATATAAGGACTAAGGAATGTTTCGAAATTATATGGATTGGCAATAATGCTCAATAAGTACAATGAACTGAATTCTATACATATATACATTCTTATATACTGTCTGGTATAAAAGTGCCAATTATAATCAGTTTTATCTTTTAAACGCATACAAATGGAAAGCTTTGTACAAGTGTTATTAAAAATTTAGTCAACATTTATATATACACATAAACGGTGACGATACGGATAACAATACGAATTTGGATAAATAGTCGCTGTTGCAGAATGACGCATTATTCTAGCGGCATGTATATGCAAGCGCGAGTGAAGCGGTATCGGAAACTCGACAGAACCGAGATACATCTTAGCCCGGACAGGTAATATGAAAGTCGAAGGAGTTTCATAGATCGGATGAACGGGAAGATTGGATCGGATCTGGTATCGGTGTGTTAACCGGATGGCCTTATATATTCGGACAGGGCCCCACACTGTGCTATACCGACGATAGAGGTCGAGTTCGCGGAGAGGATCGCGTGCATGAAAAAAATAATTTTATCCTACATTATGTCATGCGTGAGATAAAGAGAGATAGAGATAGTGAGAACTGTATTATGATGACATTATACAAGATTATGATACAGAGTTCGGGGGAGCAGGGGGTGGACCTGTAGTAGCAATGCTTGCTGTTCACCGTCACAAATTATAAGAATTAATTTTATTAATATAACAATTAATATTTATAAGATATATAATATTTATAATATATATAAATAAAATAAAAAATATAAATAAAAGGTATAAGCAATCTTCAAAAATAATATATTTTGTAATAAAAATTTTTGAAATTTTTGAAGTGTTCACATATCGATCATAGATTTGAAGATATTCAATCCAAAAAGAAGCAAATAATTTATTTATTTAAATAAAATAATAAATAATTTATATTAAAAATAATAATAAATAATAAAAATAATTTGTACTAAAGATAATAAAATAATAAACATATTTAAAGAATTTAATTTTATTAAAATTTTGTGAAAAATTCTTAAACTTACATATATTGTTAATAATATATGTAGCATAACTAATATTATATATTTAGTTAGTATATCACAGAAAGAGAGAGAGTATTATTTATTAGTTAGTTATTTTTAATTTTAGCTACTATCATAATTAGTTTAATTGTGGTTCTGCAGAATAGAGGATTTTCTATATGCCTTATAAAAAAGTTTTATTATAAATTCACATTCACATGTTTTAGTTACAATAAATTGATTAAAATATTTAATGTTTCATTAATAATGTATTATTTTTTTATATTTAAATCAAGAGTTTATTACATATCTCTTTCGCTAATATGAAATAACTGGAGCTGAATTCGAAATTTTAATCTTATTTTTGATTTAATATATGCATACAAATTTATAGAAATTTAGCTAGATAATTTTATTGATTACAGCATATATATATGTATATATATATATATATATATATATATATATATATATATATATAATTTTCATTGTTTGCAAAATTGTCCAAATTTAATCCCCGTGTTAATAATATAATATGTAAAAATTTGAATCTCAACCAATTATGCAGAAATGTTATAGTATATTGTTCAAATATTTGTTTCATAAAGGAAAAAAAAAATATTTATATACATGCAAACATGTACATACAGCAAGAATTATCTTGTAGTAATCACAAAGTATTATAACAAAATAAAACATATATTCAAAAAGAAGAATTTTCTTAATATTCTATATTATATACTTAATATATCAAGTAAAATATGTGCTTCTAATGTGAACAGAAACTGCAGAAATGAAAAATATAACATTCCCCATGTTTTTATATACCTTATTTTTCTTGCCACAAAAACAATTTATATTTATCTACATGTTGTGATAAAACTTTATTTCTAATTGTCCTATATCTTTTAAGTTTTAATCAATAGACGGTTTTGTTCGTCTACGATGATGATTTCGCGCTAATGCATGAATAATTGTTACTAAAAAATAGCAAACCATTATTGTTACAAATTTGTCAAATAGCCATGATATTGTAGTCGTTCCATCCTGTAAAAATATATTAATTTTGAGATTGGTCTCGATACATATTGTTTATTATAATTTATAAAAATGACTTACCATTGATGACTTAATATGTAGCTTTTGTTTCTGTTCAATAAAATATTTCTTTAATGGTTCTTGGAATTTTCTACCAACAAATGGTATGACTGCTAATAAACTAATAAATTTATCTAAAAGTTCTTCATTGAAGGCTATGATTACTGCTAATTGTTGTATATGCATTTTGATGACAGCTTTTCCTATTAACGTCGCACCGAAGAATGTCCAGAATGGAATGAGATAATGTCCACATGTCAAACCAGCCAGGTCAAACAGTGGATTTGGAATCTGCCAAATTTTATTTTAATAAATGCAACATAAAAAGTAGATTATATTATTGCTTATAAATAATTTCTTGCGAAAAATTTAAAAAAAAAAAAGAAAAAATTATACATACTGATGCGCAAGCTAATATGCCCCAGAATCCAGCTTTCTCAACAAAATGCTTCATAGACAACTTGATACGCGTCACAAACGATACATTTTTCTCATTTTCTAACTCTTCTAAGGCTTCTAATTCTTTTAGATCTTCATCAAAATTATCATTTTTGCTGTTTTGACCACTTATCCTTGCAGCTCTAGCCATAAAATATGGCGGTAACTCGCCAAGTGCAGTACCAGCTCCCCATAGCATGGCTTCTACATGTACTTTTTTCATAATATTTAATATACCTACTGCCCATATTGGATCAATTTTCGTTGGGCATACTATTTGGTCAGGATAAGGTGGTTCAGGGAAATTTAGAGCACCACATTCGTATGCTGCCATAGTAACAGCTGCTATGTGTGGTCCTAAGTATAGCACAAAGGTATGCAAACCTGTTCCAAGACCTACGCTTGATAATACACCAAGTCCTATCCAATATAACCACCATATAATCTTAGCTTCCCACAACTTAAAAATCTAGAAATAAAAAACAAAAGAATTAATTTATATCTATTATATATCTAGATAAAAATTTCTTATATACACATTAGACATATATTATACATATATATAAATACTTCTTAAAGTACTATAAATAATTTCTTAAAGTGTTATAAGCTTTTTTCTTGGAAACTTAAAGATAGCAAAAAAATTTTCTGAGCATTTTAGTTTGGACTAAAATCTTTTACCAGATGATAGAATATTGTATCTTCAAAAAAGTAAAAAAATCATGATTTATATATATATATATATATATATATATATATATATATATATATATATATGATTCTACCTTAATAAGCAAAATAATTATACTTGTAGTATATGAAACAAATCATATTTCATTTAAAAAATGAAAGAAACCCTCTTTTCTGTCCCCTTAAAGTTTTAATATCGATATTTCATTACATAAAAAAAATATAAACTAACATTAAAATGCCAAAAAAAATATAAACTAACATTAAAATGCCAAAAAAAATAATTTTATTATTTTCAATAGTTGGTGAAGAAAAAGCCTTATATGAAGTCTTATATACCTAATATGCATGCGCGCGCACATCGTCGTTTTTTGCTTACTATTATCAAAAATGTCAAGAAAAATCATAATTTTCCACTTTCAACATATATATCCCAAAGAAATTAAACAAAGAATTGTACGTGAAGCAATAATATAATTCTACTAATATATATGTCCAAAATTATAAATGATACAACACACACATACCTGTTGTTGTGGACCAGATATTCGGCCTGATAGAAGAAATAGTATTATAATTGAAATTATAATGCATACTGTTCGTTTGTAAAGCCACGTTTTCTTCACTAAACTAAATATATTGATGAACACTTCGCTAAAGAAATAATGTAATGTTGTAATTGGATGTTGCCAAAGCGTTAAATGATCTGGATCCAAATTCTGGATTGAAACATTGTGTGGATGGCTCAAACTGTGTTCCATTCGAGTGGATTTTTTTTTCCCAGCAGTTTTTTGAGCACCATTAGTAGGAGCTTGATTTTTTGAACGTTGAATGGCAGTAGAATTACTCAACATGACTTTCTAAACAATTAATCTGTAAATAAAATTTGCAAAAATCAAAATATAATTTAGCAATAATATATATATGTACATATGTGTGTGTGTGTGTGTGTGTTATATAATATTAGTATTGTTTTATAAATAGCTTTGAAAATATATGTTACCAAGCCTTTTTGTACAACATGAATAAATATACGTTGTACTGTAATAAAAGCATACTCTTCTGTAATAAAAATCTTTTATAGTAAAAAGAATTTAATTCAAAATGATATAATGATATAATATGATTATATATATATATATATATATATATATATATATATATATATATATATATATATATAGGATATGCTTCTAAGAAACTCTTATTAAGGGCCAATTTCACCATCTTTGATTAAGTTAACTGACGGTTAAAATCAGCAGAGTGGCAACTGAAATGATAAGAATGCTTGGTTTTCCTTCACCTCTATTTTCTGTTGCCACCCTGCTGATTTTAACCGCCTGCTGATTTTAACTTAACTGAAGGTGGTGAAATTAGTCCTAAGAGTTAAAATCATTTTCAATCATTAATCAGGATAAAAAATTTTTTTTCTGTTTTGATTGGTCAATCACACATTTTAAAGTATTTGTAATGCCAAGAATAGTGCATCTATCAACATTTGTTGTTATATATGTGTGAAAAATATACATTCGCATATCCCAAATAATATAATACAATAACACTTTAACATTAAAATAATATAATATAAAACTGATTTTTATTCAGAGTTGGAAAGTAACGCGTTATTTGTAATGCCATTACAATTTTTTTTCGGCAATTATAACAGTAACGGCATTACAAATTTTATTTGTAACAGAAAAAGTAACTTCATTACATTTTTTGATAGTGAATAACGAGTTACTTTTAATAACTTTCCAACCCTGTTTTTATTATAATATGCAAACAATATTTCATAATAATTTGTTCTAGTCAATGTAGTATTAATATCAATATTTATAATTATATATAATTATATATACTTATATATAATTATATATAATTATACATAATTATATATACTTATATATAATTATATATACATATATATAATTATATATTTATAATTATATATACATATAATTATATATACATATAATTATATATATATTTATAATTATATATACATATAATTATATATACATATATACATATTATAAATTGTTTAGCTTGCTTAAATTCCAATCTTCATCATTATTGTGAATGTACTGTGATAAATGCAAAATAACCATACATAATAGTAAAACATTGAGAAACTACTTGGCATTATCATTAAAAAATGTGTTATAGAGTAGATGAGCTCTCTGCTATAAGTCAAAAGTTAAATTATAGTACTGTTCAACATAAATACATAAGTTACTGATATCTTTTTTGATATCAAATTATATTATTACTTTCTAACAAAGTGATATATTGTTATACATATTAGTATACAGGATGTCCTCAATTTAAGCATCAAATCTTCGGTCACTGTATAGGGGACTAATAAACTATAAAAAAAAATCCTTTGGAGGTTTGCTCGTTTTTGCTTCGTTTTAAAAAAAATTTTAAAAAAAGAAACAAAAAATTTTTATCAGAAAACTTAAAACAATACTAAAATTATTTAGCTTAGCAAAGAGTATCACAAAATAAAAATTGTAAAATTTAAAAAAGAAAGTGAATTAAAATAGTGATCCTGAGGTAAAATTAAAAGATTGTAAATAAATACGCGACAACGCGAAATTTTCTCTCTAATCTAATTTTATCTCTCTTTTCTTAATTTCGTGCCTTACAATTTTTATTTCGTGGTATTTTTAGGCCTAATAATTTTAGTGTTGTTTTAAGTTTTTTGATAAAAATTTATTGTTTCTTTTTTTGCGATTTTCTTCAAAACGAAGCAAAAACGTGCAAATCTCTAAAGGACTTTTTTTCTTAGTTTATCGGTCCTCTACATACTCCAGATGTTTTGACGTTTAAATTGGGAACACTCTGTAAGCAACAATATATTTATATAATATTCAAAAAAACCTAAAATGTATAAATTTTTTGGCATGTAAAACTAAATATAATATCAAAAATATACAATATGCATATCCGTTTTGTTAAAATTTATAAATATTGTTAAGTTATGATATTTACATAAAGCACATTAGAAAAATTTATTTTAATTAAAGATTATATATTATTTCTTAACTTTATTCTATCTTATTTTCAACATTATAGATATAAAAATTATATATTAAATTACTTATAAAGGAAAAAATTTTAGTTTATTTTTCTCTTTAAGTATAATTCATAAATTTTAATTAATTTCAATTCTTTGCTATACAAGGTGTCCCATTTTAAAAGTTCTCCACCCTCATAACTTTTCAGGATCAACGTTTGAAGGAAAACGACTCGGATAAAAGTTGTAGGGAACAAAGGGAGCTATCTAATACCTGACCTATCTGACCCTGGATTTGATATTAAAGGTTATTTGAAGGTCAACTTCCGTTTTTTAAATGGAAACTCCCATTTTTTATTGCATATTCTTGTAGCTTACCTCGAGAGCTTTTCAAAACACTATAATAAAATATTTTTTCATTAAGAATTTTTTGAAGAGTTATTTTGTATCTTAATCTGACATATTTTAGTATTTTTATAATATAAAATATCTCGAAAATTATTTAGTGTTCGATAATTGTATCGTAATACTGTTATGTACAGAATAATAAGATGAATCAAATGGTGTAAAAAAAAATAAATAATTGTTATAAAAAAATATATTGCAAATAATTGCATACTGTTTTTAAAAACAATTATTTTCTGTACACCATTTGATTCATCTTATTATTCTGTACATAAAAATATTACAATTATCAAACACTAAATAATTTTCGAGATATTTTATATTTTATACTAAAATATGTCAGATTAAGATACAAAATAACTCAAAAAACTCTTAATAAAATAAAAAATATTTTATTATAGTGTTTTGAAAAGCTCTCGAGATAAGCCGCAAGAATATGCAATAAAAAATGAGGGTTTTAATTTAAAAAACGGAAGTTGACCTTCAAATGACCTTGAAAATGACCTTTAATATCAAATCCAAAGTCACTATTAGATAGCTCCCTTTGTTCCCTACAACTTTTGTCCAAGTCGTTTTCCTTCAAATGTTGATCCTGAAAAGTTATGAGGGTGGAACTTTGAAAATGGGACACCCTGTATATCATAATTATTGTTACTATCTAGAACATGATAAAGAAGCAATTATCTCATTATAACTAATATAAAAAATTTTAAAAATTTGCTATAAATCCTATTTTTTGATGTCATGCAGTGGTTTAATGATATTATGTATAACAAATAAGAATGTAACATTGATTAAATACTTATTACATAATCTTTATGATTAATACTTATTTTATTAGATAAAAATTATAAATGTGTATCATAATTTTGTTAATGTTTATGCAAAGAACTGAACGTTTAAACTAGAATTTAAATATTTTATTATTTATATTATTATTTAAATAATTTTCAATCTTACATATCCTTAGTTGTAAATATAATAAATTAATCAAATTAAAGATATTATTTTAAATTGCAGCAGTTAAAATATTAAAATAAAGAATTTCTGAATCCCATCAATTAAGATTCTTATGAAAAACAAATATTGTAAGATAAATGTGCAATTAGCATTATTGCTGTTTAATATGTTAAACTTTTATATAATAATACATATATGTATATATATATATATATATATATATATATATATATATATATATATATATATATTAAAAAGTGAAATGTTTGTCCTATTATTTTCTTCATTAAGAAGTCTATATATTTATATATTTTTGCAAATACATGCTCATAAAAAATATATATTTTTACTTATTTACACACATATAAATTATTGCTATTTCGTATACCAAAAATCATAGATGTTTTGATTGAACCTCTTATGAGCGATAAATGGAAAAATAAATATCTCAAGAATTTCTTAGAAAAATATATCAAAGATATATGTATTGTATACAGGGTGTCCCAGATCTACTGCATCATCTGCTAATAAACAGATTTTTTAAATCATTTGAAGATGATTTTTCTTCAATGAAAATGTCAAGAGAGGTCATTATTTTTTGTAAGTTTCCAATTTTTTCCTTCACATATCTTCGCTACTAAGTCTTAAATTAACATTCTCTCCTTCTATTAAAATAAATTCTATCTAAAATTAATTAAAGAATGTTTTAATTCTCTATAAAGTTCAGTTTGTAAAAAATCTTTTTTTTGAATTGCTTATAACATGGAAATTATTGATGCCTTGACATTTCTGCTGAGGAAAAAATCATCTTAAAATGATCCCAAGAATCTGCTATTATTAGGTGATGCTGGTAGGTCTGGGATATCCTATATAATTACATTCCTAAAATTTTAACTGATTCTTTGAGACATGAGGCATATGACGAATACTAACTACATAAAAAAAAATAGATTTTATATAAATGTGAATTATATACCTTTTCAACCTTATAAGATATATTTTAATTTCGACATGTATCAAGATGGAAATTACTTTTCTATATCACACATCATAGGATATAATCTTTTACAAAATTCTTATAAATTTTTCTAACCTTTGCACAAAACACTGTTTTATATCGTGTGGCACACGATTCATTAAACTCAATTAAATTGTCAATTCATTCGTGTGACGTGTGTATCACTCCCTGATCATACATATATATGTATGTATGTGTGTGTATATAACATATGATATCTCCACGTATGATAAATATATTAGTATGTAGAGCTTGCGAAGAAATATATACCACACATGAGCATATTAAAGTATATTACAAGAAAAATAGCTCAATCGGGTTCATTTCGTCTTTTTTTTCAATATATGTCTTTTTTTGAACACACTCTATTACATACACATACTATAGTTATTTTTTCGTTCTATATCCATTTTTTTCTCCTTTTTCAATTGTTTCTCTCTTATTATTAAAATGATTCCTCTTTATCCACGGACTTCTATATGATGCCTAGACTGCCAATTCCTCAAATTTTGCTTAGGATAGGCTATGGCTGCATTCGTCTTGATCATAGATATATTAAATATAGATAGAGCCATATATGTAATACCAGAGAGAAGCCTGAGAGCGGCCATCCCGGCATTTTTCATACGATAGCTCTCGGTTCTGTACAGCAGCGCATCTACGTCCATTTAACGGCCGCTTGGAACTACATAGCCACATCCATTTTCAGGCAGGATAAAACAGCCGAATGGTTCATTTCCGTGCTACATCCACTTTACGATATTGTCGATGGTAGTACACTGATGATCGCTAGACAAAGAGAACACCCGTGTCTTACATATTTTGTATTTGTTCATTCTGTTACCTATTATTCGACTATTATAATTATCATCAAATAATATTTAATTGCATTGTATAATTTTAATTATAATTTGAACATATATATTCACATATGTATATACGCAAGTATAAAATTTGCAAAAAGTGGGTGCTTATTAGTCTTGTTGCGTAACTGCTTTCTACCACGAAAGGCCAAAAAGCATTTTCAGCCTATATCTCGACCTTAAAGCGATACGCTTGAGAAACAAGGACAGCATGCGATTGTCGCTCCTTGTCTGATATTATCTCATCCCAATTCCCAACAATCGCATCCATGTGCTCAACATGTGGCGCTTGTGCCTTCATGGATGCACCATACGCGATGAAAGAGAGACGAAGACGGCGCAATCATCTCTCTTTGTCTAGCGATCACTGTACTACCAGTATCAACAAAATTGAAAAGTGGACGTAGCACGGAAATTAACCATTCGGCTGTTTTATCCTGCCTGAAAATGGATGTGGCTATGTAGTTCCAAACGGCCGTAAAATGGACGTAGAGGCGCTGTTGTACGGGACTGAGAGTTATCGTACGAAAAATGCCGAGATGGCCGCTCTCAGGCTTCTCTCTGGTCTTAAGCGGGGAGCACACACTTTTGCATAAGCGCATAACAATAAGCATAAGAAAATTGATTGGTTCATTTTCTTATGAATACATTTGTGGACCAATCAATTCTTTATGTTTATGGTTATGCGCTTATGCAAAAGTGTGTGCTTCCCGCTTAACAATAAAGCGGGGAACACACACTTTTGCATAAGCGCATAGTCATAAGCATAAAGAAATTGATTGGTCCACAAACATATGCCTAACGAAATGAACCAATCAATTTCCTTATACTTATGGCTATGCGCTTATGCAAAAGTGTGTGTTCCCCGCTTAATTATCGTTGTCGTTAGCGAGCGATAGCCTATGAGAGTTGCGCTTTTTATTAGGATTGTCATTGCCATTGGCTGTCGCTAGTTAAGGCCATTGCACGTTAAAAATTTTTTTAGTCATAATCGTAAAGCCGTAAGTAAATCAATCAATCAGTTCAAACATTCTTATTATGTTTAGAATGTTTGATTGTGATTGGTCAATTTTCTTACAGCATTATGATTATGACTAAAATTTTTTAACGTGCAATGGCCTTTACCGATACCGAAAACAGTCGACAAATTACTGAATCCTGCCGCTGTATGGGTTCTATGTATGCGCATGCGCATTGCACATTTCATCAAGTATACAAATCGTGAAAGCAAGAGATTGATATACGTCTGCACCATAACGTTTTCGTCTGCGTTGAGCTTTGACTAGCAATATAGGCTGTGTTCCAATATTCATTGCTAGTACTGAAAATCTATAGATTACGTCATGAACACTAGCTATAGTAGTAACTATAGTAGTTTACATATATGATTATTGGATACTCCGTCATCTTGGTTGTTTTGTCCGATGTTTATATCCGTCATACTAGAACCTTCAATCCTCTTACCCCTTTTGTCTTCAATCCCGCGGCGAACAATTCCATCCAGATTTTTCAGTCGTCTAATAGCGTATTCGATTTGTTGACTCTACCCGACTCTGGGTCGATTACAGTCAGATCTCAAGATCGATTTGAAACTCAGGATGCGTTCCGTTTCACGAATTGAACGCATAGATCGCCTGAAAATCTATAGTTCACGTAACATATATTATAGATTTTCAAGCGATCTATGCGCTCTATGCGTGAAACGGAACGCAACCTCAATAAAGCGGGGAGCACACACTTTTGCATAAGTGCATAACCATAAACATAAAGAAATTGATTGGTCCACAAATGTATGCATAAGAAAATGAACCAATCAATTTCCTTACTAAACTATCCTTCCTAAACTATCATGGCGGAAAGCGGTTTATGATTGGTTTCGTGATTCATAACCTCCATCAAAGAGTCTTTAACATTATTCTTGATCATCATCATCATCATAGAAATATAAGTTTATATTATATAAAATAAAAAGAAGAATAAGTAGTAATAACGAAAATATGATAAATAATATTGTTTCAAATCGAACTTGAGATCTGACTCGATTCGATCCAGAATCGGGTAGAGTCAACAAATCCAATACGCTATAAGGAAATCTGCAAATCAACACTCGACGTTGATTTGCTGATTCTACAACCAATCACGTTCGATAGTTATCTAATGATTTTATTTCCTGAACGCACCTTTTGGAAGCAAAATAAAGGAGGATATCTATTTCAATGTTATTAATTCTGCTGAAACGTTTTCAAGTTCTAAATCGACCGTTCTCGAAATTCTCCGAAGCACTTCTAGCGTCTTCTCGACCTCACTTTGAGAAACTGAGCATTTTCTCTACCGAACACGGCCATTATGTGTATCGAGAGTAAGATTGTGAGATTATGCGTATACGAAAGTGCGAAGTACTATTAAAAAGTTAATTGTAAGCGATGAATTAATTATATCATGATTATCATATAAGAACTGATAAACAGATAAGTGATAAACGTATGTGCAACTTCATTATTTAATTATCGGCTAGTTGTGCAACAACATGACACTTTCTTCCACGCGGCTACTCGTATTACTCCAGAATTTCGTTATTAAAAAAAAAAAAAATAATTGATCCATTTTATCTTAACCTTTTAAGGAGCCAAGAATTAATTTAAAATATTTATTATAAATCCGTTTTATATAAAAAAGAAATATATCAATGTACTTATATTGTAAACAATTTCTTGAATTTTATATATTGTTATTTTGCATTTTGCAGAGCTCTTAAAGACAATTTGAAGTCATGTCTATCCCACCATATTTGCTGGGTCCAAATCCATGGGCCACAATGATGGCCCAGCAACAAGTCCAATTGGCAGCTGCCCAAGCGCACGCTCAGGCTGCAGCACAAGCCGCTCATCATGCTCACATGCAGGCTATAGCAGGGCCGCCGTTGCCTCAGATTCCTAAACAACCGGAAGTTCTGTCTGAGGACAAACTTCAAGAAAAAGGTAATTTTATTTTAGATAATTAATATTATTTATATACAGAATATTAAAAAGGGTTTAGGATTTTAAAGGCAGATAGTACTCACAAAATGGAAGTAAAAAGTTCGAATAAATGTGGATTGAAAAATTAATATTGTTGGAGTTATGAACAATTCATCAACAATGGATTATCTTATCATTTTTTCATCCAAGAGAAGTATTTATTTTTTTTAAAAGAAGAATTCTTAAAATTTCAAAGTTTACAGAAGGTTTCTTACATACAATTTCTCATTTCCAAATGTTTTACATTGTCATACAATTGCGAACTCTTTAAAAAATTTCCAGTATTATTTTAACTATTTGATATTTTATACTCTGATGTCATAATGTCTGATGTCTAATTCGTCATAATGTTTCTTTTTATGCTGCGTGAGAGTATCATAAACAAATAAATCACTTACTTTAATCAAAATGAAAAATTGTTCAAAATAAAACACAATTTTTTCCTTCATTTTGTGAATACTATCCTTAAAATCTTGAATCCTTTTTTTTAACACCCTATATATAATTTCCTATTAATAACAATATTAATTGTTCTAGCTCAAAAATGGCAGCAGTTGCAGTCAAAGCGTTTCGCAGAAAAGAGAAAGTTTGGCTTTGTAGATGCTCAAAAAGAAGATATGCCAGCTGAGCATATAAGAAAAATTATTAGAGATCATGGTGATATGAGCAGTAGAAAATACAGACACGATAAACGTGTTTATTTGGGGTAAGTTATTGTTTAAAATTATACATAATCAGAATTTTTATAAATGTCTGTAATCTGTTACAGGGCGTTAAAGTACATGCCACATGCTGTTATGAAACTATTGGAAAATATGCCAATGCCATGGGAACAAATAAGGGATGTAAAGGTCTTGTATCATATTACTGGAGCCATTACATTTGTCAATGAAATTCCTTGGGTTATAGAGCCTGTGTACATAGCTCAGTGGGGGTAAGAAATTTTGCACAGTCATGAAATCTTGTTTTTATTTAATAGTACAAATTACATTAAAAATGTTATTTTTTTTTTCTTAGCACTATGTGGATTATGATGAGACGAGAAAAAAGAGATCGCAGACATTTTAAGAGAATGAGATTTCCACCTTTTGATGATGAAGAGCCTCCTCTAGATTATGCGGATAATGTTTTGGATGTTGAACCTTTAGAGGCTATACAAATCGAACTTGATTCGGAGGAAGATGAATCGGTCGCATCATGGTTTTATGAACACAAGCCATTAGTTGGGACAAAGTAAGTAAATATATATTGGCATATATACAGGGTGTCCGGCGTTAATCGCATCATTCGTCGTGTGCAGATGATACGATTGAGGCCGAACCTTGTATATATGAATAATTATAACAGAAAAAAAAGGATTGTTGCTATACTACTTATTTATTGGCGCATTATATTAATTTATTTGTTCTTTAATGATGAAAAGCGTAGGGGTCCTGAAATCAACTATATATGTGAGTTGACAACTTGAATTACTGGCTATCATTAAGATGGTACAAGTTATTCAGTTGGACAAAATGCTATACTGAAAGAATATTTTTGAGAATGTTATTTATCCATTGCATATATAATAAAATTTAAATAATAAAACATATTTTAGACACGTTAACGGATCTACATACCGGAGATGGAATCTGACATTACCGCAAATGGCTACTTTGTATCGTTTGGCTAATCAATTGTTGACTGACTTAGTGGATCAAAATTTTTTTTATCTATTTGATCCCAAGTCATTCTTTACTGCAAAAGCCTTAAATATGGCTATTCCTGGAGGACCAAAATTCGAGCCACTGGTAAAAGATTCAAATGCTGCTGATGAAGATTGGAATGAATTCAATGATATAAATAAGATTATTATCAGGCAACCTATTAGGACAGAATATAGGATTGCGTTTCCTTATTTATACAATAATATGCCACATTTTGTTCATCTTTCATGGTAAGCTGCTATGTCTAATTAAATTTTTATTATTAAATTTATTTCCACACTAGTTTTAAGATCTGGTTATCAATACAAAATGATCTTTCTAGCAGTGTGGTAAAGCAAATTTAGTGATCGTTATTTGTTCTTTTATGAAGATTATAAAAAGAAACCGCTGATATCACATACAATAATTTCTACTATTTTTTTTAAATAAAATATTTTTGTGTATTATTTTTTTATATTATGCATTATAATTTATGCATATACGTTTTATAGGTATCATGCTCCAAATGTTGTATATATAAAGACCGAAGATCCGGATTTGCCTGCATTTTATTTTGATCCATTAATTAATCCAATTTCTCATAGAAATTCGCTAAAGGTAAATTTGAAATTATTAAATAAAATAAATATTGTAGTACCATAATTTTATATAATATTCAATTATTATCATATAGACGATGGAACCACAAATCGAAGATGATGAAGACTTTATTCTATCTGGCGAAGTGCAACCATTCCTTCAGGAAACACCTCTTTATACTGATAATACAGCGAATGGAATAGCTCTTTTGTGGGCGCCGAGGCCGTTTAATACGCGTTCCGGCAGAACAAGAAGAGCCATTGATATTCCCTTAGTCAAGTCATGGTACAGAGAGCACTGTCCACCCGGTCAACCTGTAAAAGTGCGAGTCAGTTATCAGAAACTGCTGAAATACTTTGTTCTGAACGCTTTGAAGCACAGACCACCGAAACCACAAAAGAAACGCTATTTGTTCCGCTCTTTTAAATCGACCAAGTTCTTTCAGACAACGACAATAGATTGGGTAGAAGCTGGTTTGCAGGTGTGTCGTCAAGGATATAATATGTTGAATCTACTAATACATCGAAAGAATCTCAACTATCTTCATTTGGATTACAATTTTAACTTGAAACCTGTCAAAACGCTTACAACAAAAGAGAGAAAGAAATCGCGCTTTGGTAACGCCTTCCATTTATGTCGCGAAATTCTTCGCCTAACTAAACTCATTATCGATTCTCACGTTCAATATCGGTTGAACAACGTGGATGCCTTTCAACTCGCCGATGGGCTGCAATATATTTTCGCACACGTCGGTCAATTGACCGGCATGTATCGGTATAAGTACAAATTGATGCGACAGATCAGGATGTGTAAAGACTTGAAGCATCTAATTTATTATCGTTTTAACACTGGACCAGTTGGTAAAGGACCTGGCTGTGGATTTTGGGCACCCGGTTGGCGCGTTTGGTTATTCTTTATGAGAGGCATCACTCCGTTATTGGAAAGATGGTTGGGTAACTTATTGTCAAGACAATTCGAGGGCCGTCATTCGAAGGGCGTAGCGAAGACGGTGACGAAGCAGCGAGTTGAATCACACTTTGATCTTGAATTACGAGCGTCTGTTATGCACGATATAGTTGATATGATGCCCGAGGGAATAAAGCAGAATAAGGCGCGAACAATTCTTCAGCATTTGAGCGAAGCTTGGCGCTGTTGGAAAGCGAATATTCCGTGGAAAGTGCCGGGTTTGCCGATTCCGATCGAAAACATGATACTACGTTATGTCAAGATGAAGGCCGACTGGTGGACGAATACGGCTCATTACAATCGAGAGAGAATTCGACGCGGAGCTACGGTGGACAAAACTGTGTGTAAAAAGAACCTTGGTCGCTTGACGCGTCTCTATTTGAAAGCCGAGCAGGAACGGCAACACAATTATTTGAAGGATGGTCCGTATATATCGCCGGAGGAAGCTGTAGCTATATTCACAACTTCGGTTCATTGGCTAGAATCTCGAAGATTCGCGCCAATACCCTTTCCGCCATTATCTTATAAACACGATACGAAATTGTTGATATTAGCCCTGGAACGCTTGAAGGAAGCTTATAGCGTTAAATCTAGACTGAATCAAAGTCAACGAGAAGAACTGGGCTTAATAGAACAAGCATACGATAATCCACATGAGGCATTGTCCAGGATCAAGCGACATTTGTTGACACAGAGAGCTTTCAAGGAAGTTGGCATCGAATTTATGGATCTCTACAGTCACTTAATTCCCGTGTATGATGTGGAGCCACTCGAGAAAATCACAGACGCCTACCTAGATCAATATTTGTGGTACGAGGCAGACAAAAGGCGATTGTTCCCACCGTGGGTGAAACCGGCTGACACGGAACCACCGCCGCTTCTTGTTTACAAGTGGTGCCAAGGTATCAACAACCTCCAGGATGTTTGGGATGTCAACGAGGGCGAGTGCAACGTGCTGCTAGAATCGAAATTTGAGAAGCTGTACGAAAAGATCGATCTCACGCTACTCAACAGGCTGTTACGTTTGATAGTCGATCATAACATTGCTGATTATATGACGGCAAAGAATAATGTTGTCATCAATTATAAAGATATGAACCACACTAACAGCTATGGCATTATTAGAGGATTGCAATTCGCGTCTTTTATTGCCCAATATTACGGACTAGTGTTGGACCTACTGGTGTTGGGTCTCCAGCGAGCCAGCGAAATGGCCGGCCCGCCGCAAATGCCAAACGACTTTCTTACATTCCAGGATGTTGCCTCTGAGACTGCGCACCCTATTAGATTATATTGCCGCTATGTCGATAGGATACATCTGTTCCTGCGCTTTTCTGCTGATGAGGCGAGAGACCTCATTCAGCGTTACCTCACTGAACATCCTGATCCAAATAACGAAAATATTGTTGGCTACAATAATAAGAAATGTTGGCCGCGGGACGCCCGTATGAGATTGATGAAGCACGATGTGAATCTAGGTCGCGCAGTATTCTGGGATATCAAGAACCGACTTCCACGTTCCACCACCACTATCCAGTGGGAGAACAGTTTTGTTAGTGTCTATAGTAAGGATAATCCCAATTTGCTCTTTAATATGAGCGGTTTCGAGTGCAGAATTTTGCCTAAATGCAGAACGACCCATGAAGAATTTACTCACCGAGATGGTGTTTGGAATCTCCAGAACGAGATCACGAAGGAAAGAACGGCGCAATGTTTCTTGCGTGTCGACGACGAGAGCCTGCAGCGTTTTCACAATCGAGTCAGGCAGATTCTAATGGCTTCAGGTTCGACCACATTCACGAAAATCGTGAACAAATGGAACACCGCTTTGATCGGTCTGATGACTTATTTCAGAGAAGCCGTGGTGAATACGCAAGAATTGCTGGATCTTTTGGTCAAATGTGAAAACAAGATCCAGACGCGTATCAAGATTGGGTTGAACTCCAAAATGCCGTCGCGTTTTCCACCCGTCGTCTTTTATACTCCTAAGGAATTGGGTGGTCTGGGAATGCTGTCGATGGGTCATGTGTTGATACCTCAATCGGACTTGAGATGGTCGAAACAAACCGATGTGGGCATCACTCACTTTCGTTCAGGTATGAGTCACGACGAGGATCAATTGATTCCCAACTTATATCGCTACATACAGCCCTGGGAGTCAGAATTTATTGATTCTCAACGTGTTTGGGCAGAGTATGCCCTGAAACGACAAGAGGCCAATGCTCAGAATCGCAGGCTCACTTTGGAGGATCTTGAGGACAGCTGGGATCGTGGTATCCCTAGGATAAATACATTATTCCAGAAAGATCGGCACACACTGGCCTATGACAAGGGTTGGCGTATTCGTACAGAATTCAAACAATATCAGGTACTGAAGCAGAATCCGTTTTGGTGGACTCATCAGCGTCACGATGGCAAACTGTGGAATCTAAATAACTATCGAACTGACATGATCCAGGCGCTAGGCGGTGTCGAAGGTATTCTTGAGCACACTCTTTTTAAGGGAACTTACTTCCCGACATGGGAGGGTCTCTTCTGGGAAAAGGCGTCTGGCTTTGAGGAGTCCATGAAATACAAGAAACTGACAAACGCGCAACGTTCTGGTCTCAATCAGATTCCCAATCGTCGATTTACTCTATGGTGGTCGCCCACTATCAATCGCGCTAACGTTTACGTTGGTTTTCAAGTACAACTCGATCTGACAGGAATATTTATGCATGGTAAAATACCGACTCTCAAAATATCCTTAATCCAAATATTCCGCGCTCACTTGTGGCAAAAGGTGCACGAATCCATCGTGATGGATCTTTGTCAAGTGTTCGATCAAGAATTGGACGCGCTGGAAATTGAGACCGTGCAGAAGGAAACTATACATCCGCGAAAGTCCTACAAGATGAATTCTTCATGCGCCGACATCCTTTTGTTCTCCGCTTATAAATGGACCGTATCTCGACCATCGCTCCTCGCCGATTCGAAAGATGTGATGGACAACACCACTACGCAGAAATATTGGATCGATGTTCAACTGAGATGGGGCGATTATGACTCACATGATATCGAACGATACGCTCGCGCTAAATTCTTGGATTACACAACAGACAATATGTCGATATACCCATCGCCCACCGGTCTTCTGATAGCTATCGACCTGGCATATAATCTGCACAGTGCCTATGGTAATTGGTTCCCTGGCTGCAAGCCGCTCATACAGCAAGCCATGGCGAAGATTATGAAAGCGAATCCTGCTTTGTACGTATTACGCGAACGCATTCGCAAAGCCTTGCAGCTATATTCATCTGAACCCACGGAACCTTATCTCTCTTCGCAAAATTACGGTGAACTCTTCTCCAATCAAATCATATGGTTCGTTGATGACACAAATGTGTATCGCGTGACGATTCATAAAACCTTCGAGGGCAACTTGACGACAAAACCAATTAACGGTGCGATTTTCATCTTCAATCCGCGCACGGGACAATTGTTCCTGAAAATTATTCATACCTCCGTCTGGGCGGGCCAGAAGCGTCTTGGTCAATTAGCCAAGTGGAAGACCGCCGAGGAAGTTGCCGCACTGATTCGCTCCCTACCAGTGGAGGAACAGCCGAAGCAGATTATTGTTACCAGAAAGGGAATGTTAGATCCGCTGGAAGTTCACTTGTTGGACTTTCCCAATATAGTCATTAAAGGATCTGAATTGCAGTTACCTTTCCAGGCGTGTCTCAAGGTGGAGAAGTTCGGCGATTTGATTCTGAAGGCAACCGAGCCGCAAATGGTACTATTCAATCTTTACGATGACTGGTTGAAGACTATCTCGTCTTACACGGCGTTCTCACGACTGATCCTGATCTTACGGGCTTTGCACGTCAACACCGAAAGAACGAAAGTTGTGTTAAAGCCCGATAAAACAACTATCACTGAGCCGCATCACATATGGCCATCGCTGACGGACGATGAGTGGATCAAGGTGGAAGTGCAGCTGAAGGATCTGATCTTGGCGGATTACGGTAAAAAGAATAACGTCAACGTTGCGTCGCTCACGCAGTCTGAGATCCGCGATATCATTCTGGGTATGGAGATAAGTGCGCCGTCTGCGCAACGTCAACAAATCGCTGAAATCGAGAAGCAAACTAAAGAGCAGAGTCAGCTTACCGCCACTACCACACGAACAGTGAATAAGCATGGTGACGAGATTATCACCGCGACCACATCCAACTACGAGACACAGACCTTCAGTTCGAAGACTGAATGGCGAGTACGTGCCATTTCAGCGACCAATCTTCATCTTCGGACAAATCATATCTACGTCTCGTCTGATGACATCAAAGAAACTGGTTATACTTACATCTTGCCGAAGAATGTGCTGAAGAAATTTGTTACGATCTCTGATCTGCGAGCGCAGATAGCCGGTTATCTATACGGTATCAGCCCTCCTGATAATCCTCAGGTAAGTAATTTTACTAGTTTTGTTTATTAAAATTATCTCGAACTTTACAAATAATATATTTTAATATCGTTCATCCTTTAAACTTTTTTCATTTTATTATTTTTATATTATATATTTAGATAATATTGATTTAATTATCTCTATTATTAAAAAGTAATTTTATCTAAATACATTAAGTGTCTAAATATAAAAGTTTTTGTTTGAAAAAAAAAAATATTTTTAGGATTTTTTTGAGGAAGAATAGATTTTAGATATTTTTAGTTTTATGAAATTTTATCTAATACATACTAATGATTGAAGACATTTTGCATATTTAAATTTGAAAAAGGGAACATATTAGGTTTTGAGAATGAAAATAGTATGTAAAAGATCACTTTAGAAAAATCTGTAATATATAAATCTATAATCCATCTATAATGTACGTATTAATTCTTCTCTCTTTAAGACAATTTAAAATATATATTAATGAGGATATTAATTTGGAGACTTGAAAATTTTTATTTTGGAGAAACAGAAGTAATAATATATTTTCAAATGAAAAAAAGGTTCAAATTTTTATATATAAAAATTTATCTTGAACATGTGTGTGTTGAACATTTTTAGAAAAATGCGAAATATTTTAGATTAAAAAATGTGCAAAAACTTAAGTCAATTAATTGATACATGGGCTTGATACATCGTGCGTGTTAATTTAAAAAAAGATTATTATTATATAATTTAGAGAAAATAAATATAAGGTTTTATATTTGAAAGGCTTTGATATAATAGTGGATTTTTGATATCTGTGACTAATTATTAAATATTGAAATATATAAAATACATAATACGTAATAATTATGTATTGCATTAATTATTACTTTGTAATAAAAAAAAATTATCGCTGCTGCGCCCTAAAAGAGTAATGCTTAATAAAAAAAAAGTTCTGTAGAATCAAGTCTGTAAATTAAAGAGAACAGTTGCCTCATGAAAATACGAATTTAATAATCTGTTTTTTCTATTTTTTTTCATTTTTTAATTTTTTTTTTTAATTTTGCTTATCATTTTTAGTACGACAAATAGATGTAACAATCAATTTAAATGGAAACAATCGAATTTTAATGAATTTTTTTGTCAATCATAGAAAATATAATTTTATTCAATAAAATAAAATATTCAATAAAATATAATTTATTCAATAAAAAATTAACTATTATATTAATCAAATAATAAGCAAAATCTTGGGAAAAAAATGAAAAAAAGCAGATTATTAAACTTGTATTTTCATGAGGCACTTGTACCCTTTAATTTACAGACTTAGGGTTTTACAAAACTTTTTTTCTATCAATTGCTACTCTTTTAGAGGCGGTAGCGATAATTTTTCTTTTTAACCACCTTAATATATATATATATATGTATGTATGTATATATATATATTAGGGTAATTAAAAAAAAAGATCGCTGCAGCTCTCTAAACGAGCAATAATTGATTGAAAAAAAAAAATATATATATATATATATTTTCATACTGATTCTTTTGTCTCAATTGATCGAATTTTATTTTATAATATAATAGGTGAAAGAAATCAGATGCATCGTAATGGCACCACAATGGGGAACTCATCAAACTGTTCACTTGCCAAATACGTTACCTAATCATCAATACTTGAAGGAGATGGAACCGCTGGGATGGATACATACGCAGCCCAACGAACTGCCGCAACTGTCACCGCAGGACATATCTACTCACGCCCGGATTATGGCGGAGAATTCTATCTGGGACGGCGAGAAAACTATTGTTATCACTTGCAGCTTCACACCCGGCTCTTGCTCTCTTACAGCGTACAAGTTGACTCCGAGTGGCTTTGAGTGGGGCAAGCAAAACACTGATAAGGGAAACAATCCGAAGGGTTATTTACCTAGCCATTACGAAAAGGTACAGATGCTTCTGTCCGATCGTTTCCTTGGCTTTTTCATGGTGCCCAGCCAAGGTTCATGGAATTACAATTTTATGGGTGTAAGGCATGATCCCAACATGAAATACGAGCTACAACTGGCGAATCCAAAAGAATTTTATCATGAAGTGCACAGGCCAGCTCATTTTCTCAACTTCTCGAGCTTGGAAGACGGTGACGGCGTTGGAGCAGATCGAGAAGACATGTTTGCATAAATTAAATTCAAGAATAGAATGAAAACAAGATATATATATATAACGAATTTGTAAGTCTGTATTACTTGTAATGCTTTTCATTTTTTATTTCCTGTTCTAATTATCGTATACATAAGTGATTATAAATAAATACCCGTAATAATAATAAACAATAGTAAACGTTTGTCGAATAATATTTATATTTTTTATTTTTTATCTTGTTTAATTGTATAGGCAATTAATAAATACGTAAATATAATAATAATAAACAAATACAAATTAAAGTCTTAAATATTATTTAAAGATTGATAGGAGGGGCAGACCAACTCCGAATAGAAACTATAAAATAAAAATCACGATTACAGACTATATTATACCGCTAATATGGCTAATTGTAAATGATGAAATATGCAAGGATAATTATTTTCTGAGTGGATAGAATGCTACATACTGAATGTCGCAAAATTTGATATTTGATAACGTAATAATAAACGTATATTTTAAAGAAAAATTGAGATAGTGCATAATCAAGTGTATATAGTGCAAATATAAAAATAAAAAATAATTGTATCAAATAACATATTTGACTGCAAATAAATATTCTTAATAAATATTATTAATTATTTAAATATTCTAAAGAGAGAAAGAAATACCAATTTTTTTCTGTAAGTACATACATTTTTTTTTTTTTAATTAGACTAAATTTTTTATCAAGAAAAATATAATTTTTGACTAGAAACTATATTCTCATGTATTCTTAAACACACATCAAATATTTATAAATTAAAAACTTTTATATGAAATATTGCAGCTTTATGTTCAAAGATAAATATCAACAATCTAATTGAAAATACGATAAAAGATAAAATTGGATTCTAAATAAAAATATGATAGAATTTGTAATGTGAACATTTTATCTTCAACCTACATATTCTTTAACATCATCTTTAGCCATTAACTCACTTTAATCACTGTTAGCAGTCTATAGCTAGTATAATACATAGCTTATATTATAAAATCCATTTGCCAGACAAACTTCAAATGATTCAGTAGTTCTGTTAGATTAGAAAATCTAAAAACGCTAAATAACAAAATATAATTAATCTTTGAAAATCTTTTGATGAAATACATATAGTAGTGAAATATAAGCAGTATGTAAGAATGTTATAATAATTTTTATTTTTTTTTTTTTGGTTCCTCATCTAATCGTATACATAGACGATTACAAATACATGTAATAATGATATATGTAAATATACAGATTAAAAAGCCTTAAATAAACATTATGTATTTCATATACATATATGTATTTAACTGCAGCGCGATTGTGAATCCTGTTTTTATTATTCCTTGCATTGTAATTTTGTAAAAGTCTATTTTTAATACTTTGCTTTTATTTTATAAATGTATTAAATATGTAGATATTGCGCACGCGCGCGTTTTAGAAAATATGACAAATTAAAATTTGATAGTAAAGTGTGTGTACGCCATAATAATCTGTTAGTGATTGACTGAAAAAGTTTCTGATGTTTATGATTTTCACACGTAGACAGAGGAAAAGCTCCGCATTTGATAAATATTATTTTCCACACTGTGAACATATATATTGTGTCCATAACTTTTTGATCAGCAAGAAAATCTGTTAAATCATTGTTCTTCAACGCTTAAAAATTTGTATTGTTATATGAAAAATTGTATTGTTATGTAAAAAATTGTTAACAAATTGCGAGAAATATGTGAAACTGATTGTTGACAAAATATCTATGTCCATGTAGCTATCCTTTAAATAATATAAAAAATTTTTTCTACTTAGAAGATGAAGATAAATAGATTAATTAGCGTACACACAAATTTTACTAATATCAATTCATAATACCTAAAGAGAAGCATTATAATTATCAAATTTTAATTTAGTCTTAATATCTTCTAAAGCAATGTCATCCTCTACTTAATTTTTGTGGGGAATTACTCAGAACACACACACACACACGCACGCACGCACGCGCACACACACACATACACATACACACACGACGTCTTCTATCAAATATCTAACAATAAGTAGCAATAAAATCGTGAGATGACCTATTATGCATATTTATCCAGATATTAATATATAGGTATATTATATATTAAATAATTATTTATATATTAAATATTATTTATTTATATATTAAATATTATTTATAATTTATATAATCATAAAAGTACTTTATGAAATGGACAGAAGTAAAAACACATACGTTTTATATAGTTTTTGTAATAAAGTACATTATATATTTTTGTTGTAGTAGATGAGTAAAATGTCAGAAAATTTTATGTGCAATTTAATATAAATAAATTAATTTTATTTTGTTTATTTTAATATATGTGTAAATAATATTTTAATTAAATATAAATATGTTATATAAAGTTCAGCATAAAGATTTCCAAGATATATGATATAAGATACGTCTTATTTAATATACAGATTGACATTCATATTGAATATTTAATAATAAATATTATTGCAACGAAAAAAGATATAGAAATTATTTTATCTATATAAATATTTATATTCAAAAATACATTTATTATATGTATTTTTTAGTTGAGAGAGATTTAATAACATGAAACATATAAGAAAAATATAAAACAACTATTAATACAGAAAAAAGCGGATATAAAAGATATACATTAGAGTTATCTAAAAAAATTGAAGCTAAATTTAAAAAAAAATCTAATAAAATTGAAGGTAAATTTTAATATAATTGTTCATAGTATTTTTATCAAAATAATGTTATTAAGTATACAATAATACATTATTTGTATATATATTAAAGCAAAATTTATGTAAATAAATTTATGGCATATGGCAGTCAATATACATAATATAGGATGATTTTCAATTATAAACTCGAAAACCAAACTTCGTACAAAATTTTAAAAGGAAAAATTGTCTTAGGATTCGCTCAAAAATATGTCATTTCAAGGACATCAGGATGTTCTGAATCACCCTGTATGTCACAATTGTCACAATACATAACATACACACTACATGCTTTTATTATTTTATTAAGGATAATAATAAATATAGAGGAAGGGGTGGGGGAGAAAAAGGGGAAAGGAGAAAGGGGCGAGAGGGGGGGAGGGAACGGGGAGAGAGGGAGAGAGAGAGAGAAGAGCGAGTAATTTTATATTCTTATATTCTTATATTACGCGCGTACTAACATAAGTACTATTGTTATTTTTGAATTAAATTGATATATACAAGGTGTTCTATTTTAATTGTCTCGGGCAAATTTCTCGAGAAATATGGAAGATACGGAAAAACATTTTAGACAAAAATTGTATCATTGCTTAAGACCCTACAACTTTTATTTGAAACATTTTCTCAAAAATGCTATTTTTGAGATTTGAGGAAAATGTTTCAAATACAAATATAATAGTACGGTCTTAGCGGCGCATTAAGTAGCAATGTTAATGTGACTTGAAATAGCATTGTTAATGTTATGTAACAATCACTTTCAAGTAATATTAATTCTAAAGTACTTTTCAAACCTCATAATTCGGAAAATGCTGTTGGAAAGAAACTTTATTACAGTGTTTCGAAAAGCTCTTAAGATAAGGTACAAAAATATGCAATAAAAAGTACAGGTTCCTATTAAAAAATTTAAAATTGACCTTGGCAGGGATTTTCAAGGTGCAATTGCAAGTCAAACAAATGTCAGCATCATTTGTTTCCCTTGATATCCTACAATTTTTTGTTTGAAACGTTTTTTCGTACCTTTCATATTTTTTGAAATATTTGCTTGAGGCGATTAAAATGGGACATCCTGTAATTATATTATATATGATCTGGCGCTTTTATTTTTAAGAATAATTTATTATACATTTAATACCATAAATATGCATTTGAAATATTATAAAATGTTGCATATATTTTTACATACTCAAGATTTATACATCATATATAGATATTTGTTCATCGTGATCTTTGGTTAAAAAAGTACTACTATAAATGTTGTATATTTACGTTACATTTTTCATATTTTTAAAACAGAGAGAAAGAGAGGAAGAAAGGAAAAGAGGGAGGAGAGGGAGGAGGAAAGGAAGGGAGAGAGAGAGAGCACATATATTTGTCTCTATAGAACATAAGCTAAGTTTTCTTATTACTATAGAAAGACATATGTAAATATTTCTCTTGAATTAGTTTTAGCGATATATATTCGTATTTTTGGTATATACTGTGCTTATACACATTTTACTGTCAAACACAATTCATGAAGCATAATATGAATATCTATATATTGTATGAGTTCGATTGCATTATTTTAAATGTTGAGATATTTCCATCGCCAAGTATATAAAATATCGAAATAAAGATACTATTGAACAAAAAAAATATTATCTTTGAGACGCAATAGGATACGTTTATGATAAGATAATTTTAAATAGTCACACTTATAGATATGTTGGAAATATCGATCATATAATATATTCAAGTAATTTCAAGAAATATGTATATATTTCAAGAGATATATTCGATTCTTTCTTCATCTAATTTGTTTTTATTCGTTGTCTCAGAAATATATTTTTCTTTCAATATAAATATTTTTATATAATATGCAGCTGAATATTTGGAATAGAAAATTTAAAAAAAGTCATTTATTTGACATAGATGCAACAATAAATCAGTCAGAAATTTATCGTAAGATGAAATTAAAAATCATGAAACTATATTATATAAGTAAAAAATGAAATTGAATAATTTGACGATAATATAAAAATATATATGATCACATTAATATTATAAGAAGTGCGTATAATAATAATTTATGAATGTAATAATAGTTTATGATAATTTTATATAAATTTTTTTGTGATAATATTATATAAATTTTTTAAACTTTAAAAAATATTATAAATAATAAAAATTGATTATAATGTCATGATATGTTGATAATATGAAAGAATTAAAAAAAAATAATATTTTATGAATTGTAAAAAAAGAATGAAAGAAAGATTTAAAATATATCTTTAAAATAAAAACAATGGTAAATTTGCATAACATACACCTTCGATTTTATTGCCACTTAAATATGTTGTAGAGGAGGTATTTCTTCTAAATAAGCAAGAAATTTGTAGGGGACAGTATTGGTTCAGAAGATATAACAGATAAAAATTTTACAGTTTTAATGTTTTTTCTATTATAAAATAAGGAAAAATGAAGTTTGTTTATGTTGTATTTGTGTAGAGCGGACGTGGAAAAAGTGTTTGTTTATAAGAGCAAAGTCTTTCTTATTTCTGATTTAAAACTAAAATTTGATTTGGGTTAGGTTATATCTTTCAAAAGTAGAACCATGTAAAGAAGAGGAAGGGGGACGAAACTCACTGCGTCCACGCATACACTTTCCTATCCAACAATTGTGGGAAGAACCTCGCTTCGCGTTGTAAAATATAATGAATATAATGGACTCCGCTTTCTTAAGGGGAGGCTTTCGCTTCCGGAAGATATAATCTAACCCAAACCTATTTCTGATTTAAAATTAAAATTTATATTTCTGCTTTCCAATTCGTTTTTCTATGCCTCAAAATATATAAAATATGTGAGTTCCAAAAATTATGAGGTCATACCTATATTGAAGATTTATCCTGAAAATAGGTTTGGTTAGGTTAGATTTTTTTCGAGGGATACAGGGGGAGGGGCGGAGCCTCCTAAATCACTGCCGTCCTCCAAAAGTTACCCTGAAGAATCTCTCCTACAACATATTTAAAGGCCCGTCTACAATAGGAGAAAGAGTAGGAGTAAGAAATAAAAATAATTTATTTCGCTTATGCCCTTACTTCAGCCCTCTTAAACCGGAAATAGCCGTCTTACGCCTACTCTTACTCCTTACGTCAGACTTACTCCACGTATTGTAGACAATGCTTAAGTAGCAATAAAATATTAAAGGTGTGTTACCTTTTATGTAGTTTTACTAAAAAAATTAACGAAAAGAAGAAGACAAGCATTATTATGTGAAAATTTGTGATTGTACCATTTCCGTGTTCTAAATAAAGAGATTAATGCATAACAATAAAGTAAAATTAATCTTCGGTTAGAGAATTACCTACAGAACACAGAACATTGTAGTGATATTGCAATGTTGGCAATGTAGCAATATTGTTGTTGCAATATTGTTGTAATGTTCTGCGCTATGTAGGTAATTTATGGTACAGGCAAACTGCTAAATTAATTATTAATCCCTGATCTATGATAATTTTTTTTTTTTGGCGCGTTATAGCATTAAGGGTCGGCTTTATCAGATGAATTTTTTGCACGACAGTTCGCTTGTACGAAAGGACTGATCTTTTCCTGCAGGGGTATTATCCCTGATGTAGTGGTGCAAGTACGTGAAGCTGACAAGCTGTGGCAACCACTGCGGGTCGAGCTTCTAGAAAAAAAACCGCGATCCTGATAACCAAATCGCTTTAGCAGTAGTCGCTTGATCTTCTCCTTCCACACGAAAATAATGAAAATAATGAGACCTTGCAGGGCATTTGTCAAATCGGTGAGATACCAGATGTACGTCGGCACACTCTTATCAAACAGCCATGACACTATTTCCATAGACCAATTTATGCCCATCACGATAAACAGCTTCAAATACAGATTGAACCTACGAATGAATGTATTTGTTTCTGTACTTTTTATGCTTATGACGATTTATTACTATATCTAAAATAAACTAAACATTATTATTATGTGCCCGAAATAAATAAAATATACATATTTTTAATTATAAGATCACTAAAAACGAAATTAATCGGATCAAATTGGAAGATTTAGCTATGGCTAAAAATTCAAAACAATCGATTTTTATATCAATAAAGACAATAAAAATTTTGAAAAACTGTAGTTATTTTATTTTTAAATATTCTTAAATAACTAGTAATAAATTGATCAAATCTCAATTCCAAAAAATAATAGATCTAAGCTCAAAATCCCCATTTCTTATTCTTCTTTCAATCACATTAATAATTAATTTTGTGACAGAATTAAAGTTTGATTACATTACGAATAGATTACAAATATATATTTCATAATGCAGCTTTTTACTAACCTTAAGAAAATAAGTTTAAAAGGATTTCAAGCTCAAAAGATCAAAAAACAAAATTAATTAAAAAATAAAACACTATGTATAAAATATTATTTTTAACGCATTTTCATTTTTAATTATTATTGATTTAAAGAACTATATTAAATAAATTTTTATTCAATTTTTACTGTTCACTTTTTCTTAATCTTTTCTTTTAATACTCTTTAATGTTTGATATTACGTAAATGGTTGGATTACAACAAATGCAGAATGACAGAAAAGTGAGTTTTTACCGTATTTTAATTAATCCATATTATCTCGAGTGTTCTAATTTAAAAAAAAAAATTTATTTCGATGCATTCTGCAAGAAAAAAATTTATATGATTTTTTGCTTTTGATGTTATAATACAATATAATTGCAGTGAGAATACAGAAGCCTTAAGAAATATGGTTTCCATTTTTACTAAATGAGAATATCTATTTTCTAGTTTTATTTGTTTTAGTATTATATAGTTTCTCATCTTTTCAAGAATCGCATATGCTCTCATGGAATCCCGCTCACGCGATCGAAACAGCAATGACGTGTTTGTTTTTACAAAAGATTTCGCAATTATGAAAGCAAAGCTCCGCATGGGAAATTGCCGTCTAAAAATAATCATCTTGGGAACGATTGACATTATACAAAGCCGTTAGCAAACGGATATATCGAAATACATATCTCGTTATTCAAATAAATTATCAATAATAGCAATATGCAAAAAAAGACTTTAGTACAAACCATTGTTTATTGTCATCATGACGCCGGCTCTCCGAACTTCTCAGATGAAGGGCTGTGTCTTTCTTATGGCGCACGATCTTTAATGCTGTCGAGATGAATAAGCAAATATTGCAGAAAACAGTGATACCCATGGGTCCGTAAAAGTATAACGCTTTCGCATCGTTCGCTAAAACAGAAATGAATTTGTAATATTACATCTAAAGATGTAAATAGAAAAAAGAATTATTGATTTTTGTTTCATAAAATATGATTTTTTGTAAAAAATACAATAAGCCTTGTTTTTTTCATAATTTGGTTAGATTAGGTTTTTCTCAGATATTTTTCTCAATTTCTGAGCTTTTTCTCAGATATTTAACTATAATATTTAACATCTTTGATTATTGCAAGTTGATTTTTTTTCATTATTTTTAGTTTTTTTTTATATAATAAATTTGAACTACCACTATTTTAAATATATATTGTATTCAAATTGGCTATAGTTATACATATATATATATATATATATATATATATATACAGGGTGTCCTGCAAAGATTGTGCCAACGCTCGAGTGGATAGAGGACAGTAAACTGAACAGAAAAGTCCTTTACCATTTTGCAATTTTCGCAATAATTATTGAAATATTAATTAAAAAGTATTGGCGAATCAGCACGCGTTTCGCGCGGCTGTCGCGCTAGATCATGAGACGGTATGCTCTAGGCGAGCCAGCGGCGTGCTTCGTAGTGTCGCACGGCAACGAAAAGTTTGGTCTCACGCGTATCCCTTTCGTCGCGAGGCCAAACTTTTCATTGTCGTGCGACATTATGAAGCTCGGTGCTGTCACGCTTAAAGCATACGTCCCATGGTCTAACCGCGCGATAGCCGCGCGAAACGCGTGCTTATTCGCCAATACTTTTTAATTAATATTTCAATAATTATTGCAAAAATTGCAAAAAGGATTTTTCTGTTTAATTTACTGTCCTTTACCTGCTCACGAGCGTTGACACAATTTTTGCAGGACATCTTGTATATGTGACCACTATTTTCAATTAAATAAATTCTTCAAAAAAATCAAAATTGAATAAATTGTATTTATGTGTCGACAAAAACACAGTTTGTATTTTTATTAAATATACTTTATATATAGCTACTATTTTAATATAAATAAAAAAGCTAAAGTCTTATATTTTTAATTTATCTTTTTCCAAAGTATTTTAATGAATTAATAAGATTTTTGCAATTAAACTAATATTAAACATGATGATAATTTTCAGTTGTAGATGCATATTTGTTATGTATCTAACTGAAAAGTAACCGAATCATGCCATATTTTTAAGTTGCCACAAAAGTCTCATTAATCCATAAAAAATTCTTTTAAAAGAAGATAAATTAGAAATATAAGAACTTTGGTTTTTTTCATATGAATAAAAGAAAATATGAAAAAAGTAAAAAAATGAAAAAATGAAAAAAAAATAAAAGACCACACACGATTCTTATGAGAAGAATATTTTCAGTCAATTTGCTTGAATTTGTGATATGTTATAATTCTTGTGTCTCTGATCAAAAGTGTCAAGTTACAAAAAATTTTTATTGCTAGTTTCTGAATTATACGGATATATATAATAAATGTCAAAACTCTTTGATATTTTGAAAAATACGCATTTACGAAAAAAATGTTCCATACAAAAGTTGTAGGATTTTATATGACGCATTACATAGTAATATTATTATGGATTTGCATAACGTTGTTAAGGTCACATAAAAATCATTTTTAAATTTTTAAATGGAAACGTTCATTTTTGATTGCATATTCTTATAGCCGTGTAAATTATATTAAGTAGCATAATATGTGAGTATTCTATCTGAACAACTCATTGTCAGTGGTAAGAGCAGTTACCTGGAAAGCAAAAGACTTGCCGCCTTAAATTCTTTCCTCATCTCAATCCTTGTGTTTACTTTGAGAATTTTTCAAAACACTATAAAAAAGTATTTTTTCATTAAGTATTTTCTGAGTTAGAAAGCTTGAAAAAGATACAATACTGACAGCATTAGTATTATCTGAAATTTATTTTTACACGATCTCAATAATGCTATTTAAAGACACACAATCAACAAATTAATACATAATGCGTAACTTAAAACCCTACAATTTTTATTTGAAATATTTTTTCAAATCTCCAAAATATAGCATTTTTGAGAAAAATATTTCAAATAAGTATCCATTTAAGAATTTCAAGGCGATTTTTACGTGACTTTAACAATGCTATCCAAGATCATAAAAATATTGTTATATAATACGTTACATAAAACACTACAATTTGTATGAAATATTGTTTTCAATAATGCATATTTTTTGAAATTAAAAGATTCCGACTTTTTGTATACCCATATAATTCAGAAACTAACATAGAAATTTTCTATAATTTGATCAGAGACACAAGAAGTACGATATATCACAAATTCAAGCAAATTAACCGTTCTTCTAAAAAATCGTGCGTTTTTTTTTTTTTAAGAAGAAAAACATTTCTTTTTTTTATCAGAAAAAAATATATATATATATATATATATATGATTATATAATATATTTTTAATTTTAACAAAGATTTAATCATATTGTTTTAATAAAATATACTTATACTAATAACCTATCCACTTACTACGGAACCAACATCTCTCGGCGCCGAATTCCGGTCGGATGAAGCTTTCTGGCACGTTGGGAACGAAATCCATGATGGCACAGACAATAGTGAAGATGGAGGCGCTTCCCCATGCATAGATCGAATATATTATAAACTTCTTTTTCTCTCGTTGTTTCACGCTTCCTTGTAACGAGCGGAATCCTCTATAAGAACATATTATAGTACATATTTAGTATGCATATTATATTTAGTCAATAATAAATAGGATAGAACTCATAATGTAAATGTAAAAGAAATAACGGTTAGATGATACGGATTTTTTTTTATAACTTTTTTTGTTCAAAAATTAATCTTCGCGGTAAGTATCATTCGTATAGCTCTTATTAGCTCTCGATTATTATTTAAGCTGAAAATTATAAGTTATAAACTCTATAGAATTTCTAAGTTCTTTCAGAAGAACATTACAAAACCTCAAATAATGAACAGATTTAGAAATATAATACAAAATATAACAGCATTTTTTTTCTAATTTCAGGTATAAAAAGTGATAAATGTTATTTATGTTAGAAAATGTGGTACATCACAAAAAAGTTATTGATTCATTAATATTACCTTTATAATATTATAAATCTTAAAACAGTGTCGCCAGGAAGCTGTCATTCAAGAAAAATTGAATTTAACAGTTTGTCTCGTATCAATCAAACTTAATTTTTTTTAAATAAAATTAAAAATCAATATCAAATAACTATAAAAATTAATAATAAATTAGCAAATTCTTAATTAATAAATTTTGTTACGTAATTACAAGTCTGAGCGCGTGACATTGTACATGATCAATATTATTATATCGTATTGGTAAATTTTGAGTTTATAACTAAAAATTATTGCATACATAAAATCCTTTTTTATTTTCGTATTAAAATTTTTAATTTTATTTTATCTGAAGAATATGTTATTATAATACATACTAAAAAAAAAGATAGGGAACACTTTTAATACGTTAAAAATTGGGCTACTTTCAACCGCTGAAACTCGACGAAAAATCAACATAGACAAAAAACTAAAACACCATTTTATTGCTTGAAGTTTCAGCTTTAACACGTTATTGTCATAGTTTTTAAATTCTTTTTTACTTTCTTTGTTCTGTGCTTTAAAAAGGAATACATTGTTTTGTTCTTTAAAATTACGCATTTTTAACGCTCGTTAATTTAATGAAAAAAAACATGATTTTTTTAAGGTTTTATTATCTTAAAAAAATCGTGTTTTTTTATTATATATATATTATATTATATATATTATATTATATTATATTATATATATATATATATATATATATATATATATATATATATATATGCTATTGTAAATTTATACGATAATCATAATATTATAAAAAGGGCATCCATTTAAAGAACATTTTTTTCATTTGTTATTTCGCCGTGCCTAAGCTCACGAAATCTCAGCCCTTTCATTCGTAAAATTGTATAATTACTTCCCATTTAAAAACTATTATATTCTCGACATTTTTGTATTAGGATTTTCGCCTTGAAATGTTCTAAGGAATCTGCCATTAAAAGAAAGTCCGGTATATACATATAGTTATACATATATAAATATATATAAATATAATATATATAAATATAAATATATATATATATATATATATATATATATATATATATAATATCTCTAACTTTATTAATAACTTATATTTTTTTATTAAATTCATTATGACCTTTATAAATATTTGTTGTGTGTGTGTATGTATGTATGCATGTTTGGTAGATAATATAAGATAGCATAAGATGGACTTGCGTATTTTTAGGTGTGTGTAAAGACATGCGTATTTTTAGATGTGTGTAAGGACAACACATGATATCGCTATACGATGTGTACATGTAATAAAGAAGGAAATTAATTCAATTCTGAGTATATGGTCGCGCGCATAACACTTTTTTGCCGTAATTGATTATAAGAGGACGCACAGCATACGCACACAGATAATCGTCACACCCTCGTAACAACGTGACGACTGTAGGCTTGGCGACAACAGATCATTCGCACACATACGGAAACAGTAAATAGTAACACGAAATTGCCACGTGATGGAATTTCATTGACACGCAAAAGGTAAAAAATTACTTCGTGGTATCGCCCTGCGTGAATAAAGAAAAAAATAATAATAAAGAGTGCATAACAAATGAAAAAATACGCACGTGTAAGTCATAAGCACAATCGAAAACACATGAACTATATTTTATATATAATATGTATGATAACACATTATTAAATTGATCACTATATGAGCGACAATTATTTACATATCGCAATCTTTTTCTAATTTTATTTAGAAGGTACATTATTTTTTTAGCTAGTTTTAAATCTTTTTTGATATTATATTATTTGATTACAGCAGTAAACTCACGCTTGTGCATATATCGATGTTAGGGGATATACTCTACTGATATTTTCCGAGCACCAAATATATTGCCCGATTGAAATGGCTTCTTGGACCGACGTCTGACCGCGAACGAGATCAAAATTAACTCGATTGTGTTTGCGCTATATACGCACGTCAGTCACGTACCGGATATTAATTCGCATCCTGTCGCTATCAATTTCCTCCCTATGTTTATCAATTATCAAATTTCTTTGCTATAAGCGCCGGATCAAGTGGCGCTTGTAAAAATATTTTATGAATCAATTAACCCATTTTTGACCTACATTTGATCTACACCTTTCACCTTTGATAAACTCTAATTAATGTCTCGATTGTAATTATTAAAAGTATATTAAATATAAATAATTCATTATAATAAAAATAGTAATCCAAATAATCATTTTTAAGATATTCTTTGATTCACAGCACATTTTAAAAATAAAATAAATCTTTTTATACTCAAAAACTTACCCAAATGTCCACCAAATGTCGAAACACATTACATTTAACCAGAAGAAACTCGCCAAAAATGAGAATTGTATGACGAAGGCTGAAACAGATAAATAATCATTTCAATCTCTAAGTATTAAGTATTCAGTATATCATGTAAAAAAAATTATTAAGTATTTAGCGTAAAAAAAACTACAAAAAATGATAACACTCTTGCACGTGTTAAAAAAAAATTTTTGTTATTTTTGCTTAAACTATTATTATATATTGTTATATTATTACGTATTGTTATATTATTATTATATTCATTATTATACAAAAATTAAATGTTAGACTTTGTTTCTCTCAAAGTTTTTTTTAATTAATATCATAAATTTTTTAAATAAATTTTAATTATTTTTAATTATATGTTTTTTTTGCAAACAATTAGTATTATTGTTTAAACTGCCAATTGTTTATAAATATCATGTAAAAAACTTTCCTTACACTTAAATATTCCCTAAATATTACGAAGTTATTTTAATTTTGTATTTTTTGTATTGTAGATAATTTAATTTTTATTATAACTGATTATATACATTAATCTATCATTTCTTATTACATTAAAATATAATTTCCGGAAAGTTTAGATAACAAAAAAAGATATTTATCTAAATAATCCAAAAATTTAAATTTTATTCACTATTAATTATCCTAGTTAATTTTTAAGATTTCAATAATTTATGCGGTTATATCAAAGAGTAGCAAAAAAAAAGAAAAAAAAATTGTTAACAAACAAATGTATAAACGATAAGATTCAAATATATTATATTGTATTTTTAAATAATTTAGATATGCTGTACCCAGTATAATGCAGACGGAATACGCTATAGCATCTGATTTGGTTAGCTGAAGCACCACGAGGACTGTGTACGCGATGAACAACGATCCAACGTATCCGCGGAGCGTGTAACCATGCATGTTCATAAGTTCTGGCAGTATAGAGTATACCACGAACGTAACCAGTAGAAACGGCAGGGATATTATAAGACCCACGGGTATACCGAGTGAATGATTTACATCAGGTATCTCGTTATCAGATGTCTGGTTCCCAAAACAGATAGTCACCTCAAACTTGTCCCGATCTACGACGGCGAGGCAATAGGATGTCGCTGGAACGAAATCCTTGTAATACGGTTGATATAAAGAGCCATTGGTGAGAAATATATATTCATCGTTTGGATACTCGGAATCGTCGGGATTAAGCACAAAACGTTCAGTCTGCTGACATGGATCGTAGACGACCAGTTCAAATAATGCATCCAACTTTTTATCTTCTCTCCGTAGCGAATCGCTCCTTACGTAACTATATACATCTGGAAAAGGATAATTACCTTTTCCAGCGATGCATTTCTCTTCAATCAAACGATCACCAAGGGGGCAACAGAGTGGAATGCAAGTAATATTATCGCAAATTTCATATGGAAAAATATTGTTTTTCGTATCATTTCTGTTGGATTTTTCATGGAATTCATATAATGTCAAGTTGTCTTGATTTTCGATTTGTGTGAAGTTTCCACGAAATTCATACGACGTAAAGTTGTTCTTGATTTTGGTTCGCGTAAAGTTTCCATGAATTGACATGGGGTTATTCTTGTCGTCGATCTTAGTAGAGTTCACGCCAAGCTCCGTCAGCATTTGATTTCTTTCCTTATGATCCTTTATGGAATGCGAGCGAAATTCATATCGCGTCGAATTGTCATCTTCGCGGTAGTTAGTCGAGTTAGTATGGAATTTATATTGCATATTGTCGTTATCCTTAGTGGAATTTTCGTGCAAATTACGTTGCAACAATTTCTCTTTATCTCCATGATTTCTTGTAGAGTTCGTATAAAATTCATATCTTGTAGAATTTTGTCGAAGTTCTGAGGATGAAACGACGAGCAAAAACGTGCCACACCAAAACGCGGATTTATACATCATTTGTTGATGCGTCGAATTTACTAATTTAAATTACGGCTTGGTTTTTCTTTAGTCAGCCTTGTCAGATATGTCCAGCAACCACAATGATATCGCGGACTACGGAAACGAGAATACGCGTGTTAATTTGCAGTGCCTTGACTGCAATAGGAATATTTTTATTCCAGCAAAGGACAAACCAGCTTTCGTGGCAAATACACGTGGCGAATGCACGTTAAAAAGAGAGTCACATTGTTAAGAAGCTATCGCGATAAGATAGATCCTCGATCAGCCGAAAATAATGGTAGGATGACAATGGAAAACATTAATTCTTTTAAATTTCATATAGCGTTTTCAAATATAGCAAGTTAATTCACTCTGCCATTAATGACATCATTGCATTGTCAGTATCAATAAAAGACTTGAATTCATAGTAAAATAAGTAATTAATTGATCTGAGTTGGATTAACTCATCTATTCAAAAACGTCAATAGTTTGATTTGCGAGGGGTGTGATTTGAAGAAGGATACAATATAAATATTTGTTTTGATTTGTTTTCACAATTCGTTTTATAGTAGCCAAGATAAATCATTGAATCGTGAAAATTTTTCTTATATTCTGTTTTTAATATTTTTAAAAAAATTCTGAAAGAAGAGTAATTTAAAATAATTATTTAATTATTTAAAATAATTATTTAAAATAATTATATAATTATATATTTTGTGTAAAATTTTTTGTGAAAAATTTTATATTAAATTAGGCCATATTTTATATATGCGTTAGTTGAATAAAAAAAAGCAAGCAGTTACATTAAGTGCAAATATACCAAGCAGAATAATGAAAAGAAGCGAGCTGAGAAAAAGTATTCTCCAATGACGCATTCCCTAATTATGTAATTAATTATATAATCCAAGCATATTTATCTTTTGAGAATCATTGTTCAAGTATCTTGCTTATACCTATTATACGATGAATATTAGCAGAATCATTAACTTTATATACATCATAAACTATAGATAAATCGTAAATAACGCTATAATAAACTAATATAACTTTTTAAATGTCACTTATGTCTGCGAAAAATCAGAGAGATGTTGCGAGAATGCTTATTTAGAAAGTTGGCGCTCACTTATATTAAATACTCTTTCTTTAATCCGCAATATTGCTAAAGGCACATTTTATTCATATGCTATGCATAATATAAAATAATTCGAGACAAGAAAAGCCAAAATTCAAGAATCGATAGCAACGATGTTTAATACAGTCGGAGATTTTCGTCGATTATTTTGAGATGAGATTATGCAGCAGCATAATCTCATCTCAAAATAACATGATTCTTTTTTTGCGTTAATATAGCAACACAAGTCAAAAAGAAAAGTTACATCATTCTGGATATATAATACCGAGTGTGATGCAAATGTCGGTTAGGATTTGCTCCTGCGGTGTCAATTGAACCAATCCCACTATACTGTACGCCATCGCCAGACAACCAACGTATCCGCGCAACGTTAGACCATGCAAGTTTTTCAGATCAGGCAGTAACCAGTAGACGATGTACGTGGCGGCTAGAAACGGCACGGACACAAGCATTCCAAAAGAGTACACGATCCCACCGCCGTCGTCATCCTCAATTGCGTATATCTCCTCACAGAAAAATAGCAAGTATTCGTGATACTCGTAGCCTTTCACCCGCGCTAAGCAGTATTGATGATAATCGAGAATACGCTCCTCCCGTTCCTCGGCTAGAGGTCGTAATATAGAGCCATTCGACATGAGATACCATTTCTCGTCCAAGTAAACGTGCGGATTTAAAGGATATCGGTTCCTGCCGGCGCATGGATTCCATACCGTAAAATTAAAATACTCGTCGCTCGTAGTGATATTTGCCAGTTCAAGATTGGTATCATAAACTGACGGTAGTTGGATTATTTCCGTCCCATTTATCGCGCTCTTCACGCAGTTGTCTCCGGTGAGGAAAGTGTTAACGCGACAACATAACGAAACACGGGGCTTTCCGGAACCATCATCATCTTCGATATCGGTCGTCATCTAGGAAAAAGAGCCCGAGGGAATAATGAAGACAAATGAAGTAGCCTATAATTGTAGTTGTGCAAAAAAAAACTAAATGTTAATTTTTAGATTTTTGTTGCAAAATTTTGTTGAATATGCGTAATGCATCACGCATAAATAAAATTAACTATTAGAAATTGATTATTATATCTACCTGGTAAAACAATTTTGTCTTAGTTCATCATATAAAATTTTAATTCTGATATTCTTTTAAAATGGCTATCTATATCCGAAATATTATCCAACATTTTGATTCTTTGCTACATACTATACTTATACAATTGAAGAATAAAAATAAATTTCAAATTATAAAAATTGATTTCAAATTATATTATGGATTAAATTGATCACAAATAAACAAATTGATATAATACTGGAAATGTGCAAGTTTATTCCATAAATTTTAATACATGCGTTATAAATACATATAACGCATTTTTGTACATAGGCAATTATTTAGGTAGAGTCTTATAACGCATACATTAAAGTTACAGAAAAGGTCTGCTAAAATTTTTGTTAATATTTTTGTTATATATAATATCACACTTTTTTAACTTTTGTTAACTTTTGTTTAACATAATCTAACAATAAGTATTTAGGTTATGTAATTACATTTAAAGTATTTTTACAATCAAGTTTAAGTTTCAAAAATAAGTCTTTCTAAAAATCTTGATTAATTATGACATAAATAGTAAGTAACCATTTCTGATGTTATTATTATATTTAGAAAGTTTTACTATTCCAGAATTAATTACATAATTCAATAAGAAAAACACTTAATAAGAGAAAGAATAATAATTTTTTTAGTTTTTTTTAAACTAAATATGAATTCGGCTTTTCCAAAATCATTAATTTTAAAAAATTTTAAATTAAAATTAAAAATGTGTAAAAAATTCTTTTAAAGTAACTTATATATATATATATATATATATATATATATATATATATATATATTATATTACAACTATGATGTAAAAAAGTTTCTGTTTAAAATTAATTATATTGTTAGAATTATTACCTGAAAAAAATTTTGTAAAATTTTTGTTGTAAATTTAAAGTTAATAAGATTTTTGTAATTAAATATCGTATTGCTTAAAGATTATATTAAATCATTATAAGAAGAACTATAGATGATATAATCAATTATTTTCCAATTTATATTATATTTATATGTACATAAAAATTTTTGATATTTCTGACTACAATTCGATATCAAAATTAACAAATTCAAAATAATCCAATATGACAAATATAAATTTTTTATCTTTTTTTTAAATTTTAATATAAATGCCATATTATAAATCTATCATTTTAAATATATTTTTGACATTGAATTTGAAGTTGATTTGAAGTTTATAAATTGTAATAATATTTTTAACACATTACACATATGTTATCATAACTGTAATATAGTAAATTAATTGAATTAGTTCCTTTTGACAAATTTAGATTTGAATTTCTGAAAATCGTGATGTATGAAAAAGCATTTTGAGGACCAGATTTGTATGTGCAACATCAAAAAATTATAAAATATAATTATTTTTATTCTTGTGTTTAGAAAAATTATTTTTTATTATATTATGTTATATCAATCACATTGCTTGTGAACTATGTATAAATATTAATAGAATCATTATGGGAGATAATATTTATACGTTAGCAAAGCGATGCGAATTGCTGTCATAAATTCTAAGTATCCAATACAAAGAATGTGATCGGACTTGAAATTATCTCTACCTCTGAATAAACATGAGGGATGATAAAATTTTCCTCCAACGATCCCTCTGGCTCTTCCTCTGTATGATCGCTTTCGAGAGCGTTCGCGATCAAAATCACGAGACAAACAAGGAATAAGGCCGTTCTCAGATGCCGTTCCATTCTATACTAATTAGTGAAACTGTTCTCAAATGGCAACTTGAAATAATTATCGTCGTCGTCTCTCACAGCGTTATCATCGTGCGGAAGTTTACGCACGAAAGCGCCGCAAGAAATGGTGAAAGAGAAAAAGAGAGAAAGAAAACGTGAAATGACTCTCTCGAGAATACGCACGCACACTACTCTCTTACGACCCACATATAATATTAATAATACGTACAGTTAATCTTATTATTTAGAAAAATTTTATTAATCCGTTTCACCGTATCATTAGTACGTAAATTGCTGAACTGAGTAAAAAATAATAATAGTAATAAAAAAAAGCGTGATTGATTAGTGTATACTTTAGTGTGAACTTATGTAGTGTATTTTTTGAAAGATAGTATGGGTATAACAATCTTTGGTCACAAAATGATTATTTATGAGACAAGTAAAATCTCTAATAAAAATGTATAACAAAGTAGCACATTGAATGATAAATGTAGTTATAAATCATATGTAGATACAATACTAAAAAACTGTTTAAAATTTTATTCATATAAATTCAGATAATTTAAATGTATATGATATTTTTAAGTGATCTTTAATTTAAAAAATAATATAAACTCTTAATGTAATCCCATTTTTCATGAAATGTTCATTATTTAAAGCTACTGTAGTTTACATGTAAACTACAGTACTAGTATGCTACATGTAATTGAAAACATATCTACATACAATATTTATATATACATATATATTTACATATATCTATATATAATGATAGGCTAATAATATATAGTATTATATAACTAAGTACATAGTAATACATCAAAATTAATATGTACAATAGCATTTAGTTATCCGGTCTTAATCGGATTGTTGAATAAGCAAATTTATATACATATAAGATCATTACCTGTTATATATTGTTGCAATAAAATATTCTATTATTTTATATTGCTAATTTTCTCTGCTAACCTTTAATTAATAATTAGTAATTTTTTAATTAATTATTAATTAATAATTCAATTGATCTATTATCTTAAAAAGGGGGCGTATATCTAAACGTCATAAAATATAAAACCACAAGATTTATGTCAATATCATCAAATTATTGACGCACGCAATATAATATGCATTTTTCGGAGCAAAATGAAATAAACGCAAAAGAAAGTGAAGTTATTATATATTATGCGGCTTTCTTTCTTTTTTTTCCAGTAAATCGTCGAAACACAAAAAATCCATCCGGATCAAAAATAACTGCTGTATTATCGCTAACGACTAAGATTGACTTTTAGTTATCTCACTAGATTTGATAAAACTGGCACTGATATTCGATTTTGCTACTTCTCTTCTAGAATAGAGAAGACAGGAGTGCGCGAAAAACGTATATACTCACGCGAGCAATGAGGCGACACTACTAAACGATGAATCGTTCACAGTGTTGAAGAAACGTTTACCTGCTGCGAGGCGATATATACAGGGCGGTCTAAAAAAATCTTTATATATCAATAGCTTCACTAATCGAATAGTTTCACTAATTATTTAAGCAACAATAGAAATTTAAACGCTTATATTTTTTTAGAAAATTGTAGAAACTGAGATTAGTTTTACAAAGTAGTTAGACAAACAACAAAATTTTTTTTAGCTACACTAAATATATATGGTAAGATTTATGTTTCGAAAAATAATACATCGATAGTACGCAAAAGAAATCATACATAAATTTTATATAATTATCTCACTAGACTTCAAAATAGGTATGTATGGGTGTCCGCAAGGGGGAGAGACCAAGAAGGGATACATGCCCCCTTTGAAAAAAAAAAAAAATTATAATCATAATTCTATTATATATTAATATTAAAAGATAAATATCAAAGCATATATTTCAATCAATCTGAGACATTTTATGTCATGCCCCCCCTCCCCTTTAAAAAAAATCCTGCGGACGCCCTTGGATACGCGTATGTGATCTAAAATATTGAAATTGCATTGAATATTTCATTTTGCAAATGTATTTATCCCACTCTGCGGATAATGATAACCGATGCAAAAGCAAAAAAATCTTATTATAAAAACCGGTTTGCATTCGTTGCGTGTACCTTACATACATGCTGCAAAAGGGAGAGCAGGATCGTTAATATTTATTTTACTAGAAATTGAAGATTTCCGACATATTTGGCGACTTATATGACTTTCTCGGTATACTCGATACAAAAAAGGACTCCCTCGATCACATTAAATTCCTCGAAATAACACGAAACATATACTAATTGTAAGAATTAAATTGCATTAGAAAGTATAACATGTGGTTTTTATGTTATCGCTAATCGCAGAGATATGGGAATTATGCGTCCAGAAAAACGCGCACACACATTTGTAGTTGATTTATACAATATATTTATTTATATTTTATTTTGTATTAGTGAATGAAACAGATGCGGATAGCACATACACTAATATTACATATAATATGTATGTATAAAAATATACATACACGCACATATATACATGCGCATAAGCACAAAATTAGACACTAATATAATAATAATAATTTAATTCACAAAAAACTTTTAAACAAAAGATATCTAAAAATCAAAGTCTGAAAAAAATATAAAATATTTCTTGAAACAATTAATACTGAGTGAGAAGTTTAAAGAAAACAAAATGTTTTTAAAAATGTACGCGTTCTGTCACATATAGAAAATGTTATAATATTTAATAACAATTAAATATTATTCTTGCAGAGTAATTGATTTACGTGAAACGCTTCCAACCAATATTTTAGCAACTTTAAAAATGCCTTAAAAACAAAATATTATATGTATACAGAATGTTAATGTATAATCATATTGATTATGTATAGTAATTAGTTTTTCAATTAATGTATCATGTGCTATCCAGCATTGGAAAATAATATTTAAAAACTTATGGTTTGTTTTCTGCAAAGAAAAATATATATAAAATATTAAATCGGTTGAAAGCACTAGAAAACGTATAAAATTTTTTGAAAGCACGATAGAGCTTAAACAATTTTAATAAAATTCAAGGATTTTTATTTTAAATCAAATCATGTAATTTTACAAACTTTTGTATATTAAAAACGAATTTGACTCGTAAATTAATTTGCATCACGATTTTTAAATTGCAGAAGATTTGTTTTTAATCATATTTAAAAAAGAAAACTAAGAAAATGTATTTTTTATTTATAATTACATAATTACATTAGAAAATTTTAAGAAAAAAATTTTTTTGCATTTTTTGGGAGAAAAGTTTTCTTCCATATGAATATCCAAAATTATTATCAAAATTAACTCTATACTATTAATTTTATATCGATAAAACATCAATATTTAAATATTATATCGCATTTATTTTATATAGTTTAATATAAAAAATATTTAGAAATATATATTTTATTGAATATTTTTGTTTGTGTTGTCATGTATTTAACAATATATTAACATTAAAAAAAAATAACTTTGTAGACTTATAGACTCAAGACTCGTTACTTTTCAAATAACAATTTACTTTTTAAAACGAATTATTACCTTTCAGAAAAAGAAATCGTAACGGTAACAAGTTACTTTTATATAAAGTAACTTTTTCAACGCTGTTTCTATTTTATTTATACGTATGTATAAATTTATTCGCATTTTTTGTGCAGAGATGGACATTGATATTTTCTATACATAGATAATATTATTTAACATTATTATATTTATATAATATTATTTCTAAAATTATCATCATGCACAAAAAATAAAATGATGCAAAATAAAATGTAAATTTGATTTAAAAAATGAAATATATTGATTCAGAATAAAACTTATTATTTTAAATATGTTTGTATGTTACAAGATGCGATCATTAATCTTTCTCGCATTGCTTATATCCTAAAATTCTAAACTGATAATATCGCGAAATAATTAATTATAAATGTCTCTTAATCCGCATCATTAAGGATATTTTGGCTATACAATAGTAGCAAAAAATTGTCAAAAATAAAAAAAAAACATATTTCTTACTTTTATATTATTTGAAAAATTAAAATTAAATAAATCTAAATTATAAAAACAATTAAAATATCACAAAACAATATCACAAATAATATATTTTTGTCTTTGTAAAAGAAAATATTTGTAATTAATATTTAATATTTTTCCTATTTTAACAAAAACTTTTGATGTGAATACCTTCTGAAATCAATTGCAAAAAACAAAAAATCGAATAATTTGTAGAAAAAAAGAGAAAAAGAAATAATAATTTTCTAGAATTTTTAAGTAAAAAACTTTTAAACGTGTAATTAAATTTAAATCAAGTTTTGCACAAATATTTATTACAGTCTTTTTAATATATATAAAAATATGTATTTTGTTGGCAATGTTTTTTCCTTGTCAAAATTTGTCAATAAGTGTTACAACGCGTTTTTCCATAAGAATCAATACTAATTTTAAATTTAAATAATTTCCAAACCGTTAAGAGAATTGTGCTTAGCTTTTGCACACTCAAAAGAAATAGTAGATCAGTCTATAAAATTTTCATGCTTTTGTTAATATTACGACACATACATTCTAATTCTTTTCATATTTAATTAACTTCTAATATATATAATGTACAAATATAATCTAATATCTAATGTACAAAACTTATAATTAATTTTAATTTGCAACCGAGCGAGCAAGTTAAAAAGTAACAGAACTGCCAAAATCTAAGGAAGAAAAAGTAAGCAATCTCAATCATGATCAAGCAAATATCAAAATATCGAAATGCAAAAAAATTAGATCATCTATAAGGTGGCTGCTTACCCGTAATGAAGCATAACGCGCGCATAGAAGACATGTAAATGTAGTTAACCAAGAGCAGGAAAACGTAGGCAATAATTAAGCAGATGACATAGCACATGAGTGTTTTGCCGTAGAGATTCTTCAATTCGGGGATAATCGCATACACCAGAAAAGTTGCGACAAGAAATGGAATGGATACTGCGATGCCTATATGATGAGCTGTGTCTGCTTCTTCGTTCGGCGTTTCTGGTGTTACGCAAATCAAAATATTAATTCGTTCGAAATTCATCTGCCAATCGATACAATAATTCCAGAACGAGAATATCTCCTCATCGGCATTTACGAGGCTGCCGTTCGCTTGAAGAATATATTTCTTTTCTTGAAACTCGTTTGGATCAAGAGCGTAAGTGCCGGCAGGACAAACTGAACTTTCTAATAACAGAAAATAGTCTTTCAGTTTGTCAACATGTTGAATTTCTTCGGCCATTTGTTCCTTTGATAAACGTAGATCCTGCGTTTTGATTTCTTCTCCAGCCAGCATGGTATCATTATGGAATATCTTTTGGCATACCGGTTGCTTCCTTTGAATATTCTCCGTAAGATCTTTGCGGAGGACCTCGTCGCCGCGACAGCATTTCCTGATACAGTTGCGCAACTTGCAGACGCAAACATATGTGACATTGCCGTCCGTCCAATGTAGATCGGCCGGGTAAAGGAAACCATCATAGAGAAGGCTGCCGTTCTTTTCGAGCGTTTGCGACGTTTCCATCAGTAAAATACTATCATTGCTGAGAACCATGCTAAGTAACGATGAGCAACGCGAATCGTTCCTTAATACTGGCAATGATCTATCATTAGCGATGTCACTGCTGCTATCGACCGTCAACAGACCGCATGCGGCGAGAAAGACCGCCGAATTAAAATTCGCAGAGCGGGCGCACATCACGACAAGGGCGCCGAAGATCATAAACTATCAGCCGCGATCCATACAGTGATTATTTGTGGCAGCTCCACTCCGTACTCGGCGCTCGACACCTCTGCGTCGGCGGATGCGCGCCGTAGTGTGGCGCCGCGACGCTTCGCGCTTTCGCACGCCGATGAAATCTCATCGCTTCGGAGAATGTTCGAAGAAAAAAAATGTTCGAAAATAAAAAGCTTAAAAAAAGCGACATTTTATCTTGGTATTGCAGAGAATCTTGGACTCTAAATTCTGATTTATCACGTTTTTAATAATGTCCTCAACAAAATTCGCATTTGATTTTAATTAATTATATCGGCAAGTGATAGAAAAAAACAATAGTGTAGGTGAATTACTTCACAAAATATTTGGTCCCCAATTATAAAAAAAGTTTTATTCTATTTTGATACACAAAATTATACTAGAATAAAATAATTTGGACATAAATTTAATTTTTAAAACTTTTTTATGTATGAAGATAGTTGAAAATCCTAGGTTTGTTCTTTGTAGGTACATATTGGAATGGAATAAAATGAGACAATCTTTATGCAGATAGAGCAGTGAAATCGAGGAAAAAAGTCCTCTACCATTTGGCAGTGTGCGTAATAACTATTAAGAATTTAATTAAAAAAGATCGACCAATTCGTGAAAAAAAAACAGTCTATTGATGTGTGGTTGCTAAGATGCGAAAAGCGTTATGTACTGTTCGTATGTACCCGTTGTCATTTGTAGAGCGCTTCCCCCAAAACTTCATTGCGCGCCAAGTGACTGCATACTTTCGGGCTGTCTTTTCTCATAGCGCGCTTACATTCGCGCGAACTGGGCGATTTTTTAAAATTAATTTCTCAATAATTATTACGAAAATGGCAAAAGACTCTTCTGCTCTTCTGTTTCATTTGCTTTATCTGTACACGAAAAATGGTACGATTATTATCGGACACCTTGTACATAAGGTGATTCGTGTAAAGCGATATAAATATTTGCAAAAGTGTGTAATAGGATAAAAAAATTCTTTACACATAAAATATTTAATACAGAGAAAGATCGTATTTCGTATGATGAAAACGATTTTTTTGTAAATGAAGGCATTAAAGAAATTTCAAAGTCAATCTATTTTTTTTTTAAATGGTACCACTCTAATTTGTATATATGAATCAATTTCTCGTAATATTCGGTTTAAAAAATAAAAATAATGAATGGCTGAAAATTAAGAAATTTACAAAATATTTTATACTTTAATTTGACATAATTCTATATAAATTATGAAATATTTAGTAATTTATTAAATTTTTAGTCATTCTCCATTCTTATAACTTTTTACATTAAATATTGTGAGGAATTGATAAATTGCGGTGATTTCATTTAAAATTACACTAAGTTGACCTTGAAATTTCTTTAATGCCGTTAAAAAATCATTCCATCATACGCGCGACTTCTTTTGTATTAAATATTTTTTGTATACAAAATTTTTTTATATATTTTTAACTTTTGCTAATATTGCATCAGTCACATTGTACGAATAACCCTGTATATTTAAAAGTTGTAAAGAAAATAATTCTTTTTTTGAATGAAACCTTTGCACATTTTAAAACGGGAGATAATTATCGTTTTGTATTTAAAAAGTGGAAAACAAAAAATGCAAGAAATTTAGTCACAAAAAAACAACTTTTTATTTCAATAAAATTGTCAATATTCAAAGTACAAAAACGTTTGTATTTCGTACTGAAATAAAAATGGGAGCTTCGTAAAAAAAGAGAAAATATATATATTTATAAATATTTTCTAATTATTTATTATAAAAGGAAGAAGTTATAATATTTATATTTATTATATTATATACTTATATAATTTTATAATTATTATATAATTATTATAATTTTTGTTATAAAAAGTTATGACAATGCAAACACTTATTGTTAAATTATCACATAAATGTTCGTGTATCTTTGAATACTTGATGCTTTCAACTATATATAGAATAAATAATCAAATTTTACTTCCTTTGATAAATCTTAAGATATTTTTGATAAATCTTATATTTTTTATAGAAGAATGTTTCAAATAAAAGTTACTTGATTTCACAAAGAACATTTTTTGAACAACACGCTTTTGTTTAGGCTTTCAGGAATTCAAGAGGTCATATGTTTCCTTTTCTTCTCTTCTTCACAAAAAATTTTGAGATGGGGAAACTGTAGGTTTATATTTAACGTCGCTAAATATTGTTCGTAGCGCTGCCATTAGAGATTTAGGCAAACATTATATAAATTATTTATACATTTTATAAATAACGTTCGAATTCTCAACCGCATTTGCATTTGCATTCATATCACATCTGCACTGCATCACACCCATATCCGCATATCCATATTTACATTCCATATCAGCACCTATACTCACATCCGCATCTACAACCGCATCCGTACTAGAATCCATAGTTGTAATTGTGCATTCAACATCTATATATAAGCGCGCATATATACATATACATAGACATAATCAGAGCTACATCATATCTTTTCTCAAAATGCTTTTTTTAATTATAAATTTGAGAATAATTATATTTTTTTAAATACGACAAATTTTTTTTAAACGATTTGTATCAAAGAAATAATTGAATTTTGCTGCATGCATTAATACCACGGATAAAAACAATTGATCTATTGCAGATTAATGGACATATATGAAAATTAAAAATTATAAATTTTTATGCATATGTATAATTTGCAGAATATATGAAATCAGCTTAAAAAAGACGTCACATAAAGCTGTAAAAAAGGGTCACCTACATCTTTCTTTATAGTCAGAATAACAATTATTTTGCGAAAATAAAATTTCTCTACCCAAAATAAGTTTTCTACAGAAAATAAAATTGAAAACATATATATATATATATATATATATATATATATATATATATATATAAAAGACAGATTTGAAAATTATTGAAACAAAGAAAATTAAATTATATTAATTTTTTTGCTAGTTGACAATATCCTATAGACGTAAAAACAAAGAAAAGATCAAGTATATTTAAAAATTACACAAACCGACACATTCTCGTTATCTCGGATTGGACAGAGCAACCCCAAAAGATTATGACGCACTAAAACCAAATCCGTTGACAAAATTATTTGGTCTATCACATCAAGTTCTTGAGATAAACGTAGCAAAAGGTGCGAAAAGTCGCATTTTTTGCACTTTTCGATTGCTTTATCTCTGAATAGGAACATGTCACAAATTGAAATTTGAGACTTCTATGTACTCTATGTAGAAAATCTTAAAAGTCCCAAAGCAAAAATATTTGTCCTGATAAAACTATCCAAAAGTGCAAAAAAAAAAAAATTTTTTCTCAATTTTTGATCGATTATATCTCTAACCAAAAGTGTGATGCAGACTGCAGTAACCACGCAAATTGCAGCTTAAGATTTCAAATTTACGTGGAAAATTTGAAAAGTTTTATACAAACATTTTTTCATATTTTTCTTTCTGTAAAGTAATGGTACCTTCACGTGATATAGAATGGGTGATGCTAAATCCACTTCAAAAATAAACTATATATATATATATATATATATATATATATATATATATATATATATACACAGAGTGTCCGAAAATTCGCGCGACACCCTTTAAGGAAAGATAGAGGGTGTTATTCTGAACAGAAAAGTCCTGTATCATTTTCTTCTGTAACGCTGTAAATGTTAGCCTATCATCGCCGATCTTCAGCCGGGCGCACGTCGGTGAGCCGTCATAAACATCTGTTCGCTCACGCATACTACCAGGCGCGCGGCTCACCGTGTGTCCAGCTAAAGATCGATGATGATAGGCTAGATTTCATTCAATAATAACTCTTTTATTAAGCGTTATAAAAAAAAAATGATATAGGACTTTTCTGTTCAGAATAACACCCTCTACCTTAAAGGGTGTTGCGCAAATTTTCGGACACTCTGTATATATATATATATATATATATATATATATATATATATATAGTATATATATATATATATATATATATATATATATACAGTGTATATATATATATATTTCTGTACTATATATATATATATACGATGTACAGAAAATAATTGTTTTAAAAGTATGCAATTATTTGCAATATATTTTTATAACAATTATTTATTTTTCTTTACATATATATATATATATATATATATATATATATACATATATATAGATATATATATGTAAAGAAAAATAAATAATTGTTATAAAAAATATATTGCAAATAATTGCATACTTTTTTTAAAACAATTATTTTCTGTACATCGTATATATATATATACGGTGTACAGAAAATATATATATATATATACACTATATATATATATATATATATATATATATATATAGATATATATATGTAAAGAAAAATAAATAATTGTTATAAAAATATATTGCAAATAATTGCATACTTTTTTTTAAAAACAATTATTTTCTGTACACCATTTGATTCATCTTATTATTCTGTACATAAAAGTATTACGATACAATTATCGAACACTAAATAATTTTTGAGATATTATATATTTTATACTAAAATATGCCAGATTAAGATACAAAATGACTAAAAAAATTCTCAATGAAAAAATATTTTATTATAGTGTTTTGAAAAGCTCTCGAGATAAGCTACAAGAATATGCAATAAAAAATGGAGGTTTCCATGAAAAAAACAAAAGTTGACCTTCAAATGACCTTGAAAATGACCTTTAATGTCAAATCCAAAGTCACTATTAGATAGCCCCCTTTGTTTCCTACAATTTTTATCCGAGTCGTTTTCCTTTAAACGTTGATCCTGAAAAGTTATAAGGGTGGAACTTTTAAAATGGGACACCCTGTATATATATATATATATATTGTAACGGTTTTAGCGCGTCAAAATCCTTCAAGGACACCCTATGCAGCTCAAAGATAGCGCAAGTAAAGTCAAATTTGTGTCGGCTTGTGTTATTCTTTTCGATAACGAATAGTCAATTGTGTTATAAGTAAAGTTCAAATATAAACAAAATATTCAGTATCAGCATATTTAATATACTCATTTTCCGGATTAATAATATAAACTTATTAATTAATATATTAAATTATTATTTATACATTATTTATATATATATTAAATTATTATTTATACATTATTTATACATATATTAAATTATTATTTATATATTGGTATATATATTGGTATTTATATATTGGTATTTTATATATTGGTATATCTAGAAAACGGGCAAGTCTGCTGTAGCTGAGTATTCTATTCATGTCCAAATATAACGATTTACTACCAAAACAACATCGAGTCTTATAGAAGTCTAAAAGATGTCTCATTAAAGAAATCTTTAAGACATTTCTAAAAAATATTTAGGAGACATTTTTAGATGTCTAAAAAGATTGATATTATAATAAAATATGCATAATTGCATTTAAGAAAAAAATATACAATTGCATCTTTCAGATATGTAATGCTTTATATTATGTTATATAATATTTGTAAAATCAGAATTATAAATTAGAACAGAATTATAAATCGATTCTATTCATTATTCTGTAAAAAATTTAGTAAATATTTTAATGAAAGAATGAACACACTTTATAAGATATCTCACATTTTATATGTTAAAACATGTCTAAATATTTAAATTTTTGATAATTTTATTTTAATATTTTTATATATAAAATAATAAATAAAAATAGATTTATATAAGAAAAACTAAGCTTTATTAAATGGTTTTATTTAAGTCACGCGCAACAGTGAGGTATCTTGTGTAGATACACAAGATACCTCGCTGTTGCGCGTGACTTAAATAAACCATTTAATAAAGTTTAGTTTTTCTTATATATATAATACTATATATAATATTACATAATTTTTTTACAGCGCGTGCACTTAACATCCATATATATATATATATATATATATATATATATATATATATATAATACTATATATAATACATAATACTATATTGTATATAATACTATATATAATATTACATAATTTTTTTTACAGCGCGTGCACTTAACATCTTTTTTCACTTTTTTTTTAAGAAGGTAATTTTAGGAATTCATTTTTTTATAAATCAATAAAGAAATTCATATTTTAATAAAACAAATAAAGTAATTAAATAAAATAAATTAATTAATTGAGTTTCTAATTAATCAATAGTTTGAATTCATATTATAATTAGTATTTTGTTAATTATCTATATATATGTAATATTATGTAATTATCTATATTATAATAAGTATTTTGTAATTATCTATACATTATATGCGAGTTAGTCGAGAGAGTACCTTAAATTATCGAATCTTAGCAATGGCTGAACCGATTTTAATAAGCTGAATTGAAACTTTGAGTTTGTTTTGTATTACGAAAATATCATCGATGTCCCAGGCGTCCAAGCCCTCATGCGCATGCGCAAGAAATTGTACAGTTGGATTAGAGCATTCGACATAAGATTGCGCTAGTAGCATTTTGTGATATTATTGCTCGCAGTTATCCATATGTATCGTATTAAGGCAAGTATTTATCGACCGAAATACATACGGTCGATAAGTTAACCTTAATTAATATACTTATAAAATTGATGATCTAATTTGTAATTTCAAAAGTTTATATTTATATGAAAATTTTGCATTAGACATTACAAAATACTTATTATAATATGAATTCAAACTATTGATTAATTAGAAACTCAATTAATTTATTTTATTTATTATTTATTTATTTTATTTAATTACTTTAGTTGTTTTATTAAAATATAAATTCCTTTATTGATTTATAAAAAATAAATTCCTAAAATTACCTTCTTAAAAAAAAGTGAAAAAGATGTTAAGTGCACGCGCTGTAAAAATTATGTAATATTATATATAGTATTATATACAATATAGTATTATGTATTATATATAGTATTATATATATATATATATATATATATATATATATATATGGATGTTAAGTGCACGCGCTGTAAAAAATTATGTAATATTATATATAGTATTATATATATAAGAAAAACTAAACTTTATTAAATGGTTTTATTTAAGTCACGCGCAACAGCGAGATATCTTGTGTATCTACACAATTCATTTTTATCATTTTTTTCTATAACGCTTAATAAAAGAGTTATTATTGAATGAAATCTAGCCTATCATCATCGATCTTTAGCTGGACACACGGTGAGCCGCGCGCCTGGTAGTATGCGTGAGCGAACAGATGTTTATGACGGCTCACCGACGTGCGCCCGGCTGAAGATCGGCGATGATAGGCTAACATTTACAGCGTTACAGAAGAAAATGATACAGGACTTTTCTGTTCAGAATAACACCCTCTATCTTTCCTTAAAGGGTGTCGCGCGAATTTTCGGACACTCTGTGTATATATATATATATATATATATATATATATATATATATATATAGTATTATTTTACCTTCATAGTTGTACAAAAGAGTTGATTTATTGATTAATTTTCTACAAAAAAAAAAAATATTGGAAGATAGCGCGCCAATTGATAAAAACTTCTCCTACAAAATTTATTTATTATTAATTTTAATATATTAAAAAGATGCTATATTTAAATTGTAATGTCTTTTAAAATAGTAAAACAAAATCAAGTACAAAATTTTTAATTAAAAAACTTGAAGCTGTTAAATTTAAAATGTGTAACAATTAAGTACATTAATTAGATCAATATAGCAGCGCCAAAAATTTATTTTTGACAAAGTACTTATAAAATTGGTTAAGTTTAATTACTAGTTTGGTAAATATTCACATAAGGTCACTATCTTCAAAAGGCAATGACATTGATATATGTTGTCAAGGTCATGACCCTGAACAACATTCAAAAGGTTTTAGCCGTCGCTCGTTTATTAAAAAGTTTATTAAAATTGTTTATTAAAAAGTTATTAACAAAGGAATTTTCTTGAATTATATGCAATTTTCAAACAACATGTATGAAAATATTAATAAAAAAGGGAGGAAATTAGCGAGATCGGATCAATTGTTAAAAATATAATTTATAAATAATTAAAAAAATAATATTTTTAAAAATACTATATTTGATGGCAATTAATTTTTCTAAAAAACTGTTTCGGCTAGAGAAAGATATATTTGGCGTTTTTTTATTTTATTTCTGTACAAATACGTTCACATTTTACAAAAAAAGAATAAAGATTGTCTCTAATCACAAAAGATTGCAACAAAATTGTTATCAGCTCTGGCGACCAGTGTGGCAAGCGAACAGCTATTTCTGCTGGGCAGATTTATGTGGACAGTCGCAATAATCTATTGGGCAAAAATGTTGAGAAACTTTTAAGCCGAATCTACAATTGATATAGTAAACCTTTAAGTTAATTATAAAAAATTACCGCAATGATTATTCTCTTCACATTTGACTGAGATTGATTAACTTTTTATAGCTTGAGGTTTATTATATTTATTGTAGATCCAGGCTTATTTTCTATAAGTTATAATATAAAATTAGTTAAATTTAATTATTAAGTTCAAATAAAGATAATTTAAATACAAATTTTTATATGATCTCAGTAATAACTGTGATTTTATAACTAAAAGTTGAGGATAATAAAATTCAATATTATAATGCTTTGTAGCATATTATTCCGTAATATTATTTGGTAAATAATAACAATATTTACGTAACAATATTTTTTAAATCATAATAGCTCTTGTAAGATTCCTCCAAAATTCGATTTTGGTTTTGGCCAAAATTGAAAAAAAAAAACGAATATTCGTTTTCGGTTTCGGTCAAAACTAAAAAAAAGTGATTTCGGTTGAACACTAAAATATTTATATTTAAATCCAAACCTTTTAGCACGTGAGCACAAGATTCAGTTGGATGACACTATTAGATAAGTCAATCAGTAAATATCCAAGTCATCACTATGTAATTTTATCGATAAAAAACAAATCTGTCGTATTGATGAGAATCCATCATATATATATTGAAAAACAAGTTTCAATGAGCTTGAACGTGCTCAGTCGTTGCCGGTAGTAACGCGCGATTACGCGACGACTTTGAAATTGCGGTCGACCGAGTAATAAATCCGCCAGAGATTTCCTCTGCCCTCTTCTCCGTGACCATAAATTCTAGTTTCGATTCTAGTTACGATGCTACATGCAGTTAGTTCTGGTTGGTTCGCCGTTGTCATCCATCGCGTCTACTGATTTTATAGTATCAAAAAGGTAAATATCATTCTTCGCGATCTCATCTTTCTATCATGCAGTTTGCAATTAAAGAATCTCAAATAAAAATCTTTTCACTTCTTTTATCGCAATTAATTTTTTCATATTAAGGTATAGTTGTCTCGTAAATCGTAATTAACAAGAAAAATTAAAAAATTTAACTATACATTAATAAATGTGGTATCTAAACATTTGTACAATTTAAAAGCAATTGATCATACCCAACGCGAGATAATCACTATTAAAAATTGCACTTTTTATACGTATTGCATAGGCAAAACATACAAAAATCTTATATTTTGAATTTTAATAATTAGAAAGAATAATAAGAAAGTGATGAAAAACTAATATAAAATAGAAGGACACTTTAGGAATTCTATTTAAAAAAAACTGAAATTATTGACCCTTTAGTTTTAGAAATACCATAATATAAAAACTTTGCAGTATCATTTTATCCTTATTATTCACCAAAAGTTAAACAAAGACATATGATGCTCGCAAACATTGTACTTGGCAATAGCGTTGACTTGACAATAGCGTACAAAATGTCCAAAAGTTTTCAATCCATAACTATAGATTATAGGTAGTCGAATGTTTAACGTTGGCACAGAGTATAAAATTTTAGTTTGTATTGTCGCGAGGTAATTACCTTAAACTGCAAAATTAATCAGATGAAAAATATATATATATATATATATTTCCCTTTTTTTCAAAAATTATAATAATATATTATATCTTATAATTTTTACAAATGTATTTCTAAACATTGCAACAGTTTATCTTTAAAACTAAGTCAATTAAGCTTCATTTAATTCAAATAGCACAATTGTTTATAAAATTTTTTAAATATACATAATTTATTATTTCTATCTTTTTTCTATTATATTAATATATGAATAAAATTATTAGTATTTTATTCATATATTAACAAATACTGCAATATTATTGACAAATGTTAATCATTAATAATCGGAATTTAGTCGAAATGTCCTTTCGCATTTTTTGTCTTATACTTTATTCTATACATTATAAATCAAGTCATAATTTCTTTTTAAAGTTAATTGAGACAATTTTTCAAAGTAAAATAAATGATAGATATTATCTTCCTGTTAAATTTTTTTTAGGTTTACATTAATACCTTTCTATAGTTAACAAATGTATATGAAATTTTTTTTTTGTTTTATGATTAGATAAGAGTATGCTTTAGTTTTTTAATGAGTAATAACTTTTTGTTGTGTGCATGCGCCATATCTTGAATAAATTTAATAGAATAGTTGGAAAAAAAATTAATGTGTGTGTGTAACCAAAAGCGTAATTTATATAACTTGCTTCAGCAATACATAATGAAGAGCACAATTTTTATTCTAAACAACCCTATGCATAATTCTAAATAATCCTAAGCATAGATACATCTTTTTATCTTTTATTTATTTTAACAGAATATTTAAATTTAAAATAAATAAATGCATTTCTATTTATTAACGATATAGTTCTATTTTTTATATATTTTATATATTTTATATATTTTTATATGTAAAATTTAAATTCGAGTTTTTATTTTTATACATTTATTATATTATTTTCTATATATATATTATAACTTCTAATTTTATAAATATCCCGATAATGATTTCCAAAAAGATGGTCTGATACAAAAGTTAATAAGAGTTCTTTAAGTATTATCGATGGAGTAACTCAAACGTACCTCTTCCTATTTAAAAAAAGAAATTAGTTTATAATATGAAAACCAAGAATACTCGATTATTCAAGGTCATCATATCCCTCTACTTTTCCTACAATTTTGATAATGTGTTTTCTCCTCTATCTCTTTAACCGTTTTCGAGATAAATGTGATGTACTTTTTATTAGATTCACCCTATATATATATGTAAAAAGAGCAAACAATATTCGAGTAAAAGTATAAAATTACTTAACGCTATTAGTACTTTTTTAACAAGTAATCCTTTATTTTTGATAAAAATAAAAAGACAGTCCGTTAAGGAGGAAATAGGACGGATCAGCTACGTCAAAAGTTTTAATAAATCTAGAAATACATATTTCATATAAGATTCACGAATTTGATATGGCGCATATAGCACTTTTAGTATTTTTAGCACTTTTAAAATATAAAATTAATAATTAATTTAAATAAATTAAAGATTTGCAGAATACAAATTTAATCTCAAAATCGTAAATATTTTATCTTATATCGAACTAACAATTTTTTAAATATATATCACAATTTTAACAGCACAACAAAAATTTATAAAAATAAAAATTTTAATTCTGCAGGGAAGGCTAATCTTTACTTTTAATTATAATTTAATAATAATTTAATTATTAATTTTATATTTTAAAAAGCTAAAATATATAAGAGTGCTTTGTGAGCAATGTCAAATTCATGAATCTCGAAATGTATTTAGATTTATTAACTTTTGACACAGCTGATCCGTTCAGTTCCTCGTTTCTCCTTAATTATCGTTATCTTCTTTGTTGCATTTTAATGCGTGATTCTACTTACGAGTAGTCTATATCTATAATTATGCAGCTGTAGACCTATCTTTCTTTTTGCCAGTTCATGCTCGACTTCTATTTCCTTACCATTCCTCACTGCAGCTATATTCCTATATTGCGTCAGAGACCACGTGAATTTTTTCGTTTTCCTTGTGTTGAAATAAATTAATTTCTACACACATTTTTATGTATAATCATATATAGACTGATAAAGTATATCAAAAATTTTTGGAGTTTATTGATTAAAAAATAGCCGTAAATTTTGATAAAAGATCACATAATTCCTCCGTTTTTGACACAATTTAATATGATGGCAGTAAAGAAACTGACAGAAATAGATGCTTTACATTTCATTGTATCTAAAATGATAATAATAAAGAAGGATAGAAGGGGACTTGTTTACATCGGCATGATTACTTGATCTTTTGCTTTCTGAATGACGTAAAGTGATAATAGGTTATTGTTATTTCGGCGTGACCGACCTTATATTACTTAATTTATCGGGAATTGCACGAGTCATTATTGACGCGTACGCGTGATCGATCGGCGATCTGCACGAGACTATCATAATATGACACGTGACACGTAATAAGCTGAATGTAAGTGTATATGCAACTGAATATAAACTTGCATTATATGGATATGTATAAGTTACATTCACACAATTTGACTGCAAAGCAAAAAACAATAGCAAAATTTTGCTCATTATTATGAAACTTGTGATTTAATGTTTTTACATAACTTATTTAATTTTTTAGTGTTTTCTAAATTACAATTTTTTTTTTTTGAAATTATAAAAGAAGGATGCAAAACTTAATTATAGCTTCTATATATACTTCAATTTTTTTTTGCTTTTATTTACATTATTATAATCTTTTTTTTATTAATATTTTAGCATATATTTTCTACAAATGGCGAATCAAAAGAAAATAATAAATGTTTGGAAAGCTGCTGATGCTGTGACATTTGATGTGGATTCGACTGTTATTAAAGAAGAAGGCATTGATGAACTCGCAAATTTTTGTGGAAAAGGAGAACAAATTCGTAAATTGTATGCATTTCTTGAGCTTGATTATAATTCAATCTTGTTTATTATGTTGTAATATAAATTTCAAATCTTTCACTTAATGCAAAATATTGAAACATATTTTTCAGGACAAAGCAGGCCATGCAAGGTGATATGACTTTTCAGCAATCCTTGTTCTTGCGACTGCAGATTATAAATCCAAGTTTAACTCAAGTGAAAGAATTCCTGGATATACATCAATCAAATTTAAGTAGTGGTATCAAGTAAGACATTTATTTTTTAAATAAAATATGTGTATGTACGTATGTGTGGAAAAATAAACATTAATTTAATACATTACATTATTAAGGATTGATATTTTAGAGAATTGGTATCAGATTTACAAGCTCGTGGAAAAGATGTATTTCTTATTTCTGGTGGTTTCCGCTGTCTTATTTCACCAATTGCTTCACAATTAAAAATACCAGACAAGAATATTTACGCTAACAGATTGAAATTTTATTTTACTGGTGAGAGAATATAAGTTAATAAATTTTACAGCTTTTTTTAAGAGAGTACGATATATATAAACACACAATTTTATATTTTAGGAGAATATGCTGGATTTGATGAGAATCAGCCAACATCTAGAAGTGGTGGCAAAGCAGAAATAATAAAGCATCTTAAAGAAACAAAAAGATATAAAACTATTGTACACATTGGTGATGGTTCAACAGATTTAGAAGCGTGTCCTCCAGCAGATGCATTTATAGGTGTGTAAAATGTTTATTTAAGAATCTTTGAGGGACATTGTTTTATTTTTATTTTTAGAGAATTTTTATTGAAATTTTTATAATATTCTATGCTGAAATGATGATATTAATTAAATAAATAAGTAAATTTTTAATGTATTTACATAGGATTCGGTGGTAATATCATTCGGGAAAGTGTAAAATCACATGCAGAATGGTTTGTGATGCACTTTGATGAACTTAGGAGAAACTTATAATTGTAAAATAGAATATGTCTGTATATATATAAGTATATTATATATTACATGTGTGTGCGCACATATATACACATACAGGTATGAAATAAATTAATATATGCATAACTACATTTAAATTTCTAAAATATGCATTATATAAATTCGTAAAATATATCAAATATGCCAAAAATATATCAACAATATGCCAAATATATTAACATGTGCTATTTTTTGTTATCTTTAGGCTTAAAGCTACATAATTAAACCTATGTTCTACATTTTTCCAAAAATGAATTTATTATAGTTGTTTAAGTTATAAATTAAAGTTATAATAGTATAATTTATATTCATATGTACATGAATATATATATATATATATATATATATATATATATATATTTGATTAGAAAAAAATTTATAGTTTCTTGTTTTTGCTTTTATAATTTATAAATGTTATTGAAGAACCACCAAGAGTCTTGAGATAGAAAAAAATTATTGCCATTAACAGATTGATTTGTGTGTATATATCTCTAGGAATTAAACTATACAAATTAAAGTTGACATTATTTGAAAAATATCATTCATAAATAATATATTTTGTTCTATACAATACGTGAAATAATAAACAATTATTCTGGAAATAGCAATTTCTTTGTGTGCCATCTATGTATATAATATATTATCTCCATTATGAATTGCTATTAAAATAATTGTAATTCTAAACTAGTTTAAAATCCTGTACATAATTACATTTGCCAAATTTGTATACAAAATTGTCTATCGTTGACAAATCGAACATCAGCGAACGATAAGATTCCAATTTAACAACAATGTAAAAAAGTAAAGTATATATCTAAGTTCTATTTTTTATTAATTCAAACTGATGGTTGCCACAAAATCGGATTTTCTTCAACAATTTTTTTTATCATCGATATGTATTGTTTTTGATGCCTTAAAATATTGATCTCAAATATCGCGTATGTTTTGACGTTCCTTTGTAATAACAATTAATGATAAATTATGTATCGACGCTTAACTTTTCTCGTTTCCTTTGCGAGATCCACTCTTGTATCTTCTGTTGAAGCTCGACATTTGATTTTATCATGTCCATAGTAAGAGGAGATCGATTAAAAGGATCAGTTTGATCACTAAGTAAATGTCTGAAATATATTGATACATATAATATTTTGTATTAATGTATGTTAATATTTTATTATATTTCGCATAATTAACCTTGCTATAGTTTGACGATCGACAGTTATTTTTGACGATGGCAAAATTACAGGATCTGTCATAACAGTTGACATAATTGGATCCAGGAATTCGTCGGGAATACCGACCAAAATTTCATCTTCTTCTCGCTTTTGATTTGCAGCCTTTTTCACGCTCTTTGCAAATTGATCCAAATCTCCCAAGATTCCCACACCACCAATACGAACTATGACGTATGCATGACGTACATTTTTTTTAATTGTTCAAATAATTTAATTAAAATTAATTTTTATATTTTTATTTGCCTAACATAGATAAATTGCAGATAAAATTATTAAGAAAAATGTAGAAATGCTTACCAAGCACATTGTCAGCAAGTTTAAAAAGTTCTGGGCTGTAAGAACGTCCGTCTTGCGACACAGCTAGTGTAAAACTTTCATTTTTACTCAGATTAATGTAGATCTCGCATATATTCAGCACTAAATTTGCAGGATTAAATGCATATTCTTTTTGATCATTCACCTAGATTTCGAAGATGTGGAATTACAATAAATTATATGACATCATTTTTAACATAATATTCACAAATCTTTAAAAATTACCTTGAGATTTTTTTTATTTGGTCCCACCAATTGTAATAATAAATAATTAAGCATAGAAGCAATACGATCCACCATGGTTGGATGGCAAAAGATTGATTTTATTTCAGTGGTCAACATTTTTATTGTTTGTATAGTTTTTCTGCCTAGAATATTATCAAAGCGGGCAATCATACCAATGTGTTGAAGGTAGCCTGCCTGCTGTTCGCGTTCATTTGATGGCAGTTTATTCCATTCTCCGCTTTCCCTTTTATTTATATAAAAAAAAAAAAAACCAGTTTTCATATTTAATGCATATATTTTACGGAGTATTTCACAGATTCAGAAAAGATAATGTACAATAGAAAAAATCATGATTTTTAGAAATACCTAGCTTGGAGCATTTGTTTTAACTGTGCCATGTTTGATAAGGCCTCATCCAAGAGAAATACAGCGTCATTCATCAATAGATTAATAAAACATAAGAACAGTGGTGGTTGAACTGCTTCCATGTTATTTTCCGCATCTTTTGCTAAAGCACTGACACATAATTGAATAAAATGTATTTCATCTTTCTGCCGAATTTTATAAATATAGAATGAGAATAGTGATTAAATACCATAATTTTACTTACATAAAAATGCTACGATGTTCATCAAGCTTCCATAGATAATCCATTACAATATACATGGGACGACGATAATTGAATTTTTGCTCAAATTGTACACTCTGTCCCGTCATTTCGATACTTACAAATACATGCAGCAAATTAGGAATTATCTATTTTCAAATCAACAACATATGAGAGAAAGAAATTAACTGCACAAGCATGTAGACATTAAAAGGATAATAAAAAACAGATATATACATTAGGTAAAAAACTCGGTAAAGAATTATTTTTTACTCCTCCAAAAATGAGTTTTTTACTCTATTAATTTTTATCCTTTATGATAATAATTCAGAATGTTCAAAATTCAAAATTTTTATTCAGAATTTTCAAAAATTTAGCAAAATTAGTAAAAATCTAATTTTGATGCTTATTTATTAATTTTTGATGTACAGCTTTGAAAAATGAGTATCAAATTTACTAAAATTAGGTATCAGATTCCATTGTCCTGTGTTCTCTATGTCATATTCTCACTTCTGGTTCATAAAATAACAAAAATAATAACAATTTAACTATGCTTGAAAGAGTTTTCTTCTAACTTTTATATAACTTTAAAAATAAAGAACATAAAAAAATATTATTGAATTATAAAAATCAAAAATAACTTACTTTAAAATATTCTAACTCAACTGATTAAATAAATGCAAAGTAGTAATCAATTCAACCACATTCATTGAAATTGGTTACTAAGCTGCATTCTAATATTCATTGCCACTGAAAATTTATAATTTACATTACGTATACTATAGATTTTCAGTACTGATAGTGAATATCGAAACACAGTTCCAGTAAATACAATTAATTCAATTTCCATACCATCTTTTGTTTGAAAAAAACTTGGTACTATCTTTCAAAATTACAAAAAAAAAAAAGTTTTTTTTATCCAAAAAGTGTCAGTTTTTTACTTAGTTTTTCTTTCCTCATTTAAAAAAATTCGATTTTTTAAAATTCCTACTTGTTAGTGAACTCTACATATGTGTAGAATACTGCTTACTTGTTGTCTGTGTGGATGAGAAAGAAACAACTGTTCTCTATGGAATGTTCCTAAGTTGGGTACTGCTGGAATACTGCTCTCATCTGCAATCGGCAAAAGTGCCTCCAAACTTTCGGCTAAACGAGCGCGTAAATGTGGATTGTATAAACGATGTTGAGACGCCATCAAAACTATAATCTAAAAAAATTGACATAAACGTAATAATTATGCTGTTTGGCAGGATGACGTACAGCTTATTGTGTCTTTACTTACTTCTGTTAAAATCGGATTTAGAAAACTGGGACCCTGCTCCTCAAATGTGTTCGGGCTAAAGCGATGTAAAAAACATAAGAATCCAATAGTGTTCTCTACTACAAACTCAGGAATGCACCTGTGGACATAAATCAATTTTATCAATTTTAATTGTTTGCATTTATAATATTATATATTTAATACCTCAGTGTAATCGGGATAGTCTCTGATAATGGGAATGTAACTGATATATATTGCTTTGGCGCAAAGCTTTCCACGTTTTCTTCATCAGTTATGACATGCAAGTTTACTTGTATCAACCAAAATGCTGTCATTGCATGAAATCTTGCCAAGTGTTCCAACATTTCTGGCATTAAAAGGCTTGCTTTAAGAGACAAGTATCTATAGTATAACATAAAATTTGATAATAATATGAAAGAAAAATGGAAAATGTATATCTATTAATATGTTTATATGTACTTTGTCATCTCGGTCTCCATTCGCTGTGTTATGAGTTCTAGCACTTCTGAACTACCACCAATTCGAGCATCATTATAAGCTCTTTGTATTCTAGCCAAATCTTGATTTGTTCTAGAATTAAAAATAATAAAATATTTTGCAATGTTGTTAACCTATTTAAAAAATGACACGATTAATTATTTTTCCATACTTTAAAAATTTATCGAGTATAACTCTGTAACTAAGATCTAATGCATGATGTGTAAGAAAAAAACATTCTGTTACAAATCCGAATGAATGCGCTATTGGTCGTCTTTCTCCTTCTGAAGTTGGTATCAAACATGTCTCTGAACTCAATTCTTTCATATGTATACCACGTTGTAAACTCTCAGTTTCATCTTTGGCCTAAAAATGTAAATATATATAATAGCATTAATGAAGTACATTTATTTACTTAAATATATATATATATATATATATATATATATATATATATATATATATAAAATATAGAATCAACATTTAAACTAGTCTGTGACTAATCACTTTGTCTGTGAATAATCACTTTGTTAAATTTTCAAAAACCAACCTCAGCACTACAATATGTAGGATCTATCTTTGGTATTTTGGTATCATTAAATTTGACACAAAATGGTTGACAAAGACGTAGCAATACATTGCCCATATTCAGCATGAAACCATCTGACACATACAATACCCCAAGTAATCCCACTTCCATGTGAGAATTCCAAAGTTTTCCTCTACTTGCATTCGTATGAAGACAATTACTCAGCCACTGCAGAGTTAAATGACGAACTTCTGTCGAGCACTTCAATAAGGAATAAAAAACTTTGTGTAACTGTTCACTTAGGCTGTTCATAGCTATCCATATGGTACCTTCCATGACTGTATTTGGCTGCGATATTTCAACAATGTATAAAACAAAAATTCTGTAATTTAAATATTACTCTAGTAGTAAAAAAAAGTTGCCGTACTTGCTGTAAAGGTTTATCAAATAGATCGTATGGATCTTTAGCTGTTTTTGGTAAGCAGCTTATGCTGAAGAATGCACCTAATAATGTATCTGAATATCCACAACCTTGATTATTTTTTGGTCTGCTATGATAAATTACCAACTTTGCTAATAATTCAATAGTGGAAAATATATTCAGTAAAGCAAACCATTGTTGACGAAAAGTGAACAGATTACTTTGAGCTGCCTCCTTTTGAATAATGTCAAGAACAGGAACAAATGACATTTTAATTATATCTTCTATATCGCTTTCACTATTTGCCGCTATCAATTCTTCTATTATATCATTAACAAATGACGGTAATTCTGATTTTGATGTAATATCATCCGTAAATAAAGCAACAAATTGACTGTGAATCTAAATAAATAATAAATATATAATTATTATAATATACATGGTGATTCAAAAGGTTACTGATAAACTTTAAGAGCGAATAGAAGAGTCAGAATATAACAATTTTCGAATAGAAACTCATGTTCTCCAAAATAATTGTGAAGTACAAGCTTTAAATATAAAAAACTACATTGTGGAACTACAACATGTTAATAAGAAAAATAATCTTAGTTTGTACAAAATTTAATAATTAAATAAAGATAATACAATGAAAATACAAAGGAATACAATGATATTGTACATTATTATAGTAGCAATGATCACCACATTCAATGCAAGCATAACATTATCAAACAAAACTCTGGTATACTTTCTGATACCCCAGGCATCTCCCAGAGCAAGTCAGATGCTGTAAATGTTTCAGAGTTATCTACTGATGTCTCATAAACAAGGTTTTTGAAAAAAATTACTTCAAAAAAAAAAGTAATCGACAGATGTCAAATCAGGTTTTGACATAGAATTGGAGAACATGAGTTCCTATTTAAAAGTTGTTATATTATGATGCCTTTATGCGCTCCTCAAGTTTGTCAGTAATATTTTGAATCACCCTCCCTATACACGTTGCTAATATAGTTTATTTTCACAATTGTTTTCTAAAAGAAAATTTAGTTTCTCATAGAATTATATTGGTCTATCAAGAAAATATAAAATACCTCTTGATGTTGGAACAAGTCTGGTTCCTGTAAAGCTGTATTGACATTCCTCAATACAATTTGGCAAGTATTTCTTATAATATGTTCCAAATCATTGTTAATCTGATAATGTTTTAATCGACAATAACATTCATAAAGATAAGTTATAACTTGTGTCTGAACAATGTGGCTATCGGCATCTTGTACAATATCTTTCACTGTAGATTTAGGATCTGACAACATCAGGCGCTCGAAGACAGCATGTTCAATTGAATCAGCATCGATGTACACCAGAGATCCTTGTGTACGACCATCGCTATCTCGACGCAGCGTTAATCCAAATACATGTGCTAGGAGCTGACTGACTTTGTCATCCAAAATTCTGGATTCTGCCTCTTCATTTTCAGATTTATTATTAATTGTGTCCGATAATTCATCCATGTAATTAGTATTGCAACTTTCATCAGCAATTTGATGTTGAAAGGAGAATGAGACAGCATCATTATCCGTGGAAAACAACCCAGCAAATGGGTTACTTTTTATATTGTCGCACATAATTGTAACTTTTTTTTTACAAGATTTTCATCGACATAATTAAGCTAAAAAAATTTAATATTTCTCGTCATTATTTCAACGATTATTATATTTCTTACGATATCTCCGATATCAATTTGTGATTAATATGTTTCTTCTTGTTTCTTTAGCCGTGTTCCAAAATTCACTGCCAGTACTGAAAATCTATAGTTCACGTAACATTATATTATATTATAAATTTTCAGTACTGGCAGTGAATTTTGGAACGGCCTTTAGTAAGGGATCAAACAACAGATAAATAGGCTGCGGATTGGTCGTCGCCATTCAAGAGTCACTTCCGTGTTTCAAAATGTGCGCCATGCTTTTGACAGCTTTGATTGTTGCGCAGTGCAGTGACTGCAGTGAGCTGCTTTGGTTGCTGAGTGCAGCCAATGTGTACAAAAGTAAATTCATAAATGTAAGTATTATGTATAAATAAGAAAGAATTAATGTTGTGATATTTTATAGTTTGCAAAATTGTTATTTAAATAAAAATCATAGAAAAATATCTAACCTCTGAGACAGAAATAATTTTTATTCGTTAGCTTTTATGAGTTTTACAATATCAATTGCAATGCGAACACTGCTCGTAATTGTCATAGTTCAAGAAATGGGCATAAAATGTTCAATTTCCTTAAATATCCTTTCTAAAGAAAAATGTGGGCAAAAGATATTGGTTTTCCTCAACAAAGATATCCTGCATTATCCTGCAACGTAAATTTTAAAGCTATTTTTTATTTGTTTGTGATGAGCTATAATTATTTATTATTTATTTATTTTAATATATATTATACTTAATTCTAATACTTTTTTCAGAAACATTTTAATAATGATATGTGGGAAGACGAAGAAATATTTGGGAAAAAATAAAAATTAAAACTAAATGTACAATGCCAATTAAAATATGTTACAATATGTTATCGGAAATATGTTACAATATAGTAAGCTTAATATATATTATTTTATTTGTTAAACAAATAGTTAGAGAGTAGCTTATATATTGATATCTGTTTTATTAAAAGTTAAAAATATAACTTGAGCACTTGAGTTTATATTACATCTACTATTCGTTAATTTACAATTAGAGCGAGATTCTTGATGAAGCAATTGCTAATTTAGAATGTTGTTTTAGAAGGCTTTCATAATATATCTTTAATAATAATCTATACAATTAATACTATAATAAACTTGATCTACATCTATATAGGGTGCAATGCAATTAATAATAGTATTAACTCATGTCAGGATTAAGTTATGTATGTTTTTCATTCCTTTTTACAGGTATTACACAAATGCAAAAAATCACTTTGTCAGTATTTAAAAAAGGATAGATAGATAGATAGATATTTATTAGCTCCCCTTGGGGTTACAATCTCTTACATTTAACACTTACACTATCTTAACTCTAGCTTTCCACTACTTATCTCTAACTTATCTTAACTTAATCCCTATCAATTCCTAATCTACCTACACACACACAACCATTTCCACTCCTATTCGACCTCCGCTTTCTCATTTCCATTCCTCTCTCATCTCATCTCCATCCACTCCTCTCTCCTCTCTTCCTTCTCATTCCTTTCCTCTCTCCATCTCTCCTCCTTCTTTCCATTCCTTCTCTCCATTCCCTCATTCCCATCTCCATTCCTCCCTCCATTTCCTCATCTCCTTCCATATTCCTCATTCCTCTCCATTCCATTCCCAACCTGTACCTTGCCAACCTTTGCCACCTACTTTCCCCCCACTCATTCTTCAAGTACTCTGGAATCCCACTCCCCTTGATTTTTCCATAGAACCTATTGTATCTCGACCTTTCTATCCTTTCCCATCGTTCCTTCCTATCCCTCTCTATATCCTTCTCCACATTCCTTCCTCTCCTTCTCCTCCACCTCCATTCCATACCTCTTCTTCACATCTTTCCTCTTCCACTTCCATCTCTCCTTCTTCCTCCTCCATCTTCCTTCCACTCCTCCCTTCCTCCACCTTCTCAAACCCCCACGTCCTTCTCCCTGCCCTTCCTCTTAACTTCTCTCTCTGCAACTCCTCCCTCATCGTATATCCCGGCGTTCCCCATTCCACTCCTAACACCCATCTTAGATACCTTTCCTGTAACCCCTCAAACTCCTCTCTCTCTTTCCACCCCCAAATTTCTACCCCATACCCCATCACCATCCACCAGTTTATCGAGAGCCATGATCTTCTTCCCCAATCGTTCTTAAATTTCCTTTTTCCCAATCCCCATACCTGACCCATTACAGCCGCCCTTCCTTAATCTATCTCTTATCTGCGCCTCCTGTCCTCCATTTCTCTGCATTATATACCCCAGATAAGCGAATTCTTTAACCTCCTCTATCCTCCTCCCCTTCCACCTCCAGTTTACCGTTCTTACTCTCCCTCCTCCTTTCCTAAACCTTAATATTTTTGACTTTCCTATATTTAGCTCCAATCCTTTCTTCTCCAAATAGTCCTCTAACCTTCCAATCATACTCCTCATCCCGTCCTCCTCCTCCGCTATCAAAACCACATCATCCGCGTATGCCAAGGTAAATATCTTCATCCCTCCTAGATTAACCCCTCCCCATCCTCCTCTTCTCATTACCTCCTCCAAATCGGCCGTTACCAAATTGAATAGGTGAGGGCTCAGAGGGCATCCTTGCCTTACTCCTCTCCCTGTCCAAAAACCTGTTCCTAAATCCTCTCCCCTCCTCACTCTGTTCCTAGTCTCCCTTAAAACATCCTCGCTCCTTCTGACCAGTCCTTCCCTCACCCCCCTCTCCCTCATCGCTTCCATCAATTTCCTCCTATCCACCGAGTCAAACGCTGCTTTCAAATCTATAAAAAATGCCACTAGTTTCCCTTTTTTCTTCCCTAACTGTCTATTCACTAAATAGTTTAGTATGAAAATGTTGTCCATTGTCCCTAACCCTTTCCTAAACCCGGTCTGATTCTGCGGTACCAAACTCTTCTTCTCCACCTCCTCATTTAGTCTACTTGCCAGCACCGAAGCATACACCTTATAAAGCGTCGAGGTCAACGACACCCCCCTATACTCTTCCACTCTCTTCCCCTCCCCCTTCTTTAATATCGGCACAATTGCTCCCTCACTCCACTCCTCTATCCATCCTTCTCCCTTCCAAACCCTATTGCATATTTTCCATACCCATTCCTCCAGGCCCTCTCCTCCATATTTCCACACCTCCGCCGGAATTCCATCCAAACCCACCGCTTTATTATCTTTCAATCTTCCTATCGCTGATCTTATCTCATTTCTATCTATGTCCATCTCCTCATCCATCCAAATTCCTGCTCTCTGCCCCATCACCACTCTGCCATCTACCCCCAGCAGACTTCTGAAATATCCATCCCACTCTTCCATTCTTATCTTCCTTCCATTCCTTCCATCTTCTCCTTCTTTCCTATTCTCTTCTATTCCTTCTATTTCCTTTCCTTCTCTTCCATTCCCTCCTCCTTTCCTCTCCATCTCCTCAGCTCTCTTCTCACCCTATTCTTTTCCTCCTTACACTCGATCTCCTCATCTTCCTTTCATCTTCCATCCTCTCCACCTCCTTTATCTTGTCTCTCATATTCCATTCCCTCCATTCCATCCTTCCCTCTCTCCATCCACTTTCCATCCATCCTTCCTTCTTTCTCTCTTCCCTTTATCCATCCTATGATTGGTGATCCAGTCCCATTATCCACCCTATCCATTTATCCACCTCTTCGTCTCCCATCCTATCTATCCGATCCACCACTTCCTCCATTCGTCCATTCCCCCCTCTATTCCATCCATTCCATTGTCCACCACTTTTCCATCTCCATCCCTCCCCTCCTTGTTAATTCTCTTGTCCTTCCATTCTCCCCATCCCTCCTCCTTCAATCTCTTCCCTCCACCTGTTCTCATTCATCCCCAATCAATATTCTAACATTTTCCTCCCTGTTCTCCATCCATTCATTCCATTCCTCTCTATCTCCTCTCTCTATCCATTCCATTTCCTATCCTCCATTCTTCTTCTATCCATTCCATCTCTTTCCTTCACCTTCCATCCCTTCCTTATTCCTATCACATCCCTCCCATTCCCTTCTTCTTCCTCCATTCCATCCTTTCCATTCCACTCTGTCCATCCTTTTATCCATTCCATGTTCCATTCCATCCATCTCCATCCTCCATCCATATTCCTTATCCCCATTCCACTCCATCCTTTCCTCCCTATCTCTTCCCCTTTCCATTTCCATTTCCATCCTTCCTTCTTCCTCCATCCATCTCCACCATTTCCATCTATCATTCTTCCATACCCTATCCTTCCTTCCTTCCTCCTCCTTCCTATCCTTTCCATCTCCATTCTCCTTTCCTTCCAATCCTCCATTCTTTCCTTCCACCTTTCACAGTTTCTTTCATTCCAAACCTCCATCTTCCTCCTTCATTTTCCATTCCTTCCACCTTCCTTCCTCCTTCCACTCTCCTATCCTTCCATCCTTCCTTCCATTCCTCCATCCTTCCTCCTTCCTCCTTCCTTTCTCTCCTTTCCATTCCTTCCATCCTTTCCATTCCTATCCTTCATTCCATCTCTACTCCGTCCTATTCCTTCCACCCTCCCATTCCATCTTTCCATCTTTTCCATTTTCCCCTCTAGCTCCTCATTCCGATTTTCATTTTCTCTTTCCTCCTTCCATCTCTTTCCATCTCCTATCCATTCCTCCTCCTCCCTCCATTTCCATCCCTTCCTCCATCTCCATCTTCCATCTCTTCCTTCCATCCTTCCATCCTCCTTCCTCCTTCCATTCCTCTCCTTCCAACCTTCCATTCCTTCTTCCCCTTCTCCTTCTATCCATCCTAACCCTGCATCTTTCATTAATCCTGACTTTTCCTGCTTCTTAACAGCTCTTCCTCCTCCTTCCCTATAATCGACTCCTCTCTCTTCCTTTTCATGAGCTCCTCCACATTCCCGTAACTCCCTCTCCTTTCTTTACCTTCTTTACAAGCGAACTGTGCCATCTTAATTCCCCGCGCCCTCTATGCCGACTCCCGTCACACCTCACTACTAGTCCGCTCTACGCTCTCCGATATCTATATTCTATGGCCTATTGCCACTGCTCCACGCCTCCCTTTATGCTCTTATATCCTTACACCGCGCCTCCACTTTTGCTCTTCACTTCCCCGCGCTCTTTCTCACACACGCTTTCCCACCAACACACTCACTCCTCTTTCCCTCCTCACTCTAACTCCTTACTACCCACAAGATACACACGTCAACAACTTCTCCACACACCACTCGACACCGGAAACGGAAGTCAGTATTTAAAAAAAAGGAATACACAATTAATTCAGAAAAACCATTGCCAACCAAAAGCTAAAAGAAGAAAATATTGAGAAGCAAATGATTGAAACAGACAACGTAGAAGTCACAGATATGATAGTGAAAGAAAATAATGTTATGATACTAAATACACCTGATTGTGACAATATCAATTTAAATGTGACATATTAATGGATCAAAGTAAGGAAAGTTCAGAAAAAGTTGAACAATTGGAAAGACACTTGAGAAAGAAAAATCGAATCATGAAAGAAATGAAGATAAAACACAAAAAATATAAAAAGAAATTACAATTAAAATTATGGCGCCTTCAAAATGAAGTACGTAAAACAAATTCTTTTGCAAAGTTATATCTAAAAATTTTAATGATGACCAAGTACATTTTTTAATAAATAAAAATAACGAGATAATTAAATGGTGTAACAATACTTTATTAAATCCGTTCGATCGGGAAATATTGTCGTGTCCGATCTGTAATGTGCGCAATCGAGACTCACTCACCGCAATCTATGTACTCGGATAACGGGACTATATTCGTCGGAGCCGACGCGATTATCAATCGCTTATCAGCGTTACAACATCCGAAGGCAGGGTGGACCTCGCTTTACAATTTACAAAGTACATGCTACAATGTCTGATCGGACCGGTATTCGATTGGGCCGGTGTCCGATCGGGCCGGTGTCCAATCGGGCCGGTGTCCGATTGAGCCTGTGTTCGATAGGGTTTGTATCCGATCGGGAAATTTTGTCGTGTCCGATCCATAATGTGCGTAAATGGGACGATCCCACCGTAAAAACGGCCATCTCTGAATTTAAAAGACTGATTGTGAAACTGTGCGCAATATTGGTCAAAAATGAGGTGACGAGCAATTAGGGACATTCGCTACATTGCGTTATTATAATTCAGTAGATTTAAGTTTAAAATTGTTAAGATGCAAATGTCATTCCGCCAAGGCGGACGGCAGTAGGTCAAACCATATTGTGTCATTATTCTCGCTTATGATGTTAATTATGGCGTGCGTTCTTGTCGGTTAATGCAATTGTTGTATTTATTATTATTTCATATCATCATATTATTTCAACTATTGTTCCAAGCGGTTCCGGGCGGTATGTCCAAAGTTGAAATGTTCAAAAGATACATTTTAATCAATTATTTCAACGGTGAACGTCATCGATAAAATAGCACTCCTTTTTTTTTATGACGGAGGGGAAATGCCTTTACGCATACCCCGCCTCTTTGGGTTGAGGTGGGGTTATGTGGGACTCGCTCCCGGCGTTGACTACCGGGGGAATACCCACTAAAATCCCTCCGGGTGTTCGACCTTGCCCTTTGGGATGGGGGGAGCGTGGGCCTTGCCAGCGGCATAATCTTCCACTCTCCTCGCGGGCATGAGCTGCCTGTGGCAGCGATGGCCCGTGTAACTGTGCCACCGCCACCGCATTGCCGGGGAACTAATTGTGTTCTCCGGCCCGGTCGAACCAATATTTTAGGCCGCGGGAGGGACACCACCTCTCCCGCAGCCTACCATATTCCCCTGGTTTGGAGGAGGGGGGGAGATTGTGAGGGGTGCGAGGTTCGGAGTGAGGACCCAATCTCGCCCTGACCTCTTCGGCTCCGGATGTAAAGATCGCACGGGCTGCCGTAGCGACCCACCATCCACTCGGAGCCCATCCTGCTCCTTTAAGGGAGAGGGAGTTGTCTCTGCAGCCCTGATGAGACGTCCATCGCCCTACTTTCTAACTCAAGTTAAGAAGGGGGAGGAAAGCGAAGACACAGACCCCCACCGTCGTCTTCCTATCCCATCTCTGGGGTGACGAGAGGGCGGCGAGGGCGACACTGAGGGCCGCGAAGACGATGGGTCCCGAGTCCGCCGCTTCCACGGCCGAACAGGGGCGCGACCCCCATCCCTCTCCCTCCCCCTCTTGCCCCCCCCCTCGGCCATCTTCCGCGACATAACTGCCTCGCAGAAGAAGGTCACCACCCTCCACTTGACCTCTCCCTCCAGCATTGCAGCTGGACTACTACCCGGAGGGAAAGGTCAAAGCCTATCACACTAGTAAGGACACGGCGCTTGCACTTCCACGGTGGACAAGTTGTCCTCGGGCGGCGCCCGAAACTGTCCAGCGTGTGCGCCATGTCCCTCTCCGCCTCGCAATGGTGCCCTCTTTGCCAATCTTATGCAGGTACTCACCGAAACAACCATGTTCGTTCCACGTGGGCCTGTTCTACGGCGAGGTGGTGACGCTACCTCATCAGAAGGATCCGTCGGGCCTAGCACCTCAACTGGTGTTTGGTCCCGGCCGTTAGGATGGTATCTTCCCCCCTGAGCTGGCGCACACGCCGATACATTTCGGCGTGCGAGCGTGCTACCAGCTCCCACGGGGGGAGGCCAGCCGCACGGTGTGAGAAGGTGCGGGAGACCCGCGCCGCCTTGAGGGTCAGGGGCCGTTGGATGCGTCGTAGCGCATCCTTGATGCAACGGTCGACCCCGGCCCTCTCGGCCCAGACCGGGGCCCCGTAAAGGGCCATGGCCTGCACTGTTCCACACCAGAGGCGCCTGACGGCGCCTCTCGGACCCCCGAGGTTGGGCAGTAGACTACCCAACGCTGCGGAGGTCCTGGCCACTCTGGGGGCCAGGTGAGCAAAATGATCTCTGAACTTCCAGGTGCTATCTATCCAGAGGCTGAGGTATTTGAACCCCGGCCCCACGAATATTCGGGTATCTCCTCCCAGAGCTAGTTGGACCTAACCTCGGGCGGCGCCTCGTGCTTGCCATCGTGCAGAAAGGACGTATCCGTCTTCTGGAGCACCATCCTCATCCCAACCGACTCTATCCTGCGCACCACCTCTGTCACCGCGAGGCGTGCCTTTGTGCACGCCTCCCGCCAACTGCTGCCCCCGACTATGACCAGCGTATCATCTACGTAACAAACGAGGCCGCAGCCGCGGGGCAGCCACTTAACGAGGACCCTGTCATAAGAGAGGCTCCACAGGAGGGGGCCCAGCACGGACCCTTGCGGAACCCCCCTACTGACGGGCCTGGCCTGCGTCTGACCATCCGGATCCGGGTGCAACAGCACTCGATCGTGAAGATAGTCTCCGATTATCTTCCTAAGGTATTCGGGGACCCGAAATTCTCCAGGGCCCCACGTTCCCAGGGCAGAGTGTTAAACGCGTTGGCGATATCTAATGATACCGCCAACGTCACCCCGTCCTCCGCACTATGGCCCTCCGCGAGGGACCGCAGTCGCAATATCGCGTCCACGGTTGATCTTCCCTCTCGGAAGCTATACTGGGATTTGTTTAAATCGGATCCTATCTCCCTCAAGTGCCGGATGAGGCGGTCGGCAATGATCGCTCCAGCATCTTGCCCGCCTCGTTCAACAGGCAGATCGGCCTGTACGGAGCCGGGCTTGAGGGATCTTTTCCGGCTTTAGGAAGAAGGGCCCTCTTCCACCGCCGGGGAAATACACCTTCCCTCAAATACGCAAAGAGCTGTGCCAGGGCTCCCGTGAACACACCAAAGGACAATGCCCAGATCCTTCGATGAACCTCGTCAGGTCCGGGAGCCCTAGTGCCCCGGAGCCTTTCGAGGATCCTCTCGACCTCCCCCCCGTCACCCCCTGCTCGCTGACCACCAAGGGGGGATCGTCCTGGGCGCTAACGGGGGCACAAGTGTTCCGCCGCCCGATAGCTCGGACGGGTCCGTCGGGAATAGGTGATCGAACGATCCTATCCAATTGCTGGGGAGTCGATGACTGGGGGGCCCGCCTCTGATAGTCATGAAAAGTCATGACTGCTATGTACGGGTGCCCCCAGGGATCCTCGTCCAGCGTGGCCACCAAGAGTCCCCAGACCGTTCGCTTCGCTACCCTGATTAAGGCGCGAAGGCGGATCCTGGCTTCGCCGTGGGCCAGACGCTCTCTCCGCGTGTCCGGATGGTCCGGTCCGTGCTTTCTAATGGCTCGACGGAGACGCCTTCCTGGCGGACTCGGAGCGCAGACTCGCGATCTCCCGAGTCCACCAGTATACTTTCTTCTTCACTGACCCCACCGGTACAAGAGGTCATCGACGCAGAACACGCGTCGCTGACCCCCTGCATGAGGCGATCAGCTTCTGATTCGGGATCGGTGATCTCGGCGTCTCCCTCGTCGGGCCTCGTTCGCCCAAGTGAGATCCACGATGGACTTGCCCCGGTGCCCCACGAACGTGCTACTGCCGCCGTGGTTTAAGATCCGAAGATTCCCGGCGGCGGCTCAGTCCTTCACCAGTCTTCCTCGGAGATTGGTTCGCGGGAAACCCTACAGCTCGGAGTGGGCATTAAAGTCCCCCGCGACGACAACCTGTCGCGGCCCCAGACCGCGAACACAATTGGTCAGTTCAGATAACCGGCCGCCGTACTCCCCGATTGAGAGACTGGGGGGGGGGAGATAAACCCCCACCACCGAGATGGGCCCCCAATCGGCCACGAGGCCCTCCCCCCACGTGTGCGGGATTATGGGAGGGGACCCTGTGGCCGGCCCTCGTATAATCGCCACCCCAGAGAGTCACCCGCCCAGCGAGTGTCGTCGGGCGGAATCCTAACGGGGTCGGCGACAATCCCTAACTCACAACCACCCTCTACTAGGGACTGGGCAAACAGATCGTTTGCCTGGTAGAAGTGGTTGTGGTTGGCCTGAAGAATTGGAAAGGAGGAGGCCCTACTCATCCCATTTGTTCAGGGCCTCCTCTTCCCAATCACCGATCCTCTCGCCGTTCTTTTCTGTAGAGGCGGATGTCTCCTTCAGTGCCGGTATGGTCTCCGGGTCGCTCCTTACCATCTCAAAAGGTATGGGTAGGGACGGGGATGAGAATTGGGATAGGGAAACATTCCCCAGCACTTCAGCCTCCATCTCGTCTCCTCCTGAAGCGCCTCCGATCTTTACACGGAGACGTTTTCGTTTACTCGGAGCTATCGCGTTAGGAGCAGCCGACACGGGAGAGGCCAATTCTTCCCTGTCGGCCTTTCTTTTTCTCTCCTCTCTCCTTGGTCTCTCCCTTTTTTGGGGAGGAGCCTGGGTTGAGGCGGGGGAGGGCCTAGAACCCTCATCTTTAGACGAAGAGGAGTGCCCCTTCGTCAAAAGATGAGGGAGAGTGCCCCACCTTCCTTTTATTTTTGGAAGGGGGCAAGCCGGTCCTCCGGCCTTATGACCGGATGCGAGCCCCCTCTCCTTACAAACCGGGCAGTGGGGTTGCCCAGTGCATCCAGTCACCGTGTGTCCCATCTCGCCACAGCGGTAACACTGGGCGCTGCGGTCCACTGCCTCCTTGCACGCAGCCTGTACGTGGCCATGCGCATGGCACCGGTAACACTGCAGGAGGCGGGCAGGTAGCAGCTTAGTTGTCCCCCTCCAACTCACCTCCAATCCACCTGCAGCGCGCTTGCCCTGGCCAATTTATTAGCCGCGGCCACGGGACACGTAATAATGACGGCCCTAAGGCCATCTGCTATTTTTGCGAAGCGGCTAACTTTGATGTTGTTTACCTCGCATTCATCGATCTGGGCCGCTGCTCCCGCCAACTCCTCAGCATCGAAAGATTCGACTGGATGGTGAACCCGGACCTCTGCCGTCTTCACCGGTCGGGTGATTGTCACTCCCTCTTTTTCATGCAGGGCCATCTTTAAAGAGGAGGCCAATTTGTTGGCCTTTTCCCCAGAGGCCCCCGGGATCTCTAAAAGAAAAGCCCCAGTAAGAGTTCTACGGGTCCTTGGGCCTCAACGCTCACATCCGCTAGGAAGTGTATATATATATATATATATATATATATATATATATATATATATAGGGTGTCCGATAATTCGCGGATTACCCTATAAGGGAAGGTAGAGGTGTTATTCTGAATAGAAAGTCCTGTACCATTTTGTGATTTTCTCAATATTTAAGAAAATATTAATTTTAAAGATCAGCCAACGAAGTGCCGCGAAAGCTCGTGGCGCGAAAATGCCTCCACTGTCAATTGATACTCGGTCGCGGCGAAGCAATGGGAGGAGCAGTTTGCGAGCATGCTTCGCTATGGCAACTGAAAAATACACACATAATGAAAAGATCACATACATAAAACGGAGCGCGCATTATGTGTGTATTTCTTTGGTTGCCATAGCGAAGCATGCTCGTAAACTGCTCCTCCCATTGCTTCGCCGCGACCGAGTATCAATTGACAGTGGAGGCATTTTCGCGCCACGAGCTTTCGCGGCACTTCGTTGACTGATCTTTAAAATTAATATTTTCTTAAATATTGAGAAAATCACAAAATGGTACAGGACTTTTCTATTCAGAATAACATCCTCTACCTTCCTTAAAGGGTAATTCGCGAATTATCGGACACCCTGTATATATATATAGATAGATATAGATAGATATATATAGATATAGTCTATAGTGTATATATATATATATATATATATATATATATATATATATATATATATATATGTTAGGGAGACTACCTAAAGGAACTTCGTACGTCGAGTCAACGAAATAAATTCGGTAACTGGGAAGTTATTTCTGAGTTGAATGCTATGTTCCTTCCGTAGTGATTAATTAGCCATTTTATGTTATCAGGGTTGTTTTCGAATTCAACGAATTTACTTGTACAGTGGTGGCACGCAGAACCTAGTCTAGCGTAACTCAACCTCGTGTGACATTTCGTTACATTTAGAACACGCAATCCGGCTTGGGAAATCGTAATCGATCTCAACGCGATGATAATCTCTCGTGGGCCACTCACGAAGATCGTTTCGAGGCAAATTGCGGAAACAATGTTGGCAAAGGGCCGCTCTAGTTACGTGACATCGTCCGGATGCCCTGACGCAAAAATATGAGGGGAAAGCTCGTGGTCGTTCCTCCTCTAATCCGAATATAGATCGGAGGTTCGATATTAGCAGGCGCATAAGTATAATTTCCTACCTTGTGATGTTCGGCTTTACCTCGATGTTTCAATGTCGGGACGTTGCACGGAGGAAGCGGGGTTTCTACCCTGGCTTACTGATGTCTGGCCTTCTTTGGATCCTTGTCGTCAATTTCGCGGAGTGGAACTGCTGGACTCTCTATGGTTATCAGGATTAACTTGGCTGGCCACTCGATAATAGTTATGCACTTGGTGACGCGTTGAGCGATCGCGAGAGTCGTGGTATGGTGATTTATAAACAACTTTTCGTATTCTGGATCACGATAAGATTCTACTCCGATGTATCGTGAATTATTAGAATCCGCAGGTTGTAGCGTTAATTCGCGGAGAATTTTGCGCGCGCGATTCTTTACTCCACCTCGTCTGGTTTTAGGCATTTGATAAGTTGTTAAAATAATTACTGGCTTTAATCAAAATGCTGTGTAATACCAGAGGACACGGCGTGCGGCGATCCGCATAGCAGTATCTTGTGTTTTATTCTGATTTGCAATAGCAGCGTGCGGCGGTCCGCACTGCTGGTATGATATATCAAGCGTAAGTGTGTGCGTGTGTGTGTGGTTGAATAGAGCCAGATAGAGATATATATATATATATATATATATATATATATATATATATATATATATTAATAAAAAACGAATAACCAGACGATTGAGAGTAGAGAAATGAATTTAGGATATGTATCACTTACTCACAGAATTACGAGACTTAACATGAGAATACGTTGGATCCAGAGAAAGGATAAGTAATAAAAATGAAAAATAATTCACTTATAACAAAAATATATTTTATACTTATACACTGTAGTATTAAATCGATTTGGAATATGTATTATAATTAGATGGAATTATGATGATTTAAGATTATATAAGGTTAAATATTAAAGCTAGAATTAGAAGTTGGATTTAGAAATAAAGTTGAATTTGAATTTGAACTTAGAGTCAGATGTCGATTGAGTTCGCGAGCGAGCTTGGTTGCTCGATCGGAGACGCGGGAGAGACTGGCTAAGTTGGAGCGCGCACTGAGCTCCTTCGTTTCGGCGGCTCGGCCGCTGCCGAGAGTAGGGATGTGTAGTGGTGGGACGCGCGGTAGTGGGAAGAGCTAATGAAGCGCCATGCTTCGGCGCTCGAGGAAATCAGGTGTCATGACGTGTCTTTGGCGCGCTATTCAAGTTGCGCTTGTTGGACATTGATTATTTAAGAGGGAAAGAAAAAAGAAAATAAAGTTAAAATTTTTGACAGGACGTGACACCACCAAGTACTCCAGAAGCCTTCTGCCCCGAGCGTTGATATTGGTGCTACCTTAAACCCTTGTGCGCATTAGCGTCGCACCCTACAATTAGCAGTAGCCTCTTGGCCTGCCAGTTCTCCACCAGCTTGACCATAAGTCCTGGCGGAAATGAGCCCCCCCCCCTCCTCATGCAGGAAGTACGCTGAGCTCACTACTACTTTCCTGATCTCATCCGTGTTGAATCTGTAAAGATCCATCACGATCGCTGCAACATCCCTGGAACAGAACTCCGTCATGAGCTGCACTTCCAATCCCTTGACCGCAATTGCAGCCCTAGGATTGAATTCTGTGGGAGACTTGAAGAGTTTGCGACCACAGGCCGCAATGCCCCTAATGCAGCTCCTGAAAACTCAGGGTTCCTGCATCAGGGTGATACATGTATGCACTACAGCCATGCTCCAAGTCTGAACAGCCGAGGTGCTCTTGATACTATGGTGCAAGTTAATATGGGTGAAACCCACCATCGCCATGCCCACTTTATTGGAGGACCTGATGCTGGCTGGGATTCTTCCTGCCTCATCGCCTCGCTACGAGCCCCGAACAGACCCACAGTGATCTATTTGAGCCCATAGCAAAGCCTAAAGTCTCACGCCCTCAACTTGAGGACGCTGGACTCCGGAATGTTGAGAATGAGGTTCCTCTCCTGAGGGGAAGCCCCAACATTCTTGGCAAAAATCTGCCAGCTGGCCGTGGCAATGCCCGGATTCTGCTTCTCCAGCAGCCCCAGAATCGCCGCCGCAGGCACTGGAGGACCCGGAATCCAGACAGTCGTCCTGTGCAGGCTTTGAAGAGCGTTCAAATCCATCACCCTAATCTTGGCGCCCTCACAAGGAGAGATGTGCCCAATTCGCTCAGAGAGCTAATTGAGCGCCAATTCATCCTCTCCCTTGATGACACTGTTGCGAAGCACCGCAGTTCCCATGAAGCGAGAAAGGAGGCTCTTCCGGATTCCCGCTATCTCCGCGGCCAGCGCTCCCCGCAGCTGCGGGAAGACCAACTGCTCTGGAGTCACCACCTGTTCGGGGTAGCTCTACTGAACAATCGTTCTCGCCAGGGGGTCGGCAGCAGAAGCAGAAGACCCAGTTGTCTGAGTCATAGGCTTCTTTATCAGTCTTTGCACCGAAGGGTATCCCCAGAGAGAAGCCTTCACTTGCGCACAGTACAATTGGACACTTTGCAATTGCACACTGTGTTATTAGACACATAAAGTTGCGTACCGTTTGATTGGACACATTTCATTCGCGCACAGTTCGTTTGGACACATTTCATTTGCGCACTGTTCAATTGGACACCATTGCTTTTGGACACAACACATATTTTTGTATAATTTAAAATACATACACACGTATATATGTATAATTTTGAAATTTATTGACATTTATTATTAATTTCATTTGATTAATAAACGTTTCTTAGAGTTCGTTTACACACAGTTCTTTTGCGCACATTTCTTTTGCGCACATATCTTTTGCGTACATATCTTTTGCGCACATGTCTTTTACGCACGTATCTTTTGCGCACATATCGTTTGCGCACATTTCTTTTACACACATTTCTTAAGCTCGCACACACACATACATACGTGGGAATGCAAGGAGGGCCTTCGGCCCCACTTCCGCACCCTCCCCGACGATAGACTGGGTGGACCTCGCTTTACAACTTACAAAGTACACGTTACAATGTCCGATCAAAATGTGTGCAAAAGATATGTGCGCAAAAAAAATGTGCGCAAAAAAAATGTGCTCAAAAGAAATGTGCGCAAAAGAAATGCGCGCACAGAAACTGTGTGTAAACGAACTGTAACAAATATTTATTTATCAAATGGAGTTAATAATAAATGTCAAAAAATTTCAAAATTATACATGCATACATGCATGTGTATGTATTTTAATTTATACAAAAACATGTGTCCAAAAACAACGTGTTCAATTGAACGGTGTGCAAATGAAATGTGTCCAAACGAATTGTGCGCAATTGAAATATGTCCAATCGAACGGTGCGCAACTTTATGTGTCTAATATCACAGTGCGCAATTGCAACGTGTCCAATTGTACTGTGCGCAAGTGAGCCGTTCCCATCCCCAGAGACTATCCGGTCTCTTTTGCCAGTGGGCCCCTTTTCCACCCCCTTAGGTGTCGCTCCGAGAACCCCGTAGGAAGAGGGATTTGATCCTGCTAAGACCAGCTTCCTGTACTTCTTGGACCTACTTTTCTCGGCTTTACAACGGTTCCTCTTGCCAGAAGCCGCTGTTTCACCAACAGCGGCCCTTTCGCCCCTAAAGAGCCCGTTTGGGAGCCGAGGCCGCTATCCCTGAAGGTGGGAGCCCTTGCGAATCTTCACCCTTAGTTCCCCCAAGACTGCCATTGATTTTTAAGTTACTTAGATCCATAATTGGTCCAGCGAAAAGCTAGGGAACGGAAGTCTGCACGGGCAGAGCAACGCATGCCCGGGTAAGGCTAGATACTTCGGGGTTTCGCCCGCTACTCTATAGGCATCGTTCACGACACTGCATATCCAGTGCCACGCATCCTTCATCGCGATGGCTTTCAGCTTGGCTTAGGGAGTCGGTCCGCGGCAGTAGCTTTCCCAACCCCCGACAGGGTTTTACGCCCGCGGGTCCAATTATAGCCAGAGATACCAGTTCTGCGTTTTGCGCCCGCTGCCGGCGCGTGTGGAGGGGGCAGCGCACACAAGAAACGAGCCGTGTGTATGTGTGCTCGGCGCTCGGATAGAGTTGGATAATAGAAGAGAACAGACATATCAAGCGCTGTCTTTTTCTTTCTCGAGCGCGAGCGTAGCTACAGCTACAGCTGACAGAGCTATTATCGAGAATCGAGAATACATGTGAGCAGCTTGGCGCTCAGCTCATCAATTAAATGCTCATATACAAATTATAAATCAAATATATATAGCAATTATTATTCAACTTTATAATTATTTTATATATATAATTATTATATAAAGAATATTAAAATTAAATAAAAAAAGAAAGAGCGTAAAAGTTCACTCTTGGTCAATATATATTTTTTTCTCGAAAAATTAACTGTTATTAATTTAGAAAGATGAGACATAAAATTAAACAATTAAATAAAAAGTTTAATTAGATTATATGCTTTAAACATTTTAAATTATTTATATAATATTACGGCAAAAATTATGTACACGTATATATATATATATATATATATATATATATATATATATATATATAATATATATAATATTTTATTATATATATATATATATAACATTTTATTATAATGTTTTGAAAAGCTCTAGAGATATATTACAAGAATATGCAATGGGGGTTTCCATTTAAAACAAAAATTGACCCTTCAAATGACCTTGAAAATGACCTTTAATGTCAAATCCAAAGTCACTATTACATAACTCCCTTTGTTCCTCACAACTTTTATCCGAGTCGTTTTCCTTCAAATGTTGATCCTGAAAAGTTATGAGAGAGGAACTTTTAAAATGGGACACCCTGTATATATATATATATATAATTAGATATTAATTTTTACTTTTTTGTTTAAAATAAACTTTAAAAAGTATATAATATATCCGATTATGGAACAGATTTCGTACGATAAATATTTCAAATCATGTTTTTTTCTGCATAATTATATTGCATAATTATATTATTTGTTTATTATAAATTTATAAATAAAATAATTAATTATTAAAAAAGGAGTTTTTTAAACTTTTCTAAAAATAAATAATACCCCGTTATACAACGAAAAACGTAAGTAATACGTCGTTATATAACGAAAAACGTAAGTTATATGTTGTTATATAAGGAAAAACGGTTATATACGTAAGTAATACGTTGTTACATTACGTTGATGTACGTAAATCATACGTCGTTATATAATGAAAAACGTTATGTACGTAAGAAATAAGTCGTTATATAAAGAAAAACGTTGATGTACATAATACGTCGTTATATAATGAAAAACGTAATTCATACGTAATTATATAACGCAAAACGTTCATGAACGTAAGTAATACATCGTTATATAACGAGAAATGTAAGTAATACGTCGTTACATAACGAAAAATGTAGATGTACTTACGTAGTTACTAATACGTTGTTATATTACGAAAAATGTAAGTAATACGTCGTTATATAAAGAAAAACGTTGATGTACGTAAGTAATACGTCGTTACATAACGAAAAACGTTGATATACGTAAGTAATATGCCTTTAAATAACGAAAAACATAAGTAATATGCCATTATATAACGAAAAACATAAATAATATGCCGTTATATAACGAAAAACGTTGATATAAATAAGTAATACGTCGTTATATAACGAAAAAAGTTGATGTACGTAAGTAATACGTCGCTATATAGCGCTATATATATTCGTTATAACGAATAACGTTAGTAATACGTTGTAATATAACAAATAACATTGACGTATGTAAGTAATACTTCGTTATATAACGAGATAAAGTAAATAATATGTCGTTATATAATGAAAAACGTTGATGTGCGTAAGTAAATACGTCGTTTCATAACGAATAACGTTGATGTACGTAAGTAATACGTCGTTTTATAACGAAAAACGTAAGTTTTACGTTGTGAAATAACGGGAAAGTTAGTGGAAGGTGACGGGAGTCTGCATAGAGGGCGCGAGAAAACAAGATGGCACAGTTCGCCATGAAAGAAGGAAAAGAAGAGGTAGCTACGGAAATGTGGAGGAGCTATTGAAAAGGAAAAGAGAGGAGCCGATGTTGGGAAAGGGAGATGAGGAGTTGTTAAGAAGTAAAAAAAAATCGGGAGTAATAAAAGATGCGGAGTTAGGATGGATAGAGGGAGGAGGGGAGTTACAGCAGTTGATGAAAAGCTGGAAATTGAAAATCGAGGAGATAATGAATGAAGTGAGAGGCATGAAGGGGTTGAGGGAAGAGATTAGAAAGATGAAAGAGGAAGTAAAGGAAGGAATCAGGAGCATGGATAAGGTAGTGGAGATCGAGAAGAAAGGATAGAATCGAAGAGATGGAAGGAAGAAAGAAAAGAGCTAAAATCGAAGATAGAGGGGAATAGAAAGACGAATCGAATCGGAAGAGGAAGGAAGGGCAGGAATGGAAGAACGATAGATTAAAGGAATGGAGGATAGAAAGAAGGAGAAGGAATGAAGGAGTGGACGGTAGAGGAGATGTTCGGATAGCATTGAGTTAGTGGATCCTAAGGTCTGTTTACCGATCAAAACGCGAATATTAAGTTAAAGTGCATAATCTTTTTGTTTATTATAAATATCGATAAATCCTTTTCCATAATTAAAATATATATAATAACGTACTCGAGTAGATATGATTTCATAAAAAAAGTGAAAAAAAATTACAAAATTACAGTTTAGTTATCGGCTTCTGCCGTCAACATTTATTTAATACAAAAAATTTGTAATCTGCACGTGCCTAATCAGTAACAATCCGATTTGGCATTTCATCAAAGAGTATCAGTGAACTTAGAGAAATGAGTTTAGAAGCTTTATAAAAAAGTTAATGCAATCTAAAATTTTCGTGCATATGTGTGTGTGCGAGATCGAGGCTGAAGAGTAAAACAGAGCAGTAGATTAGTTGCGTGATGTCGCGATAGACAGAGCTGCAATCTTACATGACAAAGACAGATATATTCGTACTATCTTCGTCTCTTTCATGTGTGTAGAGCAAAATACATGTTTGCAGAGTATGTGTACACTAACATTACTCCAGTTTCTTTATCTTTCTTTTTTAATCATACACTTTGTCTCTTTCTAATCGCTCGCTCACTACGTATCATTTCAAGCTTCTCGCATATTTACTTATACGCTCACTTGAGTTTCTCTCTCTCTCTCTCTCTCTCTCTCTCACTCTCTCTCTTTCTCTGCTTGTTCTTTACTGTATTCATTTATACTCATTATTATATTCTTTTATTTGTTTGATTTTTATTCTTTTTCTTTTTATTTTTCTACAAGATAATAAATTAATTATTCTTTATTTTATAGAGTATAAATGAAATATTGTGTATTTTTTATATAAAAAAAGTATTATATGTATGTATGTGTGTTTTTGTGTATATTATATATACAAAAGCAGGCCTGATCGTACTATCTTCGTCTCTTTTATGTGTGTAGAGCAAAATTCATATATGTAGAGTACGCATACATTAACATTATTGCAGTTTCTCTATCTTTCTTTTTCAATCATACTCTGTCTCTTTCTAATCGCTCGCTCACTATGTACGTATCGTTTTATGCTTCTCGCATATTCACTTATACGTTCACTTACGCTCTCTCTCTCTCTCTCTCTCTCTCTCTCTCTCTTCTTTTGTTCATTTATTATTCTTTCATTCCCATTATTATACTTTTATATTTGTTCAACATTTATTCTTCTATTTTATTCTTATTTTTCTACATGTAAATAAATAAATAAATTTATGTATTTTTATTTTATACAACATAAATGAGATATACAATACAAGTTATTTTCTTTTTTTATTTTATTATAGTTAAGTTATAGTTATTTAGTTATTATTATAGTTATTATTATAGTTATAGTTATTATTATAGTTGTTATATATAGTTATTATAGTTTTTTATTTTATTATCAATTATTAGATGCACGAATCACAAGCGATCATATAAATCGTAAGTTATAAAGTAAAAGCTATTAAATTTTAGAAAATACTGCTAAAAAAATTGATAAAAATTTTTATTATTTAATATTTCCAGAATTATTCCTTTGCAAAATATATTAAAAATTATACGATTTATATCGTAAGTTAAATACAACAAATGTTTATACAAAAACACACACATGTATAATACTTTTATTTATACAAATATACAATGTTTCATTTATGCTCTATAAAATAAAGATGAATAAATTAATTTATTATTATGTAGGAAAACAAAAATACAACCAATAAAAATAAAACAAATAAAAAGAATATAATAATGGCAATGAATACAAGAAAGAATAAGCAGAGAAAAAAGAGAGAAAGAGAGAAAAAGAAAAAGAGAGAGAAAGAACAAAGAGAGAGAGAGAGAGAGAGAGAGAGAGAAAGCAGTATGACTAACATATAAACAAATAATCGAAAAGTGATATATAATTTTGGTGACAATATTATAAAATAAGGATAAGAATGTTAGGATGAAAATAAGGAATTAAGAAAAATTATAATTAAAATAGAGATATTTAAAAAAAAACTAATTTATTTCTATTTCATTATATGTGTGTGCATGTGCTTGAACGTGTGCGTGTGTGTGTGTGTGTGTGTGTGTGTGTGTGTGTGTGTGTGTGTGTGTTTGCACGTGTGATAACTAAATATAAATATAAATATAAAATGTATGTATCCGGTTGTGTTAAAAAATTGTATGTATCCGGATGATGCGCACGGTAGATGGTCTCAAGCCAAATAATGATATTCGAGCCGATTTCGAGCATGTGCGCTGTTGCCACATGGTTAACAATATCGAGAAAGAGAGAGAGAGAGAAAGAGAGAACAAGAAAGGAGCAAGCGAGATAACTAACATGAAACAGTTTCGGAGTCTTGTTCGCAAAGGTCGCTTTATCTATAATCTCTCGCGTTATATATCATTACTGTAAAATTTTTGTTTTTCGCACTTATTGATTCGAAAATAATCACAATGAATTAATGATATTTTACCGATTAAAATAATACTAAACACGATATAAGTCGCATAATTTTTAATCAATTATGTAAATAAAATTATAATTACAATTTTATTAAAAATAATCCGATTTATATCATATTTAGTGTCATTTTAATCGCCAAAATGTAATTAATCCATTACAATTATTTTCAGATATATAAAATGCAATATATAGAATTTTTATTTTCTAGTAAGGTGACATATATACGTCAAAGATTACAGATAAAGGGCCTGGTGAGCGAGACTTCGGAACTCTTTAAATTTGTTAGCTCGCTTGCTCCTTCATTCTTTCTTGCTCTCTCTTTTGTTGACTTTTTAGCATCGGGATCTTTTCTTATCTACAAAATATAAATCTTTTATAGAATAAAACTTGCATTTTGCATTTTATCAGTACGAATATAAATATAATGGATTAATGAGATTCTTGTGATTAAAATGATATCAAACATGACATAAATCGGATTATTTTTAATCAATTATGATTACTTATTTCATTAAAAATTATACGATTTATATCGTATTTGGTATTATTTTTATCGCAAGAATGTCATTAATCCATTATATTTATATTCATATTGATAAAATGCAAGTTTAAGTTTTTTATGTTTATATTTTGTAGATAAAAAAAGAACTCCGATGCCGCATCATTCGGATATGTACCCGCGCTAACATGCGCAGAGATATTCTTTTGCAATTTTGTTTTCCTTATAAAATAATTGCTAAATTGATTTTATACATAAAAACATTATTTTTATTTTACGAAAAAATTATAAAATTAACTATTTATATGTATATTAATATAGATTATTCTGTATAATTAATAATAACTGTATTATCTTTGTATATTAGACATTATATATTGTATACAAGGTATCCCTCAAAATTTCGAAATTTAAATTTTGTAATGCAATAATTCTGGAATTATTAAATTATTAAATTATTAAATAATAAAAATTCTTTTCAATTTCTTTTAGCAGTATTTTCTTAAATGTAGTTTTTTACTTTACAACTTACAATTTTTATGATCGCCTGTAATTCGTGCGTCTAATAATTGATAACCGAGCATTTAAAGTTTCACTTACTCTACATACAATAATTAATTGATAAATTATCAAACTTTAATATCAATCTTGTTACTAATAAGCTATAAAAATAAAAATATATATATACTTTCATTTTTATATAAAGTTCCCAAGTTTTATTATCAACTTGTTATTGTTTAATATCAACATGTAAAATATAAATATAATAATTAATTAATCAATTTAATATTGAATTGATCTTATAGTTATTATCTGATAATAAATACATATACGTATGTTTCCATCTTTATATATAAATTCACAAATATATATATAAATACACACACGTTATCAGCATATTATAGGTAACAAAATAATTTTGGCATGTTGGTATTAAAAAGTTGATAATAATAAGTTGGGAACTTTATATAAAAATAAAAGTATATATATATATATATATATATATATATATATATATATATATATCATTTTTATATATATTTATATCTTATTAGTATTTTATTAGTAACAAGATTGATATTAAAGCTTCATAGTTTATCAGTTAATTATCATATAGAATAAGTGAAACTTTAAATGCTCGATTATCAATTATTAGATACACGAATCACAGGCGATCATATAAATCGTAAGTTATAAAATAAAAGCTATTAAATTTTAGAAAATACTGCTAAAAAAATTGATAACAATTTTTATTATTATTTGATATTTCCAGAATTATTCCTTTGCAAAATTTGAATTTGGGAACACCTATATAACATATGTGTAATATACAAAGATAATACAGTTATTATTAATTATACAGAATAATCCATAATATACATATAAATAATTAATTTTATATAATTTTTTCGTAAAATAGAAATAATATTTTTGTTTTTATGAAATTAATTTAATAATATAAAAATAATGTTTTTATATTATAAATGTTTCGGTCATAGAATATTAATTTATAAAGATAAACATTTATAAAGATTAGTTTTCATTTTCATTATTACGCGATATCTATAGCAATTAGTATGTAAGTATGTATGTATCAGGCAGTAAGTCAGCTGTACGCACACACATACATGTGACAGACGCACGCGATCGTATCAGTGCGTGGCAGGCTCAGTCTCAGTTTGTCGCGTGTCTTGTTCATACGCGTAACAAGAGATTATCGCGTATTATTATAGCACGTTACTACACGTTGAAATTTTTTTTTGTGTACTATTTTTAATATATGATGTGCGGGAACGCAATGAGACGCAAATATAATGAGAAAAGCTTGCCTCTTTTATTATATTAGTATTTTAAAATACTAGTTACAGGTACAGTAGTTAATTAGCCAGAGGCGATCAATTCGTGAGCTGGTTGTTTTTTCATATCAAATGCGTTTTGCATGTGCGCTTTGATTAAATAATAAATGCCAGAGGCGATCAATTCGTGTGCTGGTTATTTCACACAAGATGCAATTTGCATGTGTGTAAAATAAATGATAAAAACGATGATAAATATTTATTATCGTATTCATAAAACTTATGATATGCAAAAAAATATTAAGAGAAAATCTCAATGCGAGGATTATCTTTATTGCAGAGACAAAAAGAATATATGGTTGTGTCTCACAAGAATAGGCGATGGATGGGCCTACTCTTTATTTACAATATTCAAGATATTCGAATATTCAATATTCAAAATATTGTAAATTCATTATTTTATCGCGATTGAGATAAATATATAATGTATTGTAAATGTTTGCAAATTTATACTACAAATACATAAACATTTACATATATATATCAATTCTATATATATATATATATATATATATATATATATTATACATATATAAAATATTATATATATGTATATACGTGTATAATATATTATATATATGTATACATAAACGTGTATATATAAAAATGTGGACACAAATGTCCAAATGGTATTTCTCTTAAAAAATATATAGAAGAGTACATGTTATTATGTAAGCAATATTCAAATTGTGTTCAATGCAATAAAGACACGCATATATATTTTAATATCACACGCTTAGATATGTTTGGATACATATGCGAGATGATAAATAAAGCAGTAAAAACATATTGTAATATTCTCATTTGAATATATGGAACACAATGCAAAAATTGCATCTTCTATTATGCATGTTTAAATTAATTGAATACTATCGATAATAGCGGAACTACAAATGCCGGTATTATCGGCAATTTTAGTTACGTTTAGATGAGGGCGCTAACCCATCGGAGTTCGCCAGTCACTTAAGGATCCCCTTAAGGCAGAGATTGAAGAAGTACGAAAGAGGTGGAGATGGAAAGGGAAGAAGGGAAATGGTTGTAGTAAGACTGAAAAGTGAGGAGCAAAGAATGGAGGTTTGGAATAGGAAGAAACTTTTGAAAGATAGAAAGGAAAGAATTTTGAAGGATTGGACATGGAAGGAAAGGAGAATGAGATGAAGTTTAGAAAGGATAGCAAGGGAGGAGGAGAAGAAGGGAAGAAAGGTTTGGATAAGGTATGGGAAAATAAGAATAGATGAGAAATGGTGGAGGTGGGATGAGGAGGAAGAAGTGCTAAAGGACGGAAATGGAAACTTAATACTAGGTTTACGGACGTTTCTTATATACCTATCTCTACGGCACCCGTCAAATTGACGGGTGAATAAAAAAACGCACTTTCTTTAAAAAACCGATTTATTCAAGTTAACTCCAAATTACACAATATTTGCCTTCACGTTTAAATAAAGTATCAAGAAATAAAAATTCCTTTAAAAAATATCATGGAAATAATAACAATAATACTAACGGGTAATCTTACTTATTCAGTACATTTTTTACAGGTATATTCCGCTTTGCCTGTGCATTTTCCGCATACCACTTTTTTGCAAGATATGCAACAATTGCTGCTTTTATTTTTGTTGCAGTATCCCGCTTGGCAACTTTTTCGCTCTTGTAATATTATAAATGATGAAGAAGCGTCTGATCGTTGGCAAATGTTCTCCTTGTTTTTCGCATCTAATTCCTCGGCTAAACTAAACATGTATTGTTTCCTGGATATTGTGGTTCCAGTGCACTGTTTATATAGTATCCACGCGTTTATTGCTGCCAAATCTAATATATTGAAAAAGATTTGAAGAGGCCATCGAAAATTGCCTGCTTTTACGCTATATTTGCGTGCCATCTGGTCAACGACGTCCACTCCGAACTTCGTTTTATTATAATATGAAATAGATTCTGGAAGACGTTTGTGGTTGTCTTCTATTTGTACACCTGTATGTCTGGTGTTCAGAAGGAGAACTTTTATGTTCGGCTTACTTTTATATACAGTAAGGATGAAATTTTCTGATTTATATAAATCTGAGGAAAACAAAGTCATCTTATCTTTTTTTTCCTTTACGGGTTTTGACAGTTCTCGTTTGTTTGACCGGATGGTCCCAACCAAAGTTGTTTTTCGAGCAAGCAATTTTTGAGCTAGTGGGATGCGTGTAAAGAAATTATCTGTTGTTATATTTCTGCCTCGATCTAAATATGGTTCGGCTAATGTCAATGTGACAAACTCACCCAACGATTGAGAGCTTCGGGTTTCATCTTTCCCCAAATAAGGGAAACCGTTCACAATATATTTTGATTCGACGTCAACTGCTAACCAAAACTTGATGCCGAATTTATGAGGCTTATTCGGCATATATTGCGTAAACCTGCATCGAGCTTTCGTCGGAAATAACTGTTCATCTATTGAGATGTTTTCATGTGGCTTATAACAAGCCTGGCTGTTACTTATAAATTTTCTCCATACTTCGGATATCAGCGCAAATTTATCTGTTTGTAATCTTTCGGATCGTTGGTTTTCTTATCGAAGCGTATGAATCTTAAAATTTCTGTAAATTTATCTCTGCTCATTGTGTTTCTGAATAAAGGGGGGCCCCATTTTTTCGATCATAGATAGGAAGCTTTCAACGATCTCGCTTCATATGCGCCCCGAGCATACAGAACTCCTATAAAACTTCGTAATTCCGCAATTGTAATTGTCCAGTCTGTTTTCAAGACGCGACGTGCCTCGGTTTCAGTGCAATCTTTTATGTGTTGCATTATATGTTTGTCAATTATCAAATCGAAAGCGCTAAGCATGCAACCTACCATAATATTTCTTTTAGCATGGGCAGTAGGCCCTCCGATATCCTTGAAAATCATACGGATGGGCGTCCTACCTTTATATCCGCCTGGTTTCAGTTTTGTCCACTGTGTCCCGTCAGTTGCAATTTCGATATCATCCGCTACATTTTGGAATGTACTGGGAAAGCTCGTCCTCTCATCCTCAGAGTCAGAGCTAGAAAAAATACGCATTTTCTTGCTCCGACGGACTGTAAATAAATTCTCCTCTTCACTATCTGAAGATAATTCTGTCCATCCACTTTCAACAGATTGTGTAGTTTCACTTTCGGGTTCGCTTTCGCCTAATTCACATTCATTTTCTTCGGAGGTATCCTCGGAACAATCCTCATTGATTTCGAGGATTTTATCCAATATCTTATTACATTTCCTGGATTTACGCATGATTGCTAGAAAAAGGGGATCGGTCAACATAAAAAAATACTGTGCTCTAATTCCATTACCCTATTGTAAATACCTACAATAAGCGGAGACTCTCTACAAGAACCGAAACTTTTTGACACTGTCTTTCTGAAACGTTCGTACACTGTAAATGCAGCATTCATACTGAAGATCTTTTCTTGTTCTTGAGTTCTTTTCGGCGATAAGAAATAACAGTTCCGTAGCAAACCAAAATAATCACTCGGGTAATACGACCCGCTTTAGTTTACACTATCGAGGCGCGATTGAGATAACGAATTGGAAACGGAGAACATAAAGCATTGTTTTCACTCTTGTATTTCCTATTGGATGAATAATGTGACGAACAAAGCAAAAATATAAGGATTATTTTCGAGATAAGCGTACCCGTCAATTTGACGGATCCCATAGAGATAGGTATACCACATATGAATCTCAAAAAGTAGAAGGCTTAGGAAAAAAAAACCAGTGTGTATAAGTAATAGGTAAGCTAGGCCGCTTCTAACCCACTTCACTCTTAAGAAACGCTGTAAGAGTAAGAGAGATGGGTATATAAAAAAATAAGATAGAAAGATATCTCGGAGGTGAGGAGACGGCACGGCGGTAAGAGAGGCGGGGTACGTATGGCGAGGGAGGCGTGGGACGGGGGGTGTCGCGCCGTCGTAGGCGAGGGGTGGAGGAGGGACGAGGGGGGTTTGGTATCGAGGGACGGTTCGCGGTTTTCTTATCGGCGCGGCTTAGAGCGCGATGCAGCTAATTAGAGGGCGATGCGTCGATAGCGGTTTCTTTTACGGGCGCCGCTTCGAGCGCGCGTGTACTCTCTTTTAAGATATATTTATTATTTTGATACTTTCTTATCGGCGCCGCTTTTGCGACGTATCGACGATGCGACTACGCGGACGCGTTTATATTTATTCTTTTAGCGCGCGATATATCTCTTAGGAGCGAGGATAGCGGGACGCTCTCGAGGACGATTCGCGGTTTCTTTGTCGGCGCCGCTTCGAGCGCGATGCGTCTAATTAGAGGGCGATGCGTCGATCGCGGTTTCTTTTACGGGCGCCGCTTCGAGCGCGCCGCTTATTGATAGGCGTCGCGGCGTCGGGCGAGTTTTAAAGAGCGAGGATGACGCGTCGCGATTATTCTTTTAGCGCGATGTAATTCTCGGGAGCGAGGATAGCGGGACGCTCTCGATAATCGCCTCGTTCGGTCTCTTTCATCGTTCGGCGATAA